>NC_135797.1:8907145-9222145 GCF_051106095.1 Pogona vitticeps
GCCATGTTGGACTTTTTAATCTTTCCTTCTTTTCTCCTGCCTCTCCTCGTGCAGACATCTAATAAGACCTGAACACTCTGGTCAAGGATGAAGAGGACACGTCCTCCCAGAATGCCAGCAAAGCTGCTTTGATCGCCGCTGCTCCCCCGGGACATCTCAAAAAGAAGGTAAATGCACGGCAATAAGCGGGTTTGGATTTGGTAGCCAGCAATCATCCAATAGTCAATATATTTGCATATCTTGTGCTGTGCAATACAGTAGGACTCTCATATCTGTGGGATTGGTATCCACAAGTTCACCTATCCATGGTCTGGGAATATATTAAAAATATGACATAAAAAACCAGAAAATACATATTTCAATGAATTCCCAGAACTGGCCACTAGAGGGAGCCAGAGACCATGCTATGTATGAGGTTCTTTATTATCCGCGACTTTTGGCCTCCCATGTAGGGCAGCAGTCCCGAACGGTGGGGGAGAGCTGATGCCGGCACTGACACATATGCATGTGCCCTAAGCAGCTGTCGGGAGGGGAATGTGTGTGGGGAGGAGGGAGGTCTGTCTACGCTGCCCAGTCCGGCTCAGGACATGGACCGGCACTGGGCTGATAGGGAGAGATACAGTGGACCCTTGACTTACAGAATTAATCCATATTGGAACGGTGGCTGCAGGTCAAAAAGTCTGTAGGTCAAGTCTCCATTGACCTACAGTGCATTGAAAACTGATTAATCCCGTAACAGGCTGTTTTTGTTCCATTTTGGTTTTTTTTCTGGTCTGTAAGTCAATTCTCAGTCTGCATGTCAAACCTAAATTTTGCGGCCAGAGAAGTCTGTAATTCAAAAAGTCTGTAAGTCAAGCCGTCTGTAAGTCAAGGGTCCACTGTAATGATACTGTATTTGAACAGAGTTATTACTACCAACTGTATCAATAAACTTGAGAATCTCTCTTATGTACTAATATCTTATGTAGCTGTACCAATATTGTATCTATGCTCTGTATCTATATCACAACAAATGAACCTCATCCCAAATGTATTTTATATTTGTACTCCTGCTATCTTTTGCATTTCTGCAATGCCTAGAATGTATGCCCTCCCAAATGGTCACATTCATTAGATGTTTTACAAACTGGATTTAGTGAGGATTTTAGAACTTTCTTTTTTGCTATAGAGCTGTCATGACCTTCCCTGACCCACATGCTCCATGTAGCTGCTACCCAGCAAAATAAAGGGTTTTGACTAGAACACAGTCCATCTAAAGAGAAAGAAACCCTCCGCGTGACAAGGTGGATAAAGTGCTACTCAGCTTAATTTCGGAAACCTTTTATAAGCAAACAGCTTGGACTTCTGGCTCTAGGCCTGCCCGTCATCGGCATACAACCCCCGACAGATTAACGAGCAGGAATTTATCCATGGACGGAGTTCATGGCTCTCCATCCTGCTGTTCACAATGAGATCCATGAGACTGGTGGTCATCCAACCTTAAAAACTTCCAGTTAAGGGCCCTGATTACCCTCCTTTTGATTGGTTGGCCATTCTACTTCCAAACCACTTTTGCCATCAGGAAGTTCTTCATAATATTGAGTTAGAATCTCCGTATCTTGTAATGTGAATCCACTGGCTTGGGTTCTTTCCTCTGGAATTGTGGAAAACAAAATTACTCTCTTTTCCATGTTGTGTGTGTATGTGGCTTATCAGAGGGGAAAAAAGGAGAAGATGCTAAATTTGGGGGTGTCTCCTGATAAGGAAGTTGAATATTTAATATTTAATAGGTTGTTTTTTAAAATGATCAACCTGGGATTAACTCAGGAGATCTGCATGTGGATAAAGGATTTTCTGACAGATAGGCCACAGTCAGTAAGGATGGGATCTCACCATTCTTCTACCCTGGTACTAAGTACAGGAGCTCCCCAGGGCTGTGTGCTAAGTCCCTTCCTCTATTCCCTGTACACACATGATTGTACCCCACTGTATAACACCAATGCAATTATTAAATCTGCGGATGATACCACAGTGGTGGGGCTCATAAATAAGAACAATGAGTCTGCTTATAGAAAGGAAGTACAAAGGTTGATACTTTGGTGTAAAGAAAAATCATCTCACACTTAACATCAAAAAACCTAAAGAACTCATAATTGATTTTAGGAGGAAGAGAAATGTACATTTACCACTGAACAGTGGACCCTCGACTTACAGACTTTTCGAGTTACAGATTTCTCTGACTGCAGAATTTAGATTCGACTTGCAGCCAGAGAATCGACTTACAGACCAGAAAAAAAACAAAATGGAATAAAAATAGAATAAAAACCACTCGTTATGGGATTAATCGGTTTTCAGTGCATTGTAGGTCAATGGAGATTCGACTTACAGACTTTTCGACTTGCAGCCACCATTCCAATACGGATTAATTCCTTAAGTAGAGGGTCCACTGTACATAAACGGTGAGGAAGTGGAGAGAGTTGGTAGTTTTAAATCTCTGGGTACTTAAATCTCAGAGGACCTCTCATGGACTATAAATGCCAACATGCTAATCAAGAAGGCACAGAAGAGGCTGTATTTCCTGAGAATGCTCAGCAAGTTAAATTTATCTCAGCATTTTACTTCTGTCCTACTGTCGCAGCACCATTGAGAGTGTCCTAACCTATGGCATTCTGGCATGGTTTGGTAGTAGCTCTGTAGCGGACAAAAAAGCTCTACAGAGAACCATTACAATTGCCCAGAATATCATCGGGCTCCAGCTACCAACCCTGGATGACATCTTCACATCCCGCTGTCTGAGGAAGTCACACAGCATCCTGAGAGACTCTTCCCATCCTGCTTATAACTTTTTTGAACTGTTACCGTCTGGCAGAAGATATAGAACAATTAAGACTCGGACCACACATTTTCTCAATAGTTTTTATCCCAGAGCTATAATTGCAATTAATAATGAGCTTAAAGACCACCAGTAGTGAATAATTAGTTGGACTGTGTTACTTGGCCTGCGGTGTAGATGTTTGTATTTTTAGTGGGGGACTTTTAGTGGGTGGGGAGTGTTTTGGGAATTTTATGTTTGTGCATGTGTCTGGTCTCTGGGTGTCTGTGAATTTCGTTGTATGGGTATACTGTGTATATTATTATTATTATTATTATTATTATTATTATTATTATTATTATTATTATTATTATTATTATTATTATTATTATTATTATTATTATTATTATTATTATTATTATTATTATTATTATTATTATTATTATTATTATTATTATTATTATTAATGTTTTATGGCTCTGAAATGGAAATAACTGCATTGGATTCCCATAGTAAAAGAAAAAGTGGAGAAAGTATGTTTCTTGTTTCAGGAAGCTGCAAGGAGGGATAGAATAAGAGAGAAAATGAAAGAATCCAATCAAAGTTGATAACTTTGCCTTCAGTACTCAAGGGAATGCTAATAGACATGCTGGATAAATGGGTAATAATGACCCCCCCAACTAACTTACTTAAATTATTTCTGTGCCGCTTTTCTCCCCAAAAGAATCCAATCAATCATACCCAAAAAAGGTCACATTTCCAAAACTGGATCAGACCCCTCTGATTATGTGTCTCGGCACTATTGCACATAGGACAGTGGGTGCATCAGAACAGATGCTGTGGGAATGTTTGCAGCTTGTATGGTGACTGAGGTGGATCTTGAAACTTTGTGGTTCTTCTCTTGAAGCAGGGGACCAGCTGAGATGGTTCCTGCCCAAGGTAGAGCAGGAAAGGGCACTCCCTCAGGTCCACACCAAGGCGGGACAAGTTGTTTTGGTGCCTGTTGAGGCAGGAAATCCCCAGAGGCGACACTCCTTGTGACAGTGCAAATACAAGAACAGCAAAGTAAATGAGGGAGCCACTAGACAGAAGGTTGTCCTCTGTTGGTGTGTGGTTTTCTATAACGCAACTTGGCACTTTATGCCAGCAGCAAGAATTGTTGTTATTCTCTGGACATGTTTAAGTCCTCTTTGCAAGTGTCACAGCAGAAAATCAAATACATTTATCCTTGTAGTACATCACACCTTCCTGGCATTATCCTTCCCAGCTCCCTCTTTTTTTATTGTTGTTCAGTCTACAAAGTGACATAGCGCCGCACGGACACTTCTGAATTACAGCTGCATCACTTTTCTGACATAGCCCCAAACTGGCAACTTTTTATAATTAAAATAATTGATTAAAAATATTAAGAGGTGCCAGTCTTAGCCTGAAGACTACTGTGTGATCACGAGGTGCCCAGACACTGCTCCAAAGGGCCAATATAGGCAATCATGGAATCCAGAAAGTGAAACAAACAAATAAAAAGCTCTGCCGGTAAAAGAAGATGTGGCAAAAAAAAATTATGGAAAAAGAATAGGTCTGCTCACAGTTAGGTCTATATTGTGTAGTTCACGGGGGGAAAACCATCAAAATAGTGGGAAATTCCAGCACCAATAGCAGGACAAATGTCCATCTAATCACATCCTAGGACGATGTTGTTTCATGACACTTCAGAGCTGTTGTCCCCGGCAGCTCCATCCCCTTGCCTGGCGGTGGAGCCGGCCCTGACTTTTAAGACTTCTTCTGTTGGAGTTGAGAGGACATCAGTAGGATTGGAGGCAACCCTTTCCTCCCACACACTCCATGGACTCTCGGAAATAGACAAACTGCGGGGGGGGGGGGGACAGACGGACGGATGCCGTTTTAGTAAAGTAGGAACATTGCATTCCTCCTTGGAAAGTGAATCTGTTCAAGAAGGGATGGTGGGGAAAGGCCTAGATGCCTTGAAAAGATTGGACCTATTTCTGGAGGAAAAGTCCATCGCAGGTTACAGGCCACGATGGGGATGTACCATCTCCAGGCTTAAAAGGAAGGGACCTCCAAATGCCAGATGCAGGGGAGGGGGATCAGGAGACAAGGAATCTCATTGTCTCGCGTGCTCCCAGGGGCATCTGGGGGATACAGGAAGCTGGAGTAGATGGGCCCTTGGCCTGATCCAGCAGGACTCTTCTTAATTCTCTCTCACACTAAGGCTGCTTAGAAAGGCTTGTCCTAACGCAGAATTTTCTAAGGACGGCTAAAGGAAGGTTTCCACCCCTGGAGTTCTCATCTCTCAGAAAAAGGTAAAGGTAAAGGTTCCCCTTCTTGACAATTGTTGTCCAGTCGTGTTCGACTCTAGGGGGCCGTGCTCATCCCCGTTTCCAAGCCATCTTACGACTGCTGGTCTTCTGACCCTGCAGCACAGGCTTCTGCGGTTTAGCCCACAGCGCCACCACGTCCCTTCATCTCTCAGAGGATAGGTGCAAAAAGTATAACCATGACAAGAGGGCAAAAGAAGGGAATTTACGTTTAAGGTATTCCCAAGCGTGATGGCAAACCTGATGTCTAACATTCATAGAGAAAAGGGGACAGCCAGCTAGCCTTTTTCTTTATGAATTGTATGAACTGAAAGCCAGCTCTTCTTGAAGCATCTACCCGGGGCTTAAGTTCTTTGTACTCTTTCTTTGCTTACGTTGATTTATGGTTTTGGCACGCTTTTTTAAAAACCAAAGATGAGGAAGGGGTGATGTCTTTGCTTAGATTACTAAAATATCCCAAACAGAAGCTAGCTTTTGAGTCCCGCAGGAGTCTTCACCAGGCTGGGTGTTAAACAGCAGAAGGTGACACGTTAGAAACACAAAAGTGATCCAGATCGTGGCCAGACTAAAATATATGTATGCACATACACAAAAGGCAAATGAGTCATGATTCTGATTGGTTTCATAGATATATATTAATTCTGAAACAATGTGTTATTCTGCTTGTTAACAGGTATGGTCATTTCTCTCTGTACATGTTTGTATGTGTGTCAGACACAGATCTCATACTGTACATATGACACATGTGTTGCTCTCTATGGCAACTCTCTCTTCTCATTTCAGCTTCCGTTTGCACCTTCTCTTGGAGTCCCGCTTCAAGTTTGCAAGATACTGCTCATCCAGCAGGATATCTCCCAAGGCACACCTCCGGCCCCACACCTCATGCAGAAAGCTCTCCAGTTGTTCTTCCGTGGAGGCCAGCTGATGGGCATAAGCTTGCTGGATGTGGTTCCCGGGAAGGAAATAGGAAAAAACATTTGTTCTTTTGTCCTTTCATTCATTCATTTCACTTGTATACTGCGCTGGCCAGTTTACAACCAGAATTAAACTCACATGAAGTAAATAAATAAATATAGTATGAAACAAGCACAATGTATAATCAATTAAAAAACACTCAAATAAATTAATAAAAACCAAACAATGGAGGACAGGCAATCTAAAAATAGTTATATTACGTTAAGAAAGGATGATCTCAAAGGCTTCAGTATACAGCTCCTAGTCTTGAGCATCCTCCTCAAGGTAGTAAGGGAGGACGCCGGGTGTAGCTTCACTATCATGGCCCCATTCCAGAGGGGCCCCATTCCTGTTTCTCTTTGATAGCTTCCTATCCTCCTTCGGTGTGGCGAACCAAAAGGGCATGACCATGGAAACTGTCTTTGGACAAACACTGGCTCTCTATGGCTTGGAAACGGGGATGAGCCCAGACACGACTGGACTTCAAGGGGAACCTTTACCTGAGGTTAGAACCAGGACTCTTCCCTCTCCACTGGGAAGAGGTCTTTTATGAAGCTAAGGGCTCTTGATTGGCCATTCAAGACCAAGACCACTCCACATTTATTTATTTGTATGCCACTTTTCTCCCCCTAGGAGACCCTTTGTGTCCTTGAAATCCTTTGTACTCGGTTCTTGCTGGGAAAATCCCTCCTAACCCTCCCCCAGTTATTGTGAGAATGAGGGTTTTGTTCAGAAGGACCAAGGAAGCCCACGTGTGGCGGCCGGTGATGTCACTGCTTGTGCTGCCCAAATTGGTCCCAGTGCCCCAGCCCTGGCACCTTGGCAACCTTGGAGGCTGCCCAGCTGGAGCCTGTTTTCCCCGTTTCCACAAGCGGAGCTGATGCTGGGACACCCCCTTGACCCGCCTGTCCTCCACAAGCACCCTCTCCGGGGAATAGAAGGAGCTGCCTTCTATGAAGTCAGACCCCTTGGTCCACTTCGGCCAGTGTTGTCAACTCTGGCTGGCAGCCGGGGCTCTCCGGAACGCAGACTTTCCAAGCCCTCCCTGAGGACACCTTGTACGTCCCTGGGGGTGGATGGGGGCGCGCGGGTTTTCTGTGTCTCCCATTCAAATATCCACCAGGCCTGCCCTGACTTTGCTTTCCATGCTGATTCTCGCTCACCTTCCCTAAGGCCTCACACTCAGCCTCTGGCTCCCTTGCACACAGATCCTCCTGCTTGACACTGAGGCAGCGGAGGGCATGGAAAGCAAAGATCCAGGTGGCACAGATGCCGCTGAGCAGGGCCACCGTGGCGACCCAGCTGCTGGCTGATTCCCAGGTGCCATACGGATACCGCAGCTGTGGCTCGCGAGGGCCCTTCGGAGTGGCCTCTTGGCTGCTGGGGCTCAGCAGAAGAAGGACCCAGACTAGGAGCAGGCTGGCCATCGCTGGCTGTGGCTTTCCCATCACCCCCGAGGCCTGCTTGCCTGCCTGGCCAGAAAGCTGCTCTCCATTGATAGAGCTCGGCGTCCTCCTCAGAGCTGCCATTGGTGGGTGGCCAGGGACACATCGCCGAACGGGGAGACCCGTGTCTGCAAAGAAGAGGAGGGGAGAAGGCACCCATTTGCATAAAAAGGAATAGTCTTTTTAAAAATATATTTATTTCAAGGGTAAAGGGAAATAACTCAGGATAGCAGGTATCATGCTGTACATTATCACATATTATCTGTACTTAAACATATCATTACATTAAAGACTTTCGTGTCTGTTAGTTGCCTGTATAATTCCAACTCGTGTTATTTGACTATTTTGTATTAGAAATTGGCTTTCAGGTTGTGGAATGGATCCAGTTACATATAGGGTCCCATTTTTCAGAATGGTCTTTTCAAAGTTTCTGTTAGTATGGCCATCTCCGCCACTTCCATAATGTTTTCCACTAGTTCTTCATGATTTGGTGTTTCGGTTTTCTTCCATTTCCGGGCATATATTACAGTGGTGCCTTGCATTACGATGTTAATTCGTTCCAGCGAAATCGCTGTAAAATGAAAACGTAATGCGATTTTTAAAAGCCCATAGAAACGCATTAAAACCCAATTTATGTGTTCCTAGGGGCTTGAAACTCACTGTCTGGTGCAGATCCTCCATAGCAGCGAGGAATCCATGCCAGAAAAGAGCGGGTGGCCATATTGTTTACCCGGCGGCCATTTTGAAACCACCGATCAGCTGGCCGAAAATCATCACAGGGAACTGATCATCGCAAAGTGAAATTCCCCCATAGGGAACATTGTTTTGCGATCGCTTTTGCAATCGCAAAAACATCAATGTCTAGCGATTTCGTCGTCAAACGGAGCGCCTGTTAAGCGAGGCACCGCTGTATTCTGGCTGCAGTTATTATATGTATCACCAAATGGCTCTCTCTCCTATCTAAACTCTCCGGTAGCATATTTAATAAGAATAATTCTGGTTTAAATAGTATATTACATAGCAGAATTTTCTGTAAACATTCATGTATTAGTATCCAATAATTTTTTTGTTTCACTACTGTGAAGGAGAAATAGGGAAGAGAGAAAAAGAACAGAGTGAGCCGTCCCCATTGGAGAAAGAGGGAGAGAAAAGAGAGAGAGAGAGAAATAATAGAAAAGGAAGAGTTGATCGTTTTGCGATAATCGGTTAGCGATCATCGCAAAGTGAAACAAGCTCATAGGGAACATTGTTTTGCGACCACTTTTGTGATCACAAAAACTTCATCGTGATGCGATTTCATCGTTTTACGAAGCGATCGTAAAGCGAGGCACCACTGTATCTATATATGGGCTAGAATACAACTGGAATCTATATATATCTTGTAGAATGGAATATTCCAATTACTATGTGCAGTTGCAGAATTAGGAAGGAATTACAGTACATCTCATCTGAGTGGAGTCTGTGGTCGGGTGATGTATGTCTCAAGTTTGATGAGCAGCTTCAGTGATAGCTCCTTCAGTCCTGGGAGCTGTCTGATCTGGTCACCCAGGAGCCCAAAAGCAGTGTGAGGCCAGTGGCACTTAGGGATGCTGTACTGGTGTATGGGATATTCTGGAGGAAGGGAAGGGTTTAGCAAGAAATGCTCAACTGAAACTGGTGATTGAAAGTAGTTATTACTTGTTGAGTAGGAAGTATTGTGACACATATCAGAGGCTGATTGTAGACCAGGGAAAAAATTTATTTTAATTTTTATTGGCTGCCTGCTTGTGTAAGTTTTGCACAAGTTGCCAAGGTTAATGGCAGGAGATTCATGAGCTGCCAGGATGCATCTCAGTTGTGCATCCAAGTACATAATCGGGCGCACAATTGAAAAGGAACCGCTGGATAGCTCTGTGGTTTAGGCATCCAGCTGTGAAAGTAGAAGTTGGGAGTTTGATTTCCCCACTGTGCCTCCTTGACAGGGTCTGGACTCGATGATGATCCGTTGGGCCCCTTCCAGCAATGCAGCTCCGTGATGATGATGATGACAAGGGACCCCAACAACTTGCCAATGAGCCACAATTAGCCTAGCAAGTTATACAAACCTTACACAAACAACAATGGGATTCTGGGATTAATTTATTTTTGGAACTGGAACTTGCAAAGATTTTTTCAAAAGCTACATCTCCCAGAATTAACTGGCCTTGCTGGCTTGGGGAAGACTCTGAAAGATACAGTCGGAAAAAAGTAATTTTTCCAAGCCCTGGCAGTCTGTCAACAGTTTCGAAAGAGTGCCATTTGGACGGGGGCAGTGCTGCAGACCTACCGTGGAGTAGTGGACAGGCTGTCATCCTAGGACTTAGGAGATCTGAGTTTGAATCCCTGATCAGCCAACTGAAATTCACTGGGGATGATGGTGGCAATAGTAAACCATTCCTTGACCGTATCACCCCCTTCAGAAACCCTCTTAGGGTCACTATAAGCCGGACATGACTAGACAACAACACATAAACAGAATATGAATTAAGCCTCACCGCAACTGAGACAATTCTCATCAATCCTCAAGGTTAGTGTGTATGTGCTGAGTGTCAGACTGTTACTGTTGTTCTGTGCCTCTGATTTATGGCCACCCATTGGTTAACGGCTTCCCAAAAGTCCACTCCTTAACAGATCTCCTCAGTTCTTGCAAACTCAAGCCTGTGGAGTCAATCCATCTTCTGTTTGATCTTCCTCTTTTCCTGCTTCCTTAATCTTCCCAAATATGTATTTTGCAGGAGACTCGGGAAGGATTCAGGAATATGTTAGCGGGCATTTTGGAGGCAAGAATACCACATGCTACTTGTAAGCTAACAGGACCATCACTTACCCATGAGATTGAAAGATGCCACTTATTTAATATTCCGTGCGGGCTCTGGGACTGTATAGAGTACAGAGTCCATACCAGTGTTTTCAGCCATTGGCTGGCCATATCTACTGGACCTCAGTTCCCAGAATCCCTTAAAATTGGACACACTGATTGGGACTTTTAAGTCCAAACAACAGCAGCAGCAGCAGCAGCAGCAGCAGCAGCAGCAGCAGCAGCAACAACAACAACAACAACAACAACAACAACAACAACAACACAGAAACCTGGATTATTTTGAAAACCACTTGAGAATATGAAGGAACTAGAAAATCATCAAGTATAAGGATGTGTCGCTGAAGACCAAAATCAAGATCTTGTATTTCCAGTCACCATGTATGGGCGTGAAAACTGGACAATAAAGAAAGCTGAAGGGAAAAATAATTTGCTTTAAATTTATTTATTTATTTATTTATTGGACTTATATACCGCCCCATAGCGCTACAAGCACTCACCGGACGGTTTACAATTTTTAATTATACAGGCTACACATTGGTGCTGGAGGAGAGTTTTACAGATACCCTGGACTGCCAGAAAGATCAAGAAGTGAGTCCTAGATAAAACCAAGCCTGAACTATCTCTGGAGGCAAAAATGTTGAAACTGAAGATGTCCTATTTTGGGCACCTCATGAGAAGGCAGGATTCTATGGGGGGGGGACCCAATAATGCTGGGGAAGTTGGAAGGCAGCAGGAAAAGAGGAAGACCAAATAAAGCGAGCCACAGGCTTGAGTTTGCAAGAACTGATCTGTTAAGAACAGGGCATTTGCAAGAGCTGATCTGTTAAGGACAGGACGTTTGCAAGAGCTGATCTGTTAAGGACAGATCACTCATTCATAGAGTCACCGTAAGGTGGAGATGATTTGACAGCACATAACAACAACAACAACAACAACAGCGTGATGCAGTGGTGGGGAAAATCTGGTCCTCCAGATGCTCAACTTCTGGAAGCCCCAGAAGGGGGTGAAAGAGTCCTCCTGAACCTGATCATTGCCAAAGGGTTCTTCAGCTCGCCATCAGAGGATAAGGCTACTAGGGGAACGAGTATCCCTCCAGATGTTGTTGAACTCCATTGCCCGGAAGCCCCATCTAGCCTGGCCGGTGGGGCAATGGGAGTTTTCGTTTCTTCCAAGGAGTCCTCAGCTGCTGCCCTGGTCTTAAGCCACTTCTACCAATATTAGATCTACGGCGGCCGCGTTCACCTTTACTATTTTCGTATCTCTACGATAATCCCGGCGTCAAGGGCGTGACGTTGCTTCGGATGTGCTGCGCTCGCGCCCTGCGCCGGCCGGAAAAGGCGGAGTCTGAGGGCAAAAGGGCGGGGATGAGATGAGACAGATGAACGGGAGGGAAGGAGGGAGGTGGAGAGCCGGCCAAAGGGCACCAATCAGCTCCCGGGTGGGCGTGGCGGCGCGGGCTATATAAGGGAGGCGTCGGGGCGCCGCGTGCTGTGCTGGGGCCGTTCAGTTGGCGGCCGGGTGGTGTTTCGGGATAGCTGCGCGCGTCTGAACCCGGATTTTCCTCCCCTTGCTTTCCCTCGCCCGCAGCGGGACACGGCTCGGCCATGTTCAGCTGGGTGAGCCGGGACGCGCGGCGGCGCAAGGAGCCCGAGCTGTTCCGCACCGTCTCGGAAGGGCTGAAGCAGCTCTACGCCGGCAAGCTGCTGCCGCTGGAGGAGCATTACCGCTTCCACGAGTTCCACTCGCCGGCGCTGGAGCCCGCCGACTGGGAGAGCAAGCCCATGGTGCTGCTGGTGGGCCAGTACAGCACCGGCAAGACCACCTTCATCCGCCACCTGCTGGAGCAGGACTTCCCCGGCATTCTGGCTTTACCTGATGCTTCTTCCACAATCTGGAAGCAATGAAAATGTTTTTGGGTTTCCTTGAAGGTGACAGGGTGGAGAAGAAGGATTCTGAAGACCTCAGAGTCTAGGATGCTTTGTAGGAGAGAGTAACAGCCTTTCACTTACTCAGGTTGTAAAGAGATAGCAGTGCTTCAAGCCCCTTTGCCTCTCCTCGTTGCTAACCCCTGTACAAGCCCCATGTTGCAGTCTTGCAGATTCTTTTGTTGTGGCTTGCTTTATGGCTTGTCTTGAATGGGAATTAACGCTTAACTCAGCCAGTTCTGTCTTAACCTTTACTTGCCCTTTGGTCTAGTAGTGCTTTCTACTCACATCCTGCAAGGATCGCAATCCCACTGGGATCCTGGTGGCCAGATGGGGTTTGGGGGGGGCAGGATGTTCAGGATACCACTTCCACAATGATCTTTAGGAGAACATTGTAGGATTGTGGTGGTGATGGTGTCCATAATCGAAACTGATTTCCATGCTGCTTTTTTGAGGAGGAGAGTTTGGGAGGAAAAGCTGTCAGTCTGTATCAGGAGCTGATACAGCCAAAGTTAGGTTGGTCCAGGACATCCTTTTTTAAGCTCGCCTTTCAGGTGTTGCACAAGGTTGCATCAATACCAAATGAGTGTGTGTGTGTGTCCTGGATTTTATGAGTGATTTTATGAGCCTCATTTCTTGTCCCTACTGAGATTCAAGAGGTTCCTTGAAACAAGGGATTCACACAAAAAGAAGGGAGATTTAGACTCAATGTTAGAAAGAAATTCCTAATAGTAAGAGTTATTTGACCGTGAAATAGACTGCCTTGCAAGGTGGTTGACTTTCCTGCAAGGTTTCTTTTTATTACTATTAGACATTGGATGAATCTGTTGTGGAACGCTTGAGCTGTGGATTTTCTTTCTTTCCCTGAGGGTTGGACTAGATGATCTCTTGGAGACCTCCCAGCTTTACAGCCCTGTGATTCTGTGGTAGGTTAAACTCGACAGCTATCATATGGGGCGTTGTCTCCTATTCTTGCTTTGCTTAGCTTTCTGACTGGGAGAGATGGTGCTGTCTCTTTTAAACTCTCGCATGTGTTGTGTTTCAGCTGTCCTTCTACCTATAATGATCCTTCATCAGAGTACTGAAGGAAGGTTTCAGTGCTAATTCTTGATGGAAAAGCTCAGTTGAAATGGCATAGATAACACAGTAATAATATGACAGCTGCAGAGTTGGAAGGGACCCCGATGGGTCATCAAGTCCAGTCCCTGTTCAGGAGGCCCAGCGGGGAATCGAACTCCCAACCTCTGGTTTCACAGCCAGATACCTCAACCACTGAGCTGCCCAGCAGTTCAGCTCTTTCCCAGCTAAGTTCAGGGTCATTGTGAGTGCAAAATAGGAAGAAATAGGGTAAAAGCCACAAGAGGTCTTGAACTCCTTGGGGAAAAAAATAAGGCCGGAGGTAAATGTAACGCATCAGAGCCGCTTTAAGCATTTGTCAGAACTTAAAGACAAATGAACCTATTATAGCAGTGGTCCCCAACCTTTGGCCTCCAGATGTTCTTGGACTACAGCTCCCAGAAGCCTTCACCACCACTTCTGCTGGCCAGGATTTCTGGGAGTTGATGTCCAACAATAACTGGAGGCCCAAGGTTGGAGAACACTGTATTATAGCAGGGGCGTGAGTTCCTGTGTCAGAATACAGATTTGAATCTGGGTCTTAAACCATCACTCCGTCCTCTGTGCCATACTGGCTCCCACTAAGATAGCTATCCCATTAGAAATGGTCACAAATAGATATATGTAAGAGAATTTGGTGGCATTTAAAGTATGCTGCACTTGTGTCCTGAGAGGAAATGTTCTCATTTCTGGGAGGAGCAGCCAAGAGCACTTTCCTTTAAACACAATAAATAAATAAGTGCCCTTTTGGCCGAGAGGACTGACCTCTCTGGAGGAAGCTTCTCCAGCCCACCTCATGTTAAAAGTGTCTGAATGTAACTTGGAAATCCGTGGCTGGCATAGGAAGGACTCCATGCTACTGCGCCCTGCGTCTTTTCTTGCCCCGTCAAAGCAGGATTCCTGTGCCAGGAAGCCATACCCTTCAGGCGGTCAGAAGCCCTGCTTTTCCAGTCTTGAGAAGGGGCCTGTCTCATGCAGGATGGATCACAGCATGCCATTCCTGCTAAGTGCCTGGTCAGTTGGTCTAGGCAACTAAGAATAGCTTTCTCCTGGCCTTCTCCCATCTCTCCTTCCTCAGCCCGTCTTTGATCACAGCCTGTTTGGCGTGGTGCCTTAGACTGTCATTTCTCTAGCCTTAGGCTCACACTAGTACCCTTCGAACTTCATTTATGTTCTGCTTTTTTCGCCAGTCAGCTCAAGTCATGATACATAACTGCACGATTTTTGCTTTTTTTCCCCAGTCATATCCGCACAACCTCCCTGTGACGTGGGCCAGGCTGAGGGCCCAAAATCACCCAGATAGCTTCATAACTGAGTGGGGGAATACAGTGGTGCCTCGCTAGACAGTTACCCCGCATGACAATTTTTTCGCTAGACACTGACTTTTTGCGATCGCTATAGCGATTCGCAAAACAGTGATTCCTATGGGGGAATTTCACTGGACAATGTTTGGTCCCTGCTTCGCAAACCGATTTTCGCTAGACGATTTTGACAGCTCCCTCCGCACTCACAAAACAGGTGTTTTAGGGATCTAAGCTTCGCAAGACAGCTATCTAAACAGCTGATCGGCAGTTCACAAAGCGGCTTTCCTATGGCTGATCTTCACTAGACGACGATTCTTCCCCATTGGAACACATTAAACAGATTTCAATGCATTCCAATGGGGATATGCTTTTCGCTAGACAATGATTTCGCTAAACAGCGATTTCAGTGGAACGGATTATTATCATCTAGCGAGGCACCACTGTATAAGCTAGGGATGTGACAAACACTTGCAAATTTTGTTGTGCAGAATGAAAGAGGGTGTCTTGAGATGTGGAGCCACCCCATCAAATGAAAGGAACTGTTGCAACATTTTCCATTTTTGCTGGATAGCTCAGTGATTTCGGTAAATGAAGTTTTGCCTCTCTGATCCCAGTCCGGGATTCTAAGCCAGGTACTTCACGCTGACTCCAAAGGCGGATGTGGAAGCTGGAATTGGCTTGAGCCCTGCAATTTCATAAGCTTCCTTCATCCCGACAGGCATAGTTTGATGTTTGTATTTTTAGTCGGGGATTTTTTAGTGGGTGGGGAGTGTTTTGGGAATTTTATGCGTGTGCATGTGTCTGGTCTCTGGGTGTCTGTGAATTTCGTTGTATGGGTATACTGTGTATATACTTACAATGACAATAAATTATTATTATTGTGATGAACTTGTTTATGAAAGTTAAATAGTAAATCACTATTTTATTTTATAGGTACAAAGTTAGTCTGGAAAAATCCTTTTGATTTCTGGGTGTGAGTTAGAGAGGTAAAATTTCCAAGGACGGTTTCTTTTGCAGTTCGCAAACTCTGTGCAGCTCAAGGTGACCTTTATCTTGTAACCAAGCAACTATCTTAGCCCAGAAGGAGCAAGGACATAACTCTTTATTTAAGATTCATGGGAAGGAGAAGAGAAAAGAATTCCAGCATGAGAGGAGAGGAGGTTTTCCAGCACGGAGAGAGTTAGAAGATGGACGTCAGAAGAACTTTATTTTTGAAAAGGACAGTAAGACTGACTTCTACCTAATAGAATCTACAGTTTTGTTGAAAATGTAGTTTTATTGGAATTGGAGTGAAGGTCAGCCTTCCTCTAATTATAATAGTTAGTGGTTTGTTATTTTCATTTTTTATAGAGGAATTCTGTCTTTTGGTGATGGCTGGGGTTGGAAATAATTGATTATGGAAATATGTCTTGTTTTGCTTTCTTAAACAAATTTCTTTCTTATCTTTATATTTTTCTAATAAAATATAAAAATGCTAAATGTCTGGAAGTTGGCTTCTTGGATAGACCATAAGCACAATAGTTAATTGGCTTATTTAGATTGATGTGCTCAATACGGCCACGTTTACTTAATGCTACCATTTGGGTCCTACATATTAAAGAGTGCTACGAAGATTAGATTCCCTAGAACTCCTGTAAGTGTTTTTGTTCTTTCTTAAATCGGGTCAGACTTGGGAGAAAGAGTGTTCAGCTGCCCTAGGGTAAAATTAATGGACCCGGTTTTGCCTGGTAAAGGAGCTGATCATTCCGGACCCTCTCTGTCTCGTGTAAAAGCAGTTTCTTAGGAAACTTGGCTTTTACGACTATTATTATTATTATTATTATTATTATTATTATTATTATTATTATTATTATTATTATTATTATTATTATTGTAATAGAGGTGATCCCCCATTATTGGTGGGACAGAAGGAAAATCTCTCTCACTGATTCAATGGTCTGCATAGAATCCCACCCTTCGCCACTTTTCTCCTGGGCTGCTAAGCAGGAAATTCTGCTGATTACTGATAAGGCTCTACTTGACCCTAATAACCAAGAAATCAGGATATTAGTGCTTAGTAAACTTTTTTAAAGTTCTCCACCCAGACTCATAAGAATGCACATTTGGTTGTTTGTTTCAGGCCTTTGGTTTATAAGCTGTTTACGAATGAGTCAGTTCATTTGGTATGTCTTAAAGCTCATTTGGAACGGGTTGTAGGGTTGACAGAATACTGTTCTCCTGCCCTCCTGTCCCCAAGATCTTGAGGCTGGTTTCCCTGAAGGTGGAATGGAGTTCCTTGTGTGGACAGAGAAAGAAAAACCAAAATATTATAGCACTTCAAAGACCCACAATTTTATTTCAGTTTGAACTTTCATGGACCAGAATCTTCTTCAGATGGTGAAATGAATCCCAGACAAAACTTTTAAACGTAAGCTGAGGGGCGCCGTCCGCCCGTCCTCAGAGGGGAGAGCCCGCATAGCCTAGCACAGGAGGGTGGCCTAAGTTGAGGCTCGCCTGATGCCACTGGGCTGCTAGTCCCATCCCCCTCATAGGCCAATGCATCGAGGAGCTCCAGTCCAGCAGCCTTTGGAAGACCACAAGCCGGCTGTCCCTGCCTTGGGGCTAGCAGATTAGACAAAGACTGAGACGCTTTGGGTTCAAACTGCCGGAAGCGACCCAGGTGGCTTAACCCGCTTTGCAGAGTCTTGCTGCTAAGGAACATGGCAAGCTGCTCGGAGCACTTTGGAGAAAAAGCTTGATAAAGAACTTAGTAAATGAACCAGCAATCTCTGTCTGGCTGACCTTGGGTCCGGGAAAGGCCTCATTCTGCTTCAGCTTGATTCTCATCTCTGTGTATCTGGAGCAGCTGCCGATCTGTAGCAAAGGGCTGGAGGAGGCCTCCTGTTCTCGGCAGGCAGATGCGTCCGCTTCCTCCTGAGTGAGCGGGAGAAGATCAGGGTGTTTCTAAACAGAGCGAGCCTACGGCTGTGGCAAGAATGATGGGGGGTTCCAGCCCTACCTGAATGGGTCAGACCGCGACTCCCACCCATCGCAGCCGGCTGGGATGGATTAATCCGGAAGGGCCTGGAGTTGGGGGGGGAGCGGGGTATATGGCTTTGGGTCAGCCCCACATGGACATACCTTTGGAACGGGATGGCGCAGAGCCATTCCCCTCCGAGAAATCCTCATAATAAAACAGGACACCGCTCAGCTGCAGGAGCTTGTGCACGAATGGCGGAGGCTGGTGGATGTCAACAGGTAGGTCCTGCTCAGGGTCCTTCACCGCTTCGTCACAATAGTCCAGCCTGAGGAGGGGGGTGGGGAAACAGACAGTGAGGATGGCAAGGCGGCAACAGCTCAGCTGGGAAGCAGGGGGACTGGCCAGTTCCAAAGCAGCCCTTCTTTGCTGACTGGCTAAGCTTCCCTTCTCAGCACCATCGTAACCCCTTCTCAAGAAGGATTGTAGCTCTTGAGTAGGGAACCCCTGATCCTCCAGATAGGATTGAACTGCAACTCTCAGCAGTGCTGAAGAGAGCTTGGAAGTGCCTCTTCCTAGAGAGGCAGACAGCCTCTTTGAAATACTACAAATTTCATTTGCCTCTGCTTTTGTGGGACTGCAGTCATTTCTTCAGGTGCACAGACTCTGGCCTCAGTGGCCTCTACTCAGCCCCTCCTAGCCTTGACTGCAATGCTTCCCAACCTTGCGTAACCCACATATTCTTGGACTACAGCACTCAGAAATCCTGGCCAGCACAGCAAGGGGTGAAAAGGCTTCTGAGAGTTTTAGCCCAAGAACATCTGGGGACCCAGATGCTGGGAATCGGTGCTTTACAGAGACCACGTTCTCTGCATTTCAAGAAGGAGGCTCCAGCAGAAGAAAACTTGCTCAACCTTCCATATGCCACAAAAGCTTTTTGTTGGAGGTACAAACAACAAATTAGGTGAAAGTCATTCCTTTTTCTTGTGGCTGTCCTGGAACAAGGAACAACTTTAGCTCTTGTGGGAGGGGGATTGTAACTTTTTAATGACTTATAATCGCAAGATTTTGGTCTCACTGGCTAAAAAAAATCCTGTTGCTTAGCATTGTATGTTGCACTAGAGTAGGCCCTTGGGATCACTGAGGATTTGCTGAGTCAACTGTTCAATTGATTCAAATGGTCCTCCTCTAGTTGCAATTGAGGTAAAAGTTGAGCAGGAAAGTGCTTGGAACTATCATAGCTGAATATAACCCAGCAGTGCAAAGTGGATGCAAAAAGGCTATTTTAGGATGCATTAATAGAAGTATAGCCTTCAAATCCTGTGAGGTTGTAGTCCCCCTCTATTCAGCACTGGTTAGGCCTCATCTTGAATACCGTGTCCAGTTCTGGACACCACACTTCAAGAAGGATGCCAACCAACTGGAACAAATTCAGAGGAGGGCAACAAGGATGATCAGAAGACTGGAATTCAAGTCCCAGGAGGAAAGGCTGAAAGAATTGGGTATGTTTAGCCTTAAGAAAAGAAGACCAAGGGGAGATAGGATAGCACTTTTCGAATACTTGAAAGGCTGTCGTACAGAAGAGGGGCAGGATCTGTTCTCAGTCATCCCAGAGTGCAGGACATGTAATAATGGGCTCAAGGTATAGGAAGCCAGATTTTTGGCTGTAACCTCCTGTTAGAGCAGTACAAGAATGGAACCAATTACCTCTGGAGGTGGTGAGTGCTCCGACTCTGGAGTCGCTGAAGAGGAAACTGGACAGTTACCTGTTAGATACACTTTGATTTGGATTCCTGCATTGAGCACGGGGTTGGATCCACCAGCTTTATCAGCCTTTCCATTATTCTACGATTTAGGCGGCACACACAACTCCATCCTCCAAAATACTCTACAACAATGACAAATATTAATGGACTTAAAAAAAAAAAACTTGGGAAAATAATACTTCTAGGAGGTCTCTTTCTCCTCTAAAACAAGACATCTTGCTTTACCCTTTTAGCCCAAATCTGGTTTGTGAAAAATAAAGGAAACTTTCTGGGTTTTTATGTGTTTCTTTTTAAACGTTCTGGTTACTTCTTGCTGGCCTAGAAGGGCTTATGCGCGTGTATTAAAGGGCCTGAAAAAAATGGATCCCTAGAGACTGGCCAGGCTTGGTCTGGACGATCAGCGGAGGGCCTGCTATGGCCATGCCAGGCAGCAGCCTATTTTGCCTAAGGGTAGGGCCAGGCAGGGGTTGGCAAGCGCCTGGCCTGCGTCAAGGGGAGCCGCTCCGTCCCTTTCCCCCTCCCTGCCACTCACCGGTTTTGATAGTTTGTGCAAACATCTCAAGACCCTCCAGGGGCTGGGGAGTATCCAGGGGCTCTTCGGTCTGCTCCTTCAGGCACTCCTGTGCCAGCTGCATGCTTGTGGTCATGCATGATGCCCAGCTTTGCGACTCCAAGCCAGAGGCAGCTGCAGAAGCACAAGGGGGTGGGGGAAGAAAGGGTCACTAATTGGGGGGGGGGGGGAGAAACAGAGACAGGTGCCAAAGCCGAATAGGCTCCTCCTCCTGGAGGGGGTAAAGCAACAGAGGCCACGCCACCACTATTACCACTGCTCTCATCAGAACAGAGAAAGTTGCCTAAGGCAAAGTCTTACGAAAAGATTGGGGGGGAGGCAGTCAACTCACCCCCCCCCGACCTCACCCTACAGCTGCCCAGAGGGACCCGCACCGGTGTAAGGCTCTCTCCAGAACAGGTTATTTCTATATCAACGGGCTCCAAGGGGTCCTTGACGCCAAGAAAGCAGGGAGGGGGCCAAGCTGAGAAATTGCCGCTGGCCCAAGACTCCTTTTCCAACACAAGCTCACCTCTGAGGACTCTGAAAACAGCTAAATCTTCGGAAAACCAGAAGCAGCCTCGAGATATGGGGCTGCTGCCGCCCCTTCAGTAGATAGGATGATGCTGGCACCACTATCATCACATCTGTGGGGCAGGGGCAGGCAGCCCCCCCCCCAAGTGCATGGAGGAGAAGGGCTGCTTTGTTTCCTGGTTTAGGTGGTGGGAAAATCTAAGAGGCTCTCAGGCTGCCTTTAGCTGACTCAGACAGTTTGACCATCTGGTTTAGCAGAGTTTAAATCAGTTAGATTTTAGATTGCCAGGACTTGAGCTTCAGAAGACCCAGGCAGCACAAGTTATAATCAAAACCCAGCTTTGGGAATCATTGGTCTAAACTAGATGTTCCCAACAACTCCCAGAAATCCTGGCCAGCACAGCTCCTGGCGAAGCCTTCTAGCGAGTTTTTTACACCAAGAACATCTGGGGACCTAAGGCTGCAAACCCCCGCCTTGGCAGCAGCTCTGCAGAATTTAGACAAAGGCTTTTTCCCCAGCCCTGCCAGAAGATGCCAGGGGACTGAAACTGGACCTTCTGGTATCCAAGGCTAGTGCTTGACATCTGAGATCCAGACCCTTCCCTTAGCCAACAAACTCCTACGGTGAATGTGCAGGCAGTTCTCTGGGCTTGCTAATAATATTCTCAGGGTTCACCAAAGCAGTAGCAAAAATTCAACCTGCAGGAACTGAACCCCTTCTACCTGGCTCTCCTTCCCCTTCCTGGGACCCCAAGCGCCCCCACTCAAAACCAGCGTGCCAGCTCTTCCACCTTCCACTCACCACTCCGGTACTTGGGCCGGCACGTGATCTGCAGGCCGCTCACTTCCACCGTGCAGTTCTCCGTCACCAAGGCAGACCAGGGGATGGTTATGGCAATGCTGTCGATGAAGCCATCGATGATTTCCAGGGGGGCTCCGACAGATTCCAGAAATTCATTCACAGACTGTAAGGGCAAAGGGACAGTGCTGGGGTCAGCCTGGCAGGAGCGAAAACAGGCAACATCACCCCAACATCAATTGTGTTAGGAAGGCTGTCCTCTGAGAGACACTTTGCTGTGGGAGGAAAGGGGAGATGGGCGTGCAGCAGTAGTGGAGCAACTGGAGACCCACAGCTGCCAAATGTCCATCCACCAAACAGCAGATATCCTCGCTATCCCCATATAGTGTAACGTTACCTATTGTGCTGCCATCAAGATGACCACTGTGTACCATCAAGCTGGAGCTGTATTTCCAAATATTTGAAAGGCTGTCCCACAGAGGGGCAAGATTTGTTCTCGGTCATCCCATAGTGTAAGACACGCAACAAATGGGCTCAAGTTCCAGGAAGCCAGATTTCGGTTGAATATCAGGAAAAACTTGCTAAGTATTAGAGCAGTATGAAAATGGAACCAGTAACTTCGGGGGTTGTTGAGTGCTCCAACACTGGAGGCATTCACGAAAAAGTTAGATCATCACCTGGCAGATCTGCTTTGACGGTATTCCTGCGTTGAGCAGGGGGTTGGACTGGATGACCTTGTAGGCCCCTTCCAACTTCATTTTTCTACGATTGAATGAAAACAGCCATAATAGAGTTTTCAGAATGAGTAGGATATTGAAGGAGTGGTTTTACAAGTTTTTTAAATGTAAGTCCCCTCCCATTAGTTTCCATAGCTGAGGAAGGATTCAGACTGAGGTTTCCTCAAGTCCATCTCTCTACCCACTACATCACACTGGGTATCCAAAAGTACAACTCCCACAATCCCCCTCCCCAGTAGGAGATAGGAAGAGGGCATTATCTGCTTGCTCTGTGCTTTGTTGCCAGAATGAGCCCCGGATTGATCTAATTTACCCTGCGGGACACAGTTCAAGACTTAGACTTTGGAACTCGCTGCCACAGGAGACTAGGCTGGCCTGTTCCCCCACCACCACCAAACTCTCCCAGATAGGCAAAGACCTCGTTTTCCTCTCTAGGAAGACCTTTGGCATGGAGCTGGGTTTTAAAATGAAGGGCATTTTCTTCCCTTTTTTTTCACCTTTTTTCCATGTGTTTACATATTTGGAAAGTATTTGCCTTTTATTCCAATATTATTGTGGCTAGCTGTCTCAGATGATGCTTTGGGCAGAAACACTGCATGGAACACAAATTAGACAAATATCAAGTGCACGCGTGTTTCCAGAGAGTCAAGAGTAGGAGCAGAGAGACTTGGTCACGAAGAGAGATCAAAAGGCGAGGGAAGGAACGGATCTGCGCTGCTTACTGGCTTATTTCTGTCATGGGTAGATTCGCATCCCACATTTCTCCAATCAACGGGAAGCGAGAGACCCAGCTCTCCTCCTCTCCGCTTCCTCCTCTAAAGAATCCTCGGAGGCAGGTCAGGTTTCTGAGACAACCCTGAGCTTCCACGGCTCAGCAGTTCCATGTACCTGGATCCCCTTGGCTTGCCATCCACAGGTTGAACCCATAGGACACACCCTACCTCCCCAACGCAATCCAGATAACCAAGCCCAGATGGCTCACCTACTGACCTAATTCGCCTGGCAGTAGAGAAGTCCTGATTTCACCCACCACCCATCCACCCCTGGCTTTCCTGGAGGGAAGGGAGGCTTGGAATCTGGCACCAGGATGAACCCAGCTGGGCCAGTGAAGCACCCTATAGCTGAAGCGGGGGGGGGGGTAGGATTTACTACAGGCAGGAACAGACACCCACTGATTTTTTTCCCATCTTATACAATCATTTAATTAATTAATTGTTATAAAATTTTTAGAACTTGTTATTCTTATGTTGTAAGCCGCCTAGAGTGGTCGAAATGACTAGACAGGCGGGGTATAAATACAATAAATAAAAAAAAAATAAAATTTACACACACACACACCCCAGCAGGAGCAAGATCAGCTAAATGGCACAAAGCTGGGCATGACCAGGTAACAAGGGCAAGGGCCACAATGCCTGGGTCCATTTTGGGAGCTGTAGTTCCCGAAACGAGTTGTATGTGTGTGTGTGTGTTTTCTTTTAAGTTCTAGCACAAAGGCACCCATTCTTTTGTTTGCTGCCCGCATCCCTCCCCGGTTCATAAAAACACAGCCGGGGCCTTCCCAGCCAAGGGGCAGCAATACTGGTTACCAGTTCAGGCCAGGGTCTGAAAGGCAGGGGGTCGAATCCCTCCCCTCCCAACCTTGGGGGGGGGAGGGCCTCGATCCAGGTCCACGTTTCTCGCAGCCTAACCTGCCTCGCAGGGCTGTTGGGAGGATCCGCAAGGGCCAGACCGCCCCTTCTTCCCTTCCCTGGGTCTGACCTACTCCACAGGGCTGTTGGTGGGAACGACACCGTGGGGGGGGGGAGGGTTTAATTCCTCACACAGACTGGGCGGATTGGGGGGGGCAGGCAGCCCTGGAGGCCCCGTTGAGCTCTTTGGAAAGAAAGGAGGAGAAGGCGAGGCCCCGGAAGGAAAGGAGAGGACCGAGGAGGCCGCCCACAGGCGCGCTTTACCGGTGGGATTTCCGCCTGCCTCACTAAGCTTCTATCCCCCGAAAGGAGAAAGCCAAAGAGCCCCAGCCGCTCCTCCAGGAAGTGGCCCAAGTAATGCTGCAGCAGGTACCGGCAAGCCCGCTTCTTGATCGAGCTCGACCACGGGAAGAACCACCGCGACATGGCGGCCGGCCTGCCCGCCCGCAGCCTTCCTTGGCCGGCTGGCCCCTTCACTCGACGCCCGGGCTCCGCGACTGGCTTCTTTTCCCCACCTAGGCCCGACCCCGCTGTCATCTGGGCGCGCTCATTGGCCGCGTCGCTCCTCTGCGCTTTTTCTGATTGGTCCTCGGAGCGGAAGGGGCGGGTGACGTAGGAGAAACGGGGCGGTGTGAAGCGACGGAGAGGAAAGAAAACCCAGAAGCCTCCAGGCGGGGCGTGAAATAAGTCTCCCTGCAGGAGGTCCCTTGAGCGCGAAATAAGTCCCGCAGACGTCGGTCAGTAAAGAGAGGCGCTAAGAAGTCCTGCTAGTAGAGCAGAGATTTCCGGGTTTCGTTCGGAGCGGCTCGCCTTTCGTCTCTAAAGCGGGGAGGAAACCTGCCCCGCACAGATCAAGGAAGGAACTTCTCTTAACTTGGGTGTTTGTTTTTTTCAAATATTTCGAAATGACAGCCTGGAAATGTTGCTTTTCTAGGCCGCAATTCGCACAACCCTCACAGCCTCTTGGCTGGGGCTTTCTGGGAGTCTGTTTCTTGGCACCATTCAAAGTGCTGGCTTCAACCTACGTATAAAACTGGGAATAACTGGGGTCCAGTCTGTCTCAAGGGCCACCCCTCCCTTTATGAGCCTGCTCGGGTGTTGGGATCAACAAGAGAGGCCTTTCTCTCTGTTCCTCCATCTTCACAGGTGCAATTTGGGGGGGAGACCCGAGAGGGCCTTCTCTGTGGCTGCTCCTTTAGACTTTGGAACTCCCTGCCACCGGAAGCCAGGCTGGTCCCACTTTTAGTGTCCTTCAGGCAGGCTTTCCCTCACTGACTGGCTGCCTGGGAGGGGTTTGTTTATGTGTGCGGGGTTTTTTGCGTTAATTTTTTTTAATGGAATGCTGTTCCTTGTTGCTTTGAGTCTGTTTTGTTGATTTTAAGTGTAATACTTTTGATTCTTTTTCATATTTCTATACTTACTATTTTTGGATTTTAAATATTGTAGTGATGTAAGCTGCCTTGTTTCCTTTTTAAGGAGAAATGTGGGGTAAAAATATTTTAAACAAATAAATCTTTCTTCCTAAGAACTGCCTTTACACGAGACAGAGAGGGATTCAGAATGATTAGTCCCTAATGCCAGCAAAACCGGGTCCTGTAATTTTGCTCTAGGCGACTTCTCACTCCTTCACCCAAGTCTGTCTCGATTTTAAATAAACAATCTGGAAGGTCTGCTCTTCCTCTTTTTACTTTAGGACCCTCTTTTGGTAATATGGTAATGTGGCCAGATCAAAACAATCTTAGTCAAAAATATCCAATTTACTACTGTAGCATGGTCTAAACAAGGAGACAGCTTACAGACAATTTGTCTTT
The DNA here is from genome assembly GCF_051106095.1 of Pogona vitticeps. Classification (NCBI taxonomy): domain Eukaryota; kingdom Metazoa; phylum Chordata; class Lepidosauria; order Squamata; family Agamidae; genus Pogona; species Pogona vitticeps. The sequence continues at coordinate 8,932,697 of NC_135797.1, forward strand.
TTATATTTTATTACAAAAGATACCATTTCAACAAGATTAGTTTAACGTCATTTAGTATTTCCAAAATAACCCCCAGCCTTAGCCACCAGTCATTTCCTCTATAAAGTGAAAACAATAAAACGTCTAACTAGATCTTAAATAAGCATTCTTACGTAGTCTTCTGATTAAAGTTCTGTCGGCTGCATTTCTCTCGGTGTTGTCTCTCTTCCTTCCATATCTTCTCCGTCCTCTTTCTTCTCCTGTTCGCCCATCTTCCTTAAATTAAGAAGTTATGTCCTTGTCCATCGAGGAGTTGAGATAAGATAAGGTCAGCTTGCTCTTCTTAACTCTTTTTTTTCTTTAGCTGGAGAAGAATTGACCTTGTACATTTTCTCTCTAATTAGCACCTGGGCATAAGCAGATTTCTAGCTTTTTCGTTGCAGCTCTGAACTAAATCCTATGAAATACAACTCTATTCTCTTTTCATAATCAAATTCATGACATCCACGATCAACCCTGGACTTTCCAGGCAGCAGCTTTTACTGAAGACCCCACTCTGCCAAGGCAAGGGTGTGCCAAGGTCGAGCTGCAAGGACTCGCTCGCTCTTCAAATGAGCACAACCTCCGAGAGCCTCCCGAGTTGAAATTGGACCCAAAGTTTCCCCAATAATCTAGGTCATCTAATTGTTTAACAAACACATTTTATTTACTGGAGATCAACTGGCACAGACAACAAATAAATAGTCTGCAAAACTAGTTTTAGAATAAAACCTTTGAGCACAGGCTTTGGATTTGGTTAATGCAAACCCATCTAGACTCATAGTTTGTATTCCTGGACTCTTTCTGCAACGGGAACCCTTTACAGTTTTGGAACATTTCCTGTGGTCCCCCCATCTGGCATTCAGTTAGCACATTCCCCATCTTGTCAGCCTTTCGCCTCCTAGAAGAGCAAAGTTTATTCCAGTCTTGACTACATTTCACAACCCAGCACTGAGACAAACTCTCTATGTCCCCTCCTTCCGCGCTGAGCGCATCATCAAGATGGGGGCTCAACAATCAGTGGAGATGTAGTCCTAAATGTTGAACTCTGAGCACTCAAGAGATCCAAAACACAGGCAACTATTTTGATCTGTACCAGCAAATTAGTGTGGGCTGCTTCCTTTCCATCAGGAAAATCCATTGTCTTCCACCACAATGAGGATTATAGATAAGTGAGGAGGAAGCAATGAATTCTTGGGGAATTCCTTCTGCTGATCACAAAATCCCAGCACACTCGTCTTCCGAGGCCTGTTTCCACTGTGTCACCAGAATCAAGATGGGAAACGTATCATTGCAATGCTAGTTATACAATGATGTGCACTCTGTGTGTGTTCGTGTGCTTGCGTGCATGCGTGCGTGTTCCTCTCCTTTGCCGTTAGCAGTCGGCCTCCTTGCCAGAAAAGCCATACAGTAGGGACCCCTCATCTGTAGGATCAGTATCTGTTGATTGACTTATCCACAGTCTGAAAATTATGAAAAATATTAAAAGAAAATCCCCAAATGTCTCTTTTTAAAATGATGAAGTTACCAGAACTAGCCACTAGGGGGGCCCAAGAGGCTATCCTATGTATGGCATCTGCAGCTAGAGAAAGTAGATTTCCATCTGGTGTTATCACCAGAACTGGCCCTTGGAAAGAGCCAGATGCCGTGTTGTATATATTGTTCACTATTAAAACAGTGTTCTGTGTTTTTCTGCATCCGCGGTGGGATGGGCAGGGTGTCTTGGGACCAATCCCTGTAGACACAGAGATCCTACTGTACAAAACAGTGGACGAAACTAGGATATTATTACATACTATCACTAGTTGAAGAACTGTCTACACTCGCCACTTGTTCAGCTTTCCTTGCACCTGTAACCCTGGTATTGCGTCACTGCATTGCATCAACACAATGCAGGAATGAAACTAGTGTCAACAGAGTCAAAGCAGGACAAAAACGGACACCATGCTTTCTGCTCTGTTCCAATTTGCTCCAGACCTGCTTAAGTCAAGGGTAGCCCTGCCTTGCTTTTGATGATGTTTTCCCTGAAGCATTTTTTTCCCTGCTGGCCAATGTCCACCCCTCCTCCCAGTGGAGAGGGAGAAACGAAGAGAGATGGGAGGAGAGAGTGGAATAGACTGGGAGAGGATGGAGAAGGGAGGGCAGTCGATGCTGGACCAGAGCAGGCCAGGAGTCAGTCCTTCTGGATGGGTGTAGACAGGCAGTGTCAGTGCATCCCAGTACGCCCAGCAACAAATACCGCCCCCCCCCAGCACACCCCAGGATGGTCTCTTCAATTCGGGAGCGAGAAACACCAGAGCCACCCAGGACAGCCAGAGACTGTGGATGGGCCCTTAAGGAGCTCAGCCAAAACGCAAAGGCCAACAGCCCTTGCCCCGGGTGGCAGCTTCAGCCGTGTGGGCAGGCTGGTGGCCGGAAGACCACGGCTCTTCAGAAATAATTGGAATGTGTTGGTACTTAGGGTCTTTGCCCAGTTGGGGGGGGGGACGTGTCTCCATAGCTGTCTCCTCTGCCTGCCCTCACAGTTTCCCTGTGTCCTGCCCTGCCATAGCCGATGGGCACCAGCCACCCCTGCGCCAGGTTCCCATCCCAGCTGGAATACGGAGGTTCGGCCCTCTTCTTGGCCCGCCGAAAGGGCCGGGCCGCACGGTTCCCCTCAGGAGGGCTTGAGCCCCCCCCCCCCGTTAGGGCTGCCGCTCTGCCCCCACAAGCCGTGCCCTCGCGAATCCCCCAAAGAGCGACCGGTCTGCCAGGAGGGCTCAGAAGTGGGTCGACTGGACGACGTGCGTGGCAATCTCCTCCGGCATCTCCCCGAGGACGGCTCCGGATTTCCATCTGGCTCTGGGAAGATGGGGCATTAAAAAGGTATTAAGAGCAGGCCGTCCGTCTGGTGGGCGAGTGAAAGGGAGGAAACGAAGAGAGAGGGAAACGCAGCCTCTGGACAAAGGGGAACGGGGTCCGTGCCAAGCCGAAGCTCTGCACCAGGAACCAAGACGAAATGAAACACACATGCAGACGCACACGCACGGGGAGGAAAAGCAATTCAAAACCAGGGCAAGGAAGGGCCGTGAATGGGGAAGCAGGCAGGAGAGAGCGAAGCCGCGGTCTTGGTCCTGCAGGAGGGGTTTGTTTCTGTCAGGCTATGCTGGTAACAAGCTTGCCTGCTGCCCAAAGTGGGAAGATGCTGCCCCCATCATCACCCACACTGTTTCTGTCCCACTACTGTGCAGCAGCACGGGGGGGGGGGGAAGGAAGGTCAGCCATTTCAGAGCATTTTGCTTCTTGAATTCCCCCCTGTCTTCCTCCATGTTTCACTTACACACACACACACACACACACACCTCTGTGCTATCTCTAGAGACCTTGAAGCCAGACATTATGCCAATAGTTGTCCCAAAAAGGGGGGATGTCACATGAAAAAGATAAGCTGCCTTGGGTCCTTTTAAGGGAAGGAAGGAAGGAAGGAAGGAAGGAAGGAAGGAAGGAAGGAAGGAAGGAAGGAAGGAAGGAAGAAGGAAGGAAGGAAGGAAGGAAGGAAGGAAGGAAGGAAGGAAGGAAGGAAGGAAGAAAGAAAGAAAGAAAGAAAGAAAGAAAGAAAGAAAGAAAGAAAGAAAGAAAGAAAGAAAGAAAGAAAGAAAGAAAGAAAGAAAGAAAGAAAGAAAGAAAGAAAGAAAGAAAGAAAGAAAGAAAAAGAAAAACGGGGGGAAAAGTGATGGGGATGGTGGCAGCCAGTTCATGTGCTAACAACTGCTGCTACTCCGCTCTGTCTATTCATTTTATTTATTTATTTAAAATATTTATATGCCACCTTTCTCCCCACAGGGCACCCAAGGCAGCTGACAACAGACAAAAAAAAACACATTTAAAGGACACTCTGTAAAGACCTGGCCTGGGCACCGCTTCCCACCTTGTGAGTTCAAGTTCGGGGGAGAAAGGGAAGGAATAAGTCAACCACTGGGGCTTTGAAACCGGGCACACAGGGAAGAAGCACAAGCAGGCAGGGACATTTCTCATCTGGGGGCAAGATTTATGTACAGGTAGATGTTAACTCAGATACTGGCTCACCACCAGCCTATTCTCAGATTCCACAATTCAGTTTGGGAATGGGGGAAGGAGGGAGAGAGAGAGAGAGAGAGAGAGAGAGAGAGAGAGAGAGAGAGATCCCACCCCTCAGGGTGGAGAGGTGCCACTTAAGTGGCACCTCTCCAACCTGAGGGGTGGGATCTCTCTCTCTCTCTCTCTCCCTCCTTCTCCCATTCCCAAACTGAATTGTGGAATCCAAGATATATGTATAAGTGGCACCATAGGGGTTGAGTCAGTGTTTGAGTTAGTACCCACTGGCAGGTCTATGTGTGAGTGCTTGCTTTGTTGCATCTCTCTCTCTCTCTCTCTCTCATTTCATGAATATCCACTTTTGCTCCCGCTCTGCCCACCATGCCTTTCCACCCCACCCACCGTCACAGGCGTAAGCCACAAGTGTGTGTGCTATTAAACCTTTTTGCCACCATAGGGGTGGGGGAGCTTACCTGTCTTCAACTTGTTCGACCGTGTCCGGGAGAGGGGTGTCTAGTGTTTCTGGAAGGAAGAGGGCGGAAATGCCGGAGATGATGGGAGTGGCGCCGAAGATCACTAGAGGCAAGAAAGGGTGGGAGTCGCCAGTCATCAGTATCAGCGGGGCTACGAGGCCACCCAAGCGAGCCATCATAGTGATGAAGCTGATGCCTGTTTGCCTGGCGAGGGAAGCAGGACGGGAAGAAAGCAGGTTCAGAGGGTCAAACTTAGCTTTAAGGTCTCTCTCTCTCTCTCTCTTTCTCTCTCTCTCTCTTTCTCTCTCTCTCTCACTCACTCACTCACTCACTCATCTTGCTTTCTAAATCAATTAACACTGGAGTCCCGAAGGCAGTTCGTGTCGTTCTGCCAACTCCTGCGACGTTGCTGGAACCAGTTGTATTGGCTCTTGCCTTTCCATTGGACCATTTCAGCAACGTGGAGAGGGGGGATCTGCTGCTTGGGTAACAGCCTATCCTCCATATTCCTTTACTCAGACTTCATGCTCTGCAGAGGACACTCCTCGATTCAGAGCATGTTACCATAGTCTCCCGAGACTGAAGGATGCCTGTGATGATGATAACCAGTCCTAACTGGTTTTTTTAATCTCTGTAACGATTAGGTCTTTTGTTAGGCTAAGGGATCTTGATTGCTCATTCAGGACCTCCAAATATTTTGCATGACAACCGGGATAGGTTGGCACAAAAACAGACCATTGCCAAAAGATCAATACATTCTCTTCTTGGGTATGGTAAGGATTGTTGCCAAGCTGGAAAGGCAAAGGGGGAAATAGGTCATATGGCAGATAAAAGGCAATGCCTCTGTTAGCCAAGAAATGCTGGTGCTTTGATCCCATGAGCCATGTTCCACTGCAACATGGACCCCACATTATTTCCCCCAACATTTTTTCTCTCTCTTTCATGAGATATCTGACCTCCTGCATCTGGGAAGGAGTGGTGTTTGTCTGAACGTAAGATGCCAGACAAGTGTGCAAACTCAATCGGTTCCCAGAACTCGAATAGAATCCACACCGCACAGCATTTTAAGAATCCTACAAAGCAGAATTCCTCTAGGACGTTGTTAGAGAGCAGCCGCTCCTAGACTGTGGAATTCTTTGCCCTGGAGTCTGGGTTGGCACCTTCTTTGGCACCATCGCACCCTATGGCTGAGATCTTCCTGTATAGACAAGCAAGTGCTTTATGAGATTTTTATCTAATGTTGCAACTACCGTGCCAGTTTTTTATTACAGGACTGTTGTTGATTTTTTTAAAATTGCCTTTATGAGTGGTTTTCACTGCTAGTAGTTACCTTATATAATCTGTAAGTGCCAAAAAGGGGAGACTGAGGCTGTAAGCAAGGTGGAAGAACTGAGGCTTCCTGCCCCCCCCCCCACTGCCCGGGGCCAACATTTACAGGCACCAAAATATAGAGGCAAATCTCCTAGCAAGTGTTAAGAAAATCAATGGCAGTACTTCCTCGTTCTATTCAGCTCTGTATTCCACAAAAGCCTGTCAAATCCTTTCTAAACCCCTTTGTGGTTTTAGCAACAAAAGTGGTGATTTATTGGCAAACAGAAAATTGGGGTGATCTGGGGAACACGGGGTGCAATGTGCTACTTGTCCACAGAAGTTGCTTTCACTCTTCTTTATCACCCTCTCATCCAGGCGATAAGGCTCTGAGTGGATCAGGCCTTGTGTGTCAAGACAGCCGCACACCCGAGTCTCCTTGGGGGGCTCCTTGGGCTTACCTGATGACTGTCGGGAAGAGCTCCCCACCGTAGAGACTGAGGCACATGGAGGAGGCTGCAAGGCCCCCCTTACCCAGCACCACGAGGACCAGCCTCGCCGTCAACATGTCTAGGACCGAAAAGAGAGAGGGAGGGACAGTCAGATTAAGAATGCCAGCATGATAGCCTCCAAATCCTTTCTCAGTCAGTAGCGAGCCTGCCTCCGAGGTAGGCAAGCCGACAATTGTGAGATTCAGTGCCTGCTGCACCACGTTTCCCTCACTGGAAACGGGAGGTTGAGGGCAGGGGAACCAGAAACCTCTGCCTCCATGGCTTGCTATGCTTGGTCCTCCTCATGGTTCCTCCCGCTGGAATGAGCTTCGCGCAGACGTTCACCAGGCACCAACCCTCTCCATTTTTAGGAAGCTAATCAAGACAGAACTATATACTATGGATAGCTACCTTCTACTAGTGTCAAACCAGATGTCTAAATGTGTTTGAATTTTCATAATTCTATTTAAAAGTAGGTGTGTTGGTTTAGCGAGCAACAGGGTCTTTATTGTATTTTTCTTGTGTTTATTGTATATGATGATTTTTTTAATGATATAGTTTTATTGGTATGTTGTGAAGCGCCCAGAGAGTGTTCACAATAATGGGATGACATAGAAGTGGAAACAAACCAATAATAATGTTTTGTGTTGTTGGGATCATCATAACACCTCAACCAGAGGCTGGTGACATTTAATACTAATTGGGTTTCTTCCAACAGAATACGGATCTGAAACTGTTGTTCATTTTTAAAACTCCCCATGAACTGCAAAGCTTGGCAGTGACTCTGTGAAAGGCAGACCGCGTGCTTCACAACAGAGCTGCTGATTAAATGTATGAGCACAAACTTTACGCGGGACTTCAGCAGTGACCAGCTGCTCACTAAAAAGCCTGTCCCTTCTTCTAGGGAGACCCTTTGCTTTTATAAACATTTTTGAAATAAGACCTAGCATCTTCAAGGACCTTTCCTGAGCCTGGAGAGAATACAGAGGTTTGGCCTGCCTGATCAAACCTTTCCAAACCCCAAATCTTAAGTGGCTGCTTTCCTAGCCCAGCCCTATTCAGCTTCACACCTACCCCTAGCCCTAACTTGTTCCTTTAGGAACCCAGCCCTATCTGTCTGTCTGGCTTTCCCACCATGGTCTAAAACTTGTCTGATGCTTGAACGTGTTGGGCTACACATTCTAAATCTCCTTCTCTCACCGGATTGACGGTGGCAGTGCCATGATGCAATTTGGGAAGAAGCTTCAGGAAGATGTGCAATTAATTTGACCATCCTACTTGGAATTTCCAGTTGAAGAAAATCACATCACAGGTGATTAGAAACTTTCCTCTCGGTCTGCAGCTGTGGCAAGCCCCTGGCAGTCACAGCAGACCATACTGGGCGAGGAGGGCGGACAATTTTGCCCGGTAACCTCAGCTGTATCAGTGGAGAGACCATAGCTCAGGGGTAGAGCAGTAGAGCTTCCTCAGGCCTTTCATGCCAGAGGAGAGCTGCTGGCAGTGAGGAGAGAAACAAGCAAACTGGGCCGGTCTGCAATTAGAAGTAGAACTGTCCGGGGAATTAAAAGTGTTTGATTATCCTCCAGTGCTGATTTGCAACATTGCACGTTGCATATCAGATGTGCTTTTCTTTGGCAGTTGGTCAGCAGGAGGAAATGACAATACAGTATGTAGCTCAGAGAGAGGTACCTCTGCAAGGATCATCTCCTGTATGTGAAGTTCTCCCATTGTCCGTTTTTGTCCTCAGTAAGTAGATGAAGTAGGTCGACGGACAAGGGGACTGCCTATGAGGAAGTGTCCAAGGTTCCTGTATAAACCGTCCCTTTATGAGGACTGGAAGCTTACTTTATGGTACCAGGAGGTCTGTAGCTCCACAACAAAAGTTCTGCCTGTGATGTCTCCCCAAGCGGGGCTGGGGATGAGTCCTGCTTTCAGTTCTGGGGATTTTACTGTCGGCCAGTCTTACCAGAGGGCACAGGAAGGCTGACCAGGAGGAGAATTCCAGCAAAGAGGAGGGAGGCGACTTGGAGGGTACGTCGGCCAAGCAAGGTCAGCATCAAGGCGCAACCCATCTTAGCCACCAGATCCGTCGCCCCGAAGAACAGCTGCACCAGGAAGACGTTGAGGCCGAACACAGAGAGGTCCATGGACAAGCCAAAGAATGCCATGTTAATGGAGAAGCTGAAGAGAGAGAAGGGTTCAGTCCAGCGGGCGGGGGAAGGTAATAATGGCACCTCCCTCAAAGAAACTAGTTAATTTACAGCAGCTTTTTTAAAAAAAACACCCCAGTTTCTCAAAATAACAATACATGTACTGGAATTCTGGAAACTATTGGAATGCTACAAACTCCTGGTTCGCACTTGGAAAAAAAAATCTCTTCTTCTATACACTTTTTTAATTATCTCACTTGCACCACGAGAAATTTCTCTTATACTGTTAGTGAGTCCCAACCCCACAGTGATAAAACTGACTGTAAAAAGTAATGAACTGATCCTTTCTTGAGTTCTAAGAAGGCAAGCCATTCCACTATCAAAAAAACACTTCCTATCTAAAAATTCTTCCTAATGTTTAGGCAAAATCTCCTTGCTTGTAATCTGAATCCAACCAGGCCCTAGGAGGAGGGAAGACTGAAAGAACTGGGCATCTTTAGCCTTGAGAAAAGAAGACGGAGGGGAGATAGGATAGCCCTTTTCAAACACTTGAATGGCAGAGGAGGGGCAGGATCTGTTCTCTGTCATTCCAGAGCGCAGGACACGTAATAATGGGAAAAAGCTACAGGAAGCCAGATTTCAGATGAATATCAGGGAAAATCCTCTTAACTATTAGAGCAGTAAGACAATGGAACCAATTATCTCAAGATTTATTTATTTATTTATTTATTTATTTATTTATTTATTTATTTATTTATTTATACCCCGCCTATCTGGACTACTCGTCCACTCTAGGCGGTAGATGTGGTGAAGGCTACAACGCTGGATGCATTTTGAGCAACCATCTGTCAGATCTGCTTTGATTTGGTTCCTGCATTAAGCAGGGGTTTGGACAGGCCCTTTCCGACTCCATTATTCTATGATCCTCTGATTCTATGATAATTGTAACCTAATAGAGCACTATTTCACTATTGGGTGAAAACTAATTGTAAGTTTAAAAAAGTTTTTTAAAAAAGGAAATATTAAAGCAAAAAAAAAAAAGCAAAGCGTGCTGCTTATATACCGCCCCATAGCGCTTCAAGCACTCTCTGGGCGATTTACAATTTAATTATGCAGGCTAGACATTGTCCCCCCCCCCAAGCGAGCTGGATACTCATTTTACCGACCTCGGAAGGATGGAAGGCTGAGTCAACCTTGAGCCGGCTACCTGGGATTTGAACCCCAGGTCGTGAGCACAGTTTGGGATGCAGTACAGCGTTTTAACCACTGCGCCACGTGGCACATTAAGAAGTGTTTAAAAGAAAGAAAAAGAAGCATGGCTGTACAGGCCATGAACAAAATTAAAAACCTAAAATATAGGCCAAATCAGGATTGTATAAATTGCATAAAGAATCTTACAAGGTGGTGCTAGTCTGTGCCCCCCTTCCAAAGAGGCCCCTGTTGGGAATGGCTGTACTAAAAATCCAGGACAGAGGCTGCAGATGTGAAGCATCAGCTTGAGGTATGATGGTATCAGGTTTTACTTCCGGGAATGTGAAGCTGGTTCTCTCCCACCCACCCCCTCCTCTCTCTGCACCCTGAAGACTGGCAACTCTTTGTCCATAGAGAGGGAGATGGTATCAAACCCACTCCACTCCATGAGGCATGGGGGTGAGCCCCACAAGAAAACGGAGGAGGAGAATATGGTGTTCCCCCCAAAGAAAGAGGGAGTTTATGCTTTCCAGAAGGGGGTGGATTTGGGGAGTGAATAAGGCCAAGAGCGGTTGCTATTTATTTTCCTAAAATGGACAGGATACCCCTGGTTTTTTTTGGGGGGGGGTTGGTGCCCACCCTAGTTATAGCCTGTTGAAGAGGAACATATGTATGGTCTTTTAGTTGAGTCAAGCAAAAGGATTATCTAATCCTGGATTTTGTTGTTTAAAATTAGGTAAAGGTTCCCCTTGACAATTTTTGTCCAGTCGTGTCCGACTCTGGGGGGCGGTGCTCATCCCCGTTTCCAACCCATAGAGCTAGTGTTTGTCCGTAGACAATTTTCCGTGGTCACATCGCCAGTGCGACTTAGACACAGAACGCTGTTACCTTCCCACCGAAGTGGTCCCTATTTATCTACTTGCATTTGCATGCTTTCGAACCGCTAGGTTGGCGGGAGCTGGGACAAGCAACAGGCAGTCATTCTGTCGCGTGGATTCGATCTTACGACTGCTTGGTCTTCTGACCTTGCAGCCCAGAGGCTTCTGCGGTTTAGCCCACAGCGCCACCACGTCCCTGTTTAAAATTAGCTGCTCCCAAGCCGCGGGGTCTTTTGACAGCAAAGCCCTCCCTTCTCTTTTAATTTGCCAGTGAGTTCAGGGGCACAAAAACCCCAAAGCCCGCCTAATGGACAGGAGCTAGTTCTGGCATCTGTCATTCTTATTGCTCCACAATCTGTCTCTGGGCCCTCAACAGAGTGTCATGGAGTGAGGGTGGCCACATGGCTTACGGAGAACATTCCTCTTTAGAAAAGGACCATCTTTTCAAAGGGTGATCTTGTCCAGGTCTGACTTAAAGATCGAGGACCTCAAGAAGGGGGATCAAGAACCTTGAAGACACCCACCCGTAATTAAACAGCTGATCAGCAGACTTGGCTAGCTCTCAAGGTACCCAATCATGCCTTTCCCCAAGAGGATGAGATGTCCTGCCATTCTGCTTACACGAATAAAATCATTTCTAATTCTGCATCTGTATATATCAATTTACATATGCCGTTTTATGCAAATCATTGTTGTCATTTACACACACACACACACACACACACACACACATTGCATGCTTTAATCCTTTGGTACCTGATAAGCATGAGACAGACAGTGATGCTTCTCAGGCCAGGTGTGCGGAAGAGGTCTAAGCAGGAGTGAGCACCCGGAGAGCTGCTCCCTCTTTGTATCTCCAACATCTAAGGGGAAATGGACAAAATGGAATATTAGAGCGAAAAACAAAAAAACCCACACACTCATTCACGCATATCATATTCACATGCACACATATCATAAAGCAAAGCGTGCTGCTTATACACTGCTCCATAGTGCTTAACACACTCTCTGGATGATTTTACAATTTAATTATCCATTCCTCCCCCCAAACAAATTGGTACTCAATTGACCAACCTTGGAAGGATGGAAGGTTGAGTTAACCTCAAGCCTGCTACCTGAGTCTGTTGGGGTCAAACTCAGGTTGTGAGCAGGGTTTCCACTGTGTTCAACCACTTTGCCGTGAGGCTCCATATGAAAGGAATGGACACACAGGCTGATATCAGTGCACCCTGGACATCCCAATTCTGTGCATGCTTTTGGAAGGGTTGTCGTTTTTTTAAAAAAAAATCAATTGTGCCAGTCCAGTCCTTAAAGAGATATGATGCCAATCACTCATGTAGGAAATCCAGAATTGGCAGGATCAACGTGTAGGGACATTTTGATTAGCAGGGACATTGACAGTATCACACACAGACACACACCCGTTCCCTCTGAGTGTAGCTGGAAGCCTTACACTAGTTGGGGAAGGCGATCAAGTTGTCCAGCAATGACAATATTGTTCTCCACTGTGCCTCTTGTGCTGCAAAGTCTTTGCAGGGGTAGCTTGGTCTTGAATAGGCAATTAAGACCCATTAGCCTTATAAAACAGCCCCCCTCCTGGTGGAGATGAAAATTGATAGGAATGGTTGGTGGGCATGGCTCAACGGAGCTGCCTGCCTCTTGGGATTCTCTTCCAGGGAGAGGAGGGGATGTCCTGCTTTTAGGGTTGTCTTTATCGCTTCATTACTGGGGCAGACACAGTTCGTTATGCACGCTCGACTTACCTCTAGGACCATGGCCTCTCCGGCCGCTTTCCTCCCGTTGACCCTGGCCATGAGTTTCAGGTTTCGCAGGGCAGCTTCACGCTTGTTGTTGACGAGGAGCCACCGTGGTGATTCCGACAGACACCTAGCAAGGAATTTAAGTTCCAAACGTCTTTGAAAATCGCTGCTCGGTTGTTCCGTTTTCCTCGTTACTTTGATATCTCTGAGAAGATCAAATGGGAATTTGGCCCCTGCACCAGGAAAGCGTCTCCAGGCCTGGCACGGGGCCAAAAGGGAAGAAAAGCAGATTTCTACAGCCAGTATGTTCTTTTCTCTCCTGCCGTTCCACCTGTCCCCGCCTCCCCTTTGGGCACCGGCGGTCAGGATGGGAGACTCACCAAGAGTAAGCAAAGAAGCAGAAGAACGGGGCGGAGATGGCCAGCTGCAGCCAGCGCCAGCTACGCATGCCGTAAGCCAGGCCCGCCAGGACCACCTGCCCGGCTGTGGCGCAGTAACTCTGTGCGGACACTACTGTCGCCCGATATTTGGTGGGCACCCACTCAAGACCTGGAGGAAGGAGAGAAATGGACCCTGCGTCAGCCCAGACTATGTCCAGCTAAGACCTCCATGGTGCCCTCCAGAAGACCCAGCCTGTGGGCAAACTGCACAGTCCCAGAAGAAGGGAATAGTGAACCACCTCTAAGCACCTCTCTACCCAGAAAACCCTGCAACGGTTCACCATAAGCCAGAATTGACTTGAGGGCACATTTATTCTTATTGATATTCAGGGGCTTCAGAAGGCACAACTTGAGATGGTCGACCACACCGCTATCTCTGCACTTTACTCTGTTTAAAGGGAGGGTTGGCCCGGCCTTATGCAGAGGGGCTCCCGCCAGCCCAGGGCAATCCAAACCTGGCTGAGATGGGCCAGAATTCTAAATGAAGGATTGCAGGCTGTGGGGTACAGTACCCATTTGACATTTGGGGAGAAAAAGAAGCCCTTCTCAGACCATGTTCCTCACTGTGGCTTAATTGTCACCTGCCCCCCACCAGCCAGTCTAGCCAGAAGTGGCAATATCTTGGGGTAAAAAGGCCACCCCTGTTCATACCTTCCCTGATATTCCCCAGATATTCTGTCTCACAATTGGAGGCGCTGGGGTTATATGACTTGGAAACAGCCCTCTTGAAGAGTTGAGTTAAGGTCCCCATCATCCAAGCCAAGGTGCTGATTGGGGTGATGGGAACTGCAGTCGGACAAATTTATTTATTTATTTATTTATTGGACTTATATACCGCCCCATAGCGCTACAAGCACTCTCCGGGCGGTTTACAATTTTAATTATACAGGCTACACATCCCCCCCCCCCCCGAGAGCTGGGTACTCATTTTACCGACCTTGGAAGGATAGAAGGCTGAGTCAACCTTGAGCCGGCTACCTGGGATTTGAACCCCAGGTCGTGAGCACAGTTTTAGCTGCAGTACAGCGTTTTAACCACTGCGCCACAAGGCTCTAGAGCATGCCACCTGGAAGGCTAAAACTCAGGCAAGGAAAGCTGGTCAACACCTCTTCTAGCTGACAGAGTTAGACCCCCCGGCAACTGATTAGCCATTTTATGACTATACCTTGAAAACCACAGAAAGGATGGCCAGAAGTCAGAACTTGACTTGATGATACATAACAATTGTTTGTTTGTTTGTGTGTTTGTTTGTTTCCCCTACAGGCTTGCCCTACTCACGGGAGGCACCGTGAGGAATGGAACGCCGAATCAGATACCTAAGCCATTGCACTATCTAGCAAGCATGATCAAAAGAAAAAGATTAAAGGTAAAAAAGCAGTAAGTATATCAATATTTAAAAGAGCAAATACCGCACGAAAAACATGGTGAGCAAAAGCAACGCCAAAAGCAAATTCAAAGCAGTAAAGGCGCAGCTATCCATGTATTCTCTCACAGGGCCTGCATGTCATGCTGGGTTAAACTGAACATCGCATTGGACGGACGTGTGGACAAAGCCAATGCAGCATTTGGTGATACTTCTTTGTTTTTGTCCTGCCTCTCTTCTCTTTCATGCTGTCCTCCTTTCCTCTCTCTTTCATTCCCTTTTTTTCCTCTCTTCTTCCCACCCATTTTTCTTCCTCCATTTCTGACACCCTCTTCTCTCCTCTTTCCTGCCAATTCTCTCCCCCCCGCCCCACCACCACCACTAATTGTTTACCAGGCCACTAAGGGAAGACTGGATCTGCCTTGTTTGCTCACAGTGGACTCTTAAAATTAGACCCAGCTTTTCAAGGGGCAGAGGGTGTCTCTCCTCTATTCCACTTCCCAAAGCAAAGAAAAAAAAACCAAACACAGAGACGCGTCATATCGCTTGTCCTACTCTTCAAGGCGTAATCCTTGTGTCCCAGCCCAGGCCGATGGGTGCTCACCGAGGCAGACGTGGTTCATCAGGAACCCAGAGATGCCCACCCCGCTCAGGAAGCGAAGGGCGCAGTAAGTGGCAAAGCTGTCAGAGCAGGCCGCTCCAGTGCCTGTCACGGCGACCAGCAGCAGCGACCAGATGAGAATCAGCCTGCGTCCAAACCTGCCAGAGGCCAACGTTGTTACACTGAATTCAGGGAACGGAGGGGTTCCTACATCAAATCAAGCCCAAACTATCTATGGAGGCAAAAATGTAGAAACTGATGAGGATGTCCTACTGTGGGAACATCATGAGGAGGCAAGATTTTCTGGAGAAGACAATAATGCTAGGTAAGATGGAAGGCAGCAGGAAAAGAGGAAGACCAAATACAAGATGGATTGACTCCATTAAGGAAGCCACAAGCTTGCAGGAGCTGAGCAGGGCTACTGAGGACGGGATATTTTGGAGACTGCTCATTCATAAAGGTAAAGGTAAAGGTTCCCCTTGACAATTTTTGTCCAGTCGTGTCTGACTCTAGGGGGCAGTGCTCATCCCCGTTTCCAAGCCATAGAGCCAGCGTTTCGTCCGAAGACAATCTTCCCTGGTCACATGGCCAGTGCGACTTAGACACAGAACACTGTTACCTTCCCCCCGAAGTGGTCCCTATTTATCTACTTGCATTTGCATGCTTTCAAATCGCTAGGTTGGCAGGAGCTGGGACAAAGCGACAGGAGCTCACTCCGTCGCGTGGATTCGATCTTACGACTGCTTGATCTTCTGACCCTGCATCACAGGCTTCTGTGGTTTAGCACACAGCGCCACCACGTCCCCATAAGTTAAAGGCAAGTTGATGCCACAAGAACAGCAACAAGGGAAATTGTCCTATCAGCTTTTGCAAATGTGTGGCTGTTTCTCACATGCCTGGGTGTGCAATGGAGTGCATGACTTGCATATGACCAAGCACATAATGTTGCGTTTATGTTGAATAAACCCAATGGGACTGTGGCCAATGTGCTCTAATAAAGGCTCACCGTTAGGGGCAATTAAGCAAAGTGAGGTAGCCTTCTTCGGTTGCAGGTTTGGAGTGTCATGAAAGGGTGCAGTGTATAGAACTAGAACAACTTGGCTTGCTTGACAATGTGTTTTATCGGGGGGGGGGGCAGATTTGCTGCTTCAAATCAGACAAAAATGCGTTGGGCTGGAGCTGCTAAGTAGCACGTGGTGCCATCCTACTATAAGCTTCCTGGTGGGGGTGACAATGGGAGGGAAGCATGCTGGATGCATGGAAAAGGGAGAGGGGCAGGATCTAACAGGGCACTTCAGCCTCTTGTGGATTTAGGAATGTCTTTCTCTTCCACTTCCCCTGCAACCCTGCACTCTCTTAACCCAGAGAGTTTTCCAGGCCCCCCAGAACAGGATTCTGCAGAGAACCGGTGAAGTCCAGCAGATACACATCACTGGATTGAAATGGTTAAAGCTCTTTCTCTTGTTTTCAAACCTGTTTTATTAATGCTTTTATCAAACATTGTTATTATGATGCTTATTTAATTCCTTTTTTAAAAAAATATTTAAAAAAAAATAACATACTGTTTTCAGCTTTCAAATATTGTCTTTTTTTAATGACATAAGCCACCTCGGGTCCTTGTTTAAAAGTATCAGATAAAAATATTTAAAATAAATAAATATCAAGCAAAAACATAACTCACTCCTGGCCAGTAGGTGGACTGATTTTTTTTTTTAAGAGCAGAGACATTGCTAGAACTGGCCCCATAGAATGGCAGCCGCAAATTTATTTATTTGTTTATTTATTTATTTAACTTATATGCCGCCCACACTACCCGAAGGTCTCTGGGCGGCTTACAGTATTTAAAATACAATAAAAAGGCAAAATAAAAGGGCAAAATAATTAAAATGCAATTAAAATATATATATGCTAAAAATCTATTTCCTAACAGGGCTGCTAAATTTCAGGTGAAATTTCAGGGAACGGCTGTGCCTTTTTGAGTCTCCAAATGCAGACGCAAATTCCAGGGCAAGCTGTGCTGGAGGGGAAAAAAAGTTTGGTTTTCATTTCTTTTTTAAAAATTTTGTATATGAGGTGGCTTTAAGTATTAGAACCCATGTCTACCCCTTTCCAGGTGGCACCAGGACTCCACAGATCAGCAAGGAGGTGTTTTCATCATATGAGCCGCCTATGCCTGGCATTCATTGCGGCACCAAAAAATCCAGGGTTGGGAGCAGCCGACGTGGGTGTGAATCCCACCATTTGGAACAAGGCGCAGGGCCAGCGTTTTGACATCTTGTCCCATTAAGCTCCGGGAGCAGAGGTGCAAAGGCTTGGGAGGAAGCAGGGCTCTGTGGGTAGGTGGTGAGCTTTCTACAAGCCCCGTCAGGCCTGTAGGACCCGGGGGGGGGAGGGGAGAAACTCCACCAGTGCCAGGCGGATGTTGGGTAAGCAAGGCCAGGTGGGAGCGAAGATGACCACTGCAGCTATTGCTGCATTTTGTCAGCAGGCTAGCTACCCAAGAACGGCGATTTCCTCGCACTCACTCCCTACCCTGGTCTAGCTTATCTCATTATATAGTCAATGGGATTTTAGCCAGCCTTTAGGCCCCTTTGCCCCAATTCCCCTGGTGCTCCTTTCGACAATCGGCTGGTCCAAAGCAACTTTTGCTCCTTTCTCGGACCCTGCCCTGCCTCCGTGACCTCACAAGAGTCTCACTTTCAGGTTTGGGTCCTTAAAAGTCCCACCGCTGCAGATGTGGCCACTGTGTTTTTAAAACCTGCCTGATCCTTACATAGATCGTGTGTAGACCTAAATCAGCATGTGACCGTGTTTATGATGACAGGGGTCCTGTGAGCCCTCCGTTTGATTAGGTCCTCTAACGAAATCAGCTGATGTCTGATTTAAGGATAAGTAACTCTAAGAAGGGAGATCGGGGACCTTGATGTTGCTCATCCTCCAGACTCAACAGACACACCGGTCACAGTCTCCTCGTTTGAGTCGAGTCTATTCCGAAAGCCATTCTAAATTGGTGCCAATACATATAATACAGCCAAAAGTCCTGTGTCGTCTTTTAAGGTTAGCAAGTTTGTGGGTTTTTTTGGCCTGTAGTTCCGCAGGCCCAGCCCACTTCTTCAGTGTAAAGTATAAACGAGCACATGCATTTTAATGCACTTTGGTGCCATCGCTTGCCTGGGGGAGGGAGGGTGTTTGGGGGGTTGAGTTGATGCATGTCCCCTGTTTTGGGGGGAGGGAGGGATGTTTAAGAGGCCAGCCTATGTAACCACATTTTTATGACCGTAGCAACATTTTTTTTCCTGGGAATTGCAGCACCTGAAAGGCTTTGAGGGTGTGGAAAGGATACAGGGTGAGTTGATCAAAATGACAGCCCCAGGGGAGATGATGACCTTTGGGGAAGCATATCAGGCAAAAAAGAAGAAGAAGAAAAAATAAACAGAAAGACAAAATGTTGTGACACTTCAAAGACTAACTATTTCATTTTAATATTTTATATTTGGGTAGGAAGCTGGACTGTGCAGCCATAGGATGATGCCGGGTTCTTACCTGTCGGAGAGATCGCCGAGAACGAAGGCACCGACCACAACGCCTGCCATGTAAAGGGACTGTGCCAGGGTCTTGAGGGGCTTCAGCTTACATACAAGGTCCCACTGCGTGTGGCAGAGAGAGGGGATAATATTGACAAAGCAGCCACAGAGATATCTGAGCAGTCTTGGGATTTCCTCGGCCAGAAGAAACTTAAAACACCTTGTCCTTGTGAGGACCAAAGAGTGGGGCGTCACGTAGATGCCACCCTCTTTGGAAGAAAGATGGGCTCAAAAGATAAGCAGCACACAAATAGAAAGGGGAAAGGATTTACTACCCAACCGGTGGTGGTTTGGCCAGGGCAAAGGGGACCTGCCGCGGCTCCCAGTCCGTACCTCGGTGACGATGGTGGAGATGAAGGTGCTGTTGTCATACTGCCAGCCATCAAGGCAGGGCTTTGTCTCCATCTCTCTGTCCAAGGAGCGGTTGGGGTCCAGAGCCCAGTGCAAGACAACCCGCTGGCAGCTGTCGGGCTGGATGTTCTGGTGGAGAGGCTGGAGAAGGTGCCCATTCTGGGAGGCGTTTGACAGAGGCGGCAGGAGGCGGCACTGGTGCTCCGGTGTAGCAGCGCTGAAGTTCTGCACCAGGTTGTGGCTGGCAAGAAGCAAGACGGGCAAGGAGACAAGGACGACCGAGAAGAGCTGGAAGGGCCCCATGCTGCCCACCTTTTCTAGCAGGTCCCCAAAGGATAAGGGGGGCGCCGGTGATTCAGCACACAAGGTGGCGTCATGTTGGCCTTGCGCAGGAGGCATTGTCCACCAGCTTAGCTTTTACTTTTGCCCCGGGCACGATATTCCCTTTTATACTGAAGGAGATCAGGAAGCATGACCTCAGGATGGGTTAATCAGTGATTGTTTAGCAGCTCGGCCAGAAAGATCAGGTGACCGATGCCCCCTTCCAAGCAAACTCAATAATGTGAGGGCTGGCATATCAGCAGCCAGTCCATTCTGTGAAATTCTGGCATCCAAAGCTGAGACTGGGGCAGATTTTTGTGGTGGTGTCGTGAGCCTACAGTGGTTTGCAGAAGAAGAATGAGTTTTCCAGGCCTACCTTTAGTAACAAGAAGACGCGTGAGTTACAGTGCTGGTGCTTGACTCCCTCTCTTGTTTCAATGTGGGCCCAATGTCAGCACATCAAAATGCCAGGAGGGAGTGAAGAGGCCTGGGATGAGAGCTGGCTGTTCCATACATTTAGGGTCAGAACAGACTTTCACATGATGCTGCTGAGCGTTGCTGGCAGCTGGGAATCAGTAGGAGTATGTGCAACCCCAAACTGATATACAAGTAAGAGCTGTACACTCAGTGTGTTGGGCACCTGCCTGCCAAAGCCAGGGAGTTCAAGTCTGTACTGTGCTTTCCAGATGAAGGTGCAGACTAGGTAGTCCTGGGCAAGCTGCACAGTCCCCGGGACCCCTCACAAGAAGGCATGGTTGAAACCATTTCTGAGTACTCTACACCTAGAAAACCCCGCAAAAGGTCACTGTAAGTCAGAGATAACATCATTGCTAAATATTGTAAAGAGTAGGGAAACAGGGACAACGAGCACAAAAAAATAGAACTGGGAAATGACATTATTATTATTATTAATACAGCATAATCATTCAAAAATAACAGACACAGTCAACCAAAAGTATAAAAACACTGACTGCTATTATATAACAGATACAAGTTTTAACCAAGAACCTAAGTACTGTACATATCTGTTAAATATTGATGCAGTATATGTGCTGTTCTAATATTGCCATTTTTGTAGCTCTGGTGGTGTTGTTTCTGAGATCTGCAACTGCTTATAATACTGTGTGAAATTTCTTGATATTGTTCCCAAAGCCTCGATGGCTAGGGGCACCACTGAAGTGTGTTTCATCCATAAGCGAGAGGTTTCGATTATCAAGTCTTTGTACGTTGTTAGCTTTTCCAGTTCTTTATTCATCTTCGTGGCCTCTGTGAATGCACACAAATGGGTTTAGACTGCACCTGCGCAGGACTCCTTGGAATATTCTAGAGCTTTAAAATATGTGATTAGTAGGACGTTTCCCCGTGGTGCCCATGCTCCGGCCGCCCATGATACCTCAGTTCCTTTTTTCCGCCACTGCAATTGCACTCTTTCATGTCTAGAGCTGTTTTTTCTCATTATCTTGATTCCGCTCTGGTTTGTTGATTATCGTTTTCTAATCTCTGGAGAATTTCTACCTTGGACTGGCTACAGTATATGGTTATCAGACTACTGTTTGTTTTTTTTCAGCTATTTTGACCTCTGGATTGCTTACCAATTCTGATTTTGAATTACAGACTTTGTTGTGATTAACCAGTCTTCTGATTTTTCGGCTTTGATCTTGGACAATTGTTGACATTTTCCTGTTAAGTCTTCCTTTCCCCTTCCCCCTCCTTCCCCCCCACTCTGTTTCTGAACATTTTTATGACCTTGTCAGGTCCCTTTAAGCGGTGTACATCGTGGGCCAACAAGATCCCCTTCATGGATGGCCATGACCCCTGTTTATTTTGTTTTGGAGAGAGGCACCAAACTCACTCCTGTCAGGAGTGTACGAAGTTAACCAAACCAGCCCTTACGCTCCGTTTGCAGAGTCTTTGTTCATATCTGTGGGAAAAATCACTCACACCCTTGAGTCCAGCAACCATGGAGCCTGCCTTGATTCCTACTACTACTCCTCATCCTGAGGCAGC
Organism: Pogona vitticeps; assembly: GCF_051106095.1. Taxonomy (NCBI): domain Eukaryota; kingdom Metazoa; phylum Chordata; class Lepidosauria; order Squamata; family Agamidae; genus Pogona; species Pogona vitticeps. The sequence goes on from NC_135797.1 coordinate 8,953,686, forward strand.
TGCTTCTTCAATCCCTGCTACCCCATCTCCGAGGTCTTCTTCGAAAACATCTAAACCGAAGAAGTCTTCAGCATCGACGTCGGCCTCGATGTCGAGGTCACCATCTGTGGAAGATCCTAAGAAAGCTGTTGGCAAACAGAAGTCTAAACAATCTTCTAAATCTGCTCAACTTAGAGAATTTCCTCCAATACGAGTCTCCCTCCCAACTCCCATACCTGAGGAGTCGTCTCAGGAGTTGCCAGATCCGGACTCCCTTTCTGAAGGGATCAACTCAGTACCACCACCACAAGCTCAGGCTTCGGTATCGATGCCGGGCCTGTCACCTATTCATGACCATTTCGAGGCTGATGTCATCTCCAGCCCAGCCTCGGCCCATTCGAGCCCTATGTCAATTGGGCGGGCAACAGTGCTTCAGCTGTCAAACTCGGGGTCACCCCAGCAGTTTCCTCCTCCTAAGGGTCAGCACATCTCTCCAGCCCAACAGTATCCTCAAATTCGGGAGGTTATAGTTCTTCCTCGTCCATCTTGACGTTGGGTGTTCTCAGAATATGAGGAGCCTTTGTATGTGGAGGTTGATCGAAGGGGTGATCGGCGTCAATACCATAGGAATGACCTTGACCTCGATCCCTACTATGATCCTGGCAATTATGTGAGGCCCAAAAGAGTGTGTTGCCTCTATGCCTCTTCTTTCTCTCCATTGCACTCTCCTTCTTGGCGTCGACCTTGAGATTATTATCAGCTCGATCCCTTGCCATCCAAGCCAGCTTCTAATCATCATTCATCTCAGCAAGACGTTTCACAGCTAGCGGTCCATCCACTGAAGCGGTCTCATGTCCCTTTGGTACCATCGTCCTCCATATCGCAACTGAGGACATCTCATGCCCAGTCTTCTCGTCAAACCGTGTCTTCACAAATCTCTCATCTGCCTAAAACAGACACTTTGGCACCTATTCCTCGAGCTCCAGCCTATGTTTCAAGAAGTCATCATCTCTCGTCTTCTCCACCTCTTTCTATTGTGAGAGGTTCTTCCGTATCGTCCGTCTCTGAACACGACCCACCTTCAGAAGCTTCAGGGGAATCTCCCTCAAATCTGCCAACTCCTGAGTCAGATATCGCTGATCTACATCCTCCATCTCCATCTGAGGACTTTACCTCGTACTCGCAGTTGATTCTTTGGAGCTTGATATAGAACAACCCTCTCCTGCCAAGCAGGACCTCATCTTTGACGACATTAACCAAGATAAGTTCCCCCCCCCCCGGTTGAGTTTGGCTTTCATTCCAGCTATGCTGGACCTCATAAAAGAATCATGGAATCAACCGTCCACGTCTCTTCAGATTCCTAGGCGTGTTGAAAACCACTACAGAACGCATGGCAGTGACACTGCTTTTCTCACCAAACATCCCGCACCTAATTCCATCATAGTACAATCTAATCAATCTTGTGCTGGAAACCAGTCAAAAGTTAAACCCACCAACAGGAAAGGGAGGAAGCTGGATGTTCTGGGCCGTCGGCTTTATTCTTTGTCTTCATTTGTCATGAGGGTGTCAAATTATCAGGCAGCTATGGGGGCTTATCAAAGACAGTTATGGAAGAAGGTTTTGCCAATTCTCCAGGCTGCCCCTGAAGAGACCAGGGCCACTGTGCTCAGTGCTTACCTGGAGGTGACACCATTGGCTAAGCAGCAGCATTTAGTATCCCATCACACAACTGATGCTGCATCTAAGGCCATGACATCGGCTATTGCGCTCAGGAGGCATGCTTGGCTGCACTCAGCGGGAATCACAGATGATGCTAGGTCCCATATTGAAGACCTTCCATTTGATGGGGTTGGCCTGTTTATTGAGAAGACAGATGAGGTGATGGACAATTTACTTAAGATCCGGAAGACAGCTTGGTCTTATTCTGTCCAACAACCACGATACCAATGCTACGAGTGGCGCAGACCTTTCAATGGCCAACACTCATATCAGCAACCTTCCCATAAGGCCTATCGCGCTTACAGACCTCCTGCTCAGGAGAGGTCCAATCTGCCTCCGGCTTCTGCTGTTACCACTGCTTTTTGTTTTTTAAAATGATCAACCTGGGATTAACTCAGGAGATCTGCCTGTGGATAAAGGATTTTCTGACAGATAGGCCACAGTCAGTAAGGATGGGATCTCACCATTCTTCAACCCTGGTACTAAGTACAGGAGCTCCCCAGGGCTGCGTGCTGAGTCCCTTCCTCTATTCCCTGTACACACATGATTGCACCCCAATGTATAACACCAATGCAATTATTAAATTTGCGGATGATACCACAGTGGCGGGGCTCATAAATAAGAACAATGAGTCTGCTTATAGAAAGGAAGTACAAAGGTTGATACTTTGGTGTAAAGAAAATCATCTCACACTTAACATCAAAAAAACTAAAGAACTCATAATTGATTTTAGGAGGAAGAGAAATGTACATTTACCACTGTACATAAACGGTGAGGAAGTGGAGAGAGTTGGTAGTTTTAAATTTCTGGGCACTTACATCTCAGAGGACCTCTCATGGACTATAAATGCCAACATGCTAATCAAGAAGGCACAGAAGAGGCTGTATTTCCTGAGAATGTTCGGCAAGTTAAATTTATCACAGCATTTACTTCTGTCCTACTATCGTAGCACCATTGAGAGTGTCCTAACCTATGGCATTCTGGCATGGTTTGGGAGTAGCTCTGTAGCGGACAAAAAAAGCTCTACAGAGAACCATTAAAATTGCCCAAAATACCTTAGGATGGGCCTGAGGGACCTTCCTCAGTCCCTTCCTCTGATAACCAGTTTAAATACACTTTTGGTGTTCCTTTATTTGATCCTGGCTTTGAGCCTCCCCAGACAGCAGGTTCTTTACAGCTGAGAAAAGAGCAGCCCATTAAATGGTTAATCATTCATAATTTTCTACTTTCTCTCTGCCATGACTGAGATCATGGGACTCCCTCCCTTGTGTCCCAGGCTGTGACCACTATCTGCATGACTAGTTTTTCTTGGAAATTGTTTCTGTCTTACAAACGCACTCTCTTAACACCCCCTGCTGTGCTTCTTATACAATGAGGTATCCATTTTCCTCTTTCTTTCTCCTAGCCAAATGTGGTTGACTGGCCCTTGAAGCAAGAAAATTCCACAGGTGTCCTTCTTGGAAAAAAAAAAAATTACAATAATACAGTGGTGCCTCGCATTGTGATGTTAATTCGTTCCGCAAAAATCGCTGCAGAACAAAAAAAGCCCATAGAAACACATTAAAACCTGATTAATGTGTTCCTATGGGCTTAAAACTCACTGTTCAGCGAAGATCCTCCATAGCGCGGCCATTTTCGGTGCCTCTTAGGCGAGTAATCCATCCCAGAAAACAGCGGGTGGCCATTTTGTTTACCCGGCGGCCATTTTGAAACCGCCGATCAGCTGTTTTAAAATCGTCGCTTTGCGATGCTCGGTTCCCGAAGCAGGGAACCGATCATCGCAAAGCAAAATAACCCCATAGGAAACATCGCAAAGCAATCGCTTTTGCAATCGCAAAAAATGTGTCGCAAAGCGATTTCATTGCTAAACGGAGCAATCGCTATGCGAGGCACCACTGTAATTCAAATGTAGAAGAACTGTTGGATAGCTCAGTGGTTGGTTTAGAAATGTGGCTGTGGAGCCAGAGGTTGGGAGCTCAATTCCTCACTGGGCGTCCGTGACAGGGGCTGGGCTTGATGACCTACAGAGTCCCTTCCAGCTCTGCAGTTCTAAGATTTAATGCAACATTTTCTTTAGACCACTAAAAAAAATCAAACAATTAAAAAAATCAAACCATTAATGCAAGCTTTCATGGATTAAAAACCACTTCGTCAGGCATGTACCAGCAACCTGTGAACAGTACAGAAAAATTATGAATATCTAAAAAAAAACATGGTAAATGTTTGTCAGGTCTGCAACCAGCTTTAAAGTGAGTTTAAAGCTGTTTCCAGGCAGACTATGGGGATTAGATTTAAAGTTTCGCCCGTGGTAGTACGGAGTCGGCATGTTCCACAAAAGCTTATATTAAAACACAGCCGTTGGTCTTTCAGGTGCCACAGCATCTCCCCCATCACCACCACCACCACCACTGGTACTATGTGTGTGGAAATTTCCACCCAGTAATTGAGACAAAGGCAGCCCATCGCTCTGCAGAAGCCTTCTCCCTGCGCCCATTGCCTGCTTTTGAAACACAAGTCTCCTTACCAGCTTACTTGGTTTTGGTGGGTGCAGCTTAAGTGTACCTTGGAAAATGAAAACTGGAATTATCATTGTGGTTATCTGGCCAGAAGACATCAAAAACCATGGAGATTTTCCACACCAGTTGGTAAAACACATCATTTGGGGGGGGGGAACCCCTGTTCTTAGTCACAGGGTTGAGCAGGAGGCTTCACAACTTTGAAACCTAAGAACTGCCTTTGAGTCAGTGCGAAAAGCATCTTTTATTTTATTTTAATGAGGATGATGAAAGATCAAGTTATCATTCCCACCAATTCTTGGTCCAATCCTGTAAGACACCACCACTCCACTCACTATACTGGGGCAGAGGGAGGAAACGTTAATAGGTCAATGAGGGTAAGCAAAACGTAAATGTTTAATTTGACAATTAAGGTCATCCTCTGTTAAATTATAAACTGTAAAGTCTAGATGGTACTGTAACTTTTATTGTTATTTCCCCCCCTATTTTCCAACATTTTGTAATTATGTAACAGACCAGCTTTTTAAAAGAATTTTGTATCTCCCCCCCCCCATTTTGTTGGTAATTTGTTGTTATTTGTTATAAATTAGCAAGGTTAATTTGTAACAGGTTTGTTTCCTGGCTTTGGAAAAAAAGCGTCAAAACGACAGGGAACAGTAATATTGGTACATTTGGAGATCAGCTATGGGGGGGGGTGGGGGTCAAGAAGCCCTCGTTCACCTTTGTTGCTGCTGTTGTTAAGAGGAATCAACTTATAACAGCCTTAATAGGGTTTCCAAGGTAAGTGAGATAGGGAAGCAGCGATTCTACCAGTTCCTTTCCCTTAGTGCGCTTCCATGGCTGAGTGGGGATTCAAACCCTGTTTTTCAGGGTCCTAGTTCACCCTGCTACCCACTACACCACACCTGCTCATCTTACAGATCACGATAGTTCGCCCCGGAATTTGGAAGTTTAGAAGTGCTGGATTTGAAGGGCAGAGAGGTAGAGCCAGTTCCTAGCGCAAAAAGAAGGAAGTCCCAATGACAAGCCAAGCCTTCCCAGGAAACTCCAATTGCTAACCCTCAGGGAGGATTCAGGCCAAACTTAGTGGGAATTCTCCATATTCCCATTCACCCATGTGAACAGGCATTTCACATCATCTAGCGCAGTGGTTCCCCCAACCTTGGGGCCTCCAGATGTTCTTGGACTTCAACTCCCAGAAATCCTGGCCAGCAGAGGTGGTGGTGGTGAAGGGTCCTGGGAGTTCTAGTCCAAGAACATCTGGAGGCCCAAGGTTGGGGACCACTGATCTAGCGCTGTATTGCTTACTAGACTGGCTTTGTTTTCAGGATTTGCTTTCTTTCCTCCCCTTCCACCCCCCCCCCCCATACTGGTGCACGCCTGACAGAGGGAAACTGGCTACATTGCGTCTTAGGAGCGAGGGTGGGATGGAGGACTGACCTCTTTGTTCAGGCTTTGATAAGTCACCTCATCCATAACAACGTGGTGGGTATGTCTGCCATCTTCATCGATCGCGCTGGCGAGTGGAAACTAGGTGGTTTGGATTGCACGTGCTCGGCTCAGGGGGACGTCGCTGTGACACGGAAGGGGGTCCCCGAATTGGATAAGTATGACCCAAGTGGCTAGACAGTAGCAAAAGCACGGGAGAGAAATGGTGAGTCTTTTTCTCCTTCATTTTAAAAGACTAACCGGGGGCTTCTCAGATCGGGCATAGCAGTGGGCTCTTTAAAGTTCCTATAAGCTGAGAGAGCTGGGGAGGGCAGCCTCTCCCCAGGGAATATGCCACAGCACTGTTGCAAAAGGTGCCACCTTTAAACAAGGTGTGTGCTTTCTGCGTGTCTTATCTACATACTTCCGGAAAGCTTCCGGGAATGTGGTTCCACTTGTAAATAAAGCAAGCACAGAGAGCATGAAAGCAGCACTTCTTTGCTATGGTAGCAAGTGTGATGATGGGCACAGGAAGGGACCTGCAGAAGGAATGGGGATGGAACATAACCTGCCTACAGGCTGCATATGGCCCACAGAAGCCAACTTTTTTCCTTGCCATTATTTCCTACTTTCTTTCTTTTTTTTAACCCTGCTGCTGGCTGATGCCAGGTGGATTCACGGGTGAGGGTAGCATGGATCCCAGGCAGGAGGGAGTGGAGAGAAGCCAGTAGGAGCTTGTCCTGCACACTGAAGGTCTGCCACACTTCCAAAACGAAAGATGCTCTGTAATGCCGTCTCGCCCACTCCCGCAATTCACAGGTCTTTGAAACTGATTTGATGCCACGTGGGAGGCCAGCGATTCACAGGGATGGTGAATCCATTCCAGGTTTTAGCCCCAGAATTGCTGGACACTATCCAAGCTGTTAAACCCTAGGTTCAGGGTTAATCACGCTGGTCAGCACCCTTAAAGTTCACAGTAAAACAAGGAGTGAATTAGTAGCTGCTACTGGCAAAAGCAAAGTTGCCAGCCTCTGTGGCGGAGAAGCCTGCGACGGCCGGGTCATTTCACTGCTAAAGTGAGAGGAACTGGGGCTCACACCTCTTCCAGAATTAGAACAGATTTGGAATCCCTAAATATTCAGGGAGCTAGTTGTGCCTTAGTCCATAACAAAGGGAAATCAGGACTAACATTGCAACGTGCTCCATTTCGCTCCTCCCCCAATAACTTATCACAGAGCCAGAAACACATGCACACACGCACACATACCTATACATGGATCTCAGGGCTGACACAAGATATCAGCTGCCTGATGCAAATGGCACGCGCCCTCCACACAGAGATGCCAGGCAGCCTGTCGGATGCACCCAAGTGGTATTCCACCCACTGCCACATCAGGGCGGCCGCCCAGTTTACCTTCCCATCTTTTGTACCACCGGAAGCCGAGGCTCCCTATGATGAAACTGAAAGGCCACAGCAGCCACCGCTGGCCTGTTAGGCAAATGAGGTTCCGCCAATTTGGATTTATGGAAAGGGGGCATATTCAGATATGGCTGGTCAATGGGGGGGGGAGGCTACAGAATAGAACCACACAAAAAGCAGAGGTGACCAAGTTGTCTGTCGGGGAGAGGAAAGAAGGGGGATTGCTACCACCTGAAAATGGGGTTTACTTTTTTGTGGCCTCATTGCTTCCAGCTTAACAGCTATGGCTACTCCATTTGGCTTCTGACTTGATGTCTTTAATCAACCAACTGAAACAATTTCCAGTTGTGTCAATATGAAGGCCACCCTAGGACACTAATTGCAAAAGGGACGGACATCTGTGAACTTCACACAGGATAGAGGCATTTTACATGTGTGTTTTTCCCCCAAAAGTGGGGCTGTTAGTATTTTTTAAAATGGATAATTGAAATGTGTTGGTTTTTCTTGTTTTTCCTGTTCTAGCAAGCTCGGAGGCCCTTCAGAGTGAAACCTGATGACCGCCCGCAGGCCCTTTGCTGCCATTACCTCTGAAAACAGCACGCATACAACTGAGCGCTCTCCTTCACTGCCCTGTCTGTTGTGTTTGTAATTTGGATTACAACACATTTAATTATCCTCTTTTTTTTGCAGTCCAAAAATGGAGTAACATTTCCAGATTCCTGTCTTGTCCTAGAAGGACACCCCTCTTGTGTGCGATTTCTCTTTTTTAAGGCTTCCACTTTGAAGACCAGTGGTTGATTGACATTAAACTTACAATGTCAAAAAGCACAAGCGCTACACTTGGTGAAGAAATCCATAATCTCAAAAAAAACATGCACAGAGGAACTGCTGGATAACTCAGCGATTGAATTCTGTGGCTGCAGAGCCACAGGTCGGGAGCTGGATTCCCCCACTGGGCCTCCTTAAAACAGGTTGGATTTGATGATCCATAGGGTCCCTTTCAGTTCTGAGACAATGATGATGATTTTAGGACCTTCTGGGTAGCCTAACCAAAACTATGGCCACAGTATGGATTTTGGGGAAAGTCTCCAAAGTCATTGGGAACTAAGACCAAGACTTATCTACAGTCCTACATTTCTGATCACCATGTACGGGTGTGTAAGCTGGACCGCTAGAAAGGGAGAGGGATGATCTGTTTGAACTGAGATGCTGGAAGAGAGCTTTTCAGATACCCCAAGGCTGCCAGAAAGATCATCCTGGTGGGTCCAAGGTCAAATCAAGCCTGAACTATCTCTGCAGGCAAAAAAATGTTGCACCGGAGGCTGTTCGGTTTTGGCCACGTGATAAGATGCCAGGATTCTCTGGAAAAGGCAATGATTTGGGGAAAGACGGGAAAGGGAGCAGCAAAAGAGGAAGACAAAATACGAGATGAACTGACTCCCTAAAGGAAGCCACAGGCTTTGAAGTTTACAAGAGCTGAGTGGGTTGGTTGAGGACCGGACCTTCTGGGGAATCTCTCCTTCAGAGTGCCATTAGCAGGTGACTTGAGAGTACAAAGCAACAACTGCTGGACGGGTTGATTTCTCTACACTTTTACATGGTGGCCAACTCATCATCACCCTTTGGAAGCCCATTGAAGGCACCAGGGCCAGTCGAGTTGCCCCTTCAACAGGTGCCTAGAGAGATGGCACCAACTGCACAACCCTAACAGCCCCCGTCCAGGTTAAAATGCTCTATTACTTCAGGTGAGACCCCCTGCGGTTCCCTAGCTGAGTGGGGGGGGGGGTTGGAGCCACTGTTATCCATTCCAATTAACCATTTGCACCACAACCAGCTCTTCTCTTTAAGCCTCGCTGAACATCTAAGCGGGATCCGGCTGCCTGTCTCTCTCTCTCTCTCTCTGCCCTTCACCTGGGCAAGGCAAAGCAGCCCGAGTCCCAGCTCACAGGGCTTGGGTGTCGCTTCAAACTCCTTCCTTCTTTCCTTCCTTCCTTCTATCCATCATCTGCTCCTTCCTTCCTTCCTTCCTTCCTTCCTTCCTTCCTCCGTTCCTCTGATTGGGGAAGAAAAAAGAAAGAAAGAAAGACGAGGCGCTGGCATATAAACGGATTAGTCAGCGGCTGTTTACTTCTCCTCTTCTCCCCCGGCTTTACCAAAGACGCGCTCCGCTAAGCTCCCCGGGCAGAAGGAAGGCGCGCGCGCGCCCTCAGCACCCGGGCAGCTTTAAACCTGTCGGGAGCGCGGGCGCGCAGCTCCGATTCATTAATCCCCCTGACTATATTTACCTCCCTCGGATGGCGCGGCGTGGCCAGTAGTAGCACCTTTTTTGCGCGCGCGCCCCGAGGAGATGCGACTCGTTTCAATCCACCTGTGTTTTATTCTCTCTCTTTCTCTCTTTAAGGTCAAGTTCAATGTCAATCGGTCTTCAAGGTGGGCGCCTTCCACGCCAATGCACATCGCGCCCAAGAGGGGCGTCTTTCTAGGGCACGACAGGGCGTTGATGGGTTGGCATTATCAATTAATGTGTTGCAAATCCCGTTCATTTTTTCCCCCAAGCTATGGGGCAGGACGTTTTGCATCGGGCGGCCTGGAAAGCGAGCTGTACTTAGCCTGGAATCGTCGTGCAAGGGGGCAAACACTGGAGCACGTCTGAACCCAACGCGGGGGTGGTGGGGGGTTAGTGCAAGTGCAAATTTGGGGGCGACGGTGGAGGAACAATGAGTCAGTCAGCTAGCCAGGCTTGCATTGCCCGAGATCCAGGGCCCGCCAAGAGCGCCTCCATCCCCATCGCTAGACAGCCGGCCGGCGGGCCAGCCTCCCTGCTCTCCTGTCTCCGCCGCATTTCCTTTCCTTCCTTCTCCCCCCCCCGCTCCCCCCGTTCCCCGCGCTGCTCCGAAGGGGCCGGCGGAGATGACATCACCCCCTCCTCCCCCCCTCCCCTCCCCTCCTTCTCTAACACGGATGACGCAGGTTCTATTTTTAAGGGGCCAATCGGGAGGCCCCGAACGGCGGCGGGGGTCACGTGGGCGGCTCGGGGAAGGTTACTTCGTGTGAGCCCGGACGAAAAGGGAGAGGGAGCCACATCAAAGGGAAGGGAAGGAGGGAGGGAAGGAGGGCGGGGGGAAGAGGAGGAAGAGGAGGAGGCAGAGGCGAAGGCAGGCGAGCGCGCGCGCCCCCCCTCCCCTCCCCTCCCCGAGGAGGAGCCGGTGCGGGGACGGGTCGCGTCCGGCGCGAGGAAAGGTGCGCGCTCCCTGCCTGCCTGCCTGCTGCTGCTGCAAAGAGGGCTTTCCTCTCCTTGCCTCGCCTCGCCTTGCCCGGGTTGGCAGGGGCTGGAGCAGGTGCAACAGGAGCCCGAGGGGGAGGAGGAGGAGGAAGGAGGAAGGCTCTCTCGGCTCGGCGTCGGTGGTGGCTGCTGCTGCTGCTCCTCAGGAGGAGGAAGGAGGAGGACGGGGGGTGCGTACCTGCAGGCACCTGCCGCCGGGCCCGCCGCCAGCCCCGCTACCTACCTACCTAGGCAAAGGCCCGGCGCCCCTCCGGAGAGGCAGCCTCCCTCCCCCCCCAACCCTCCCCGGCGCCTGCCTTGGCTGCTCCCTCGGGCGCCCCATGGGAAGCGGTCGGGCGGGCAGGAGGAGCCGCCGCCACCGCCGCCGCCACCGCCGGCCTCCTTGCTCCCGGGATGATGGCTTCGCCCGCGCCCTCCTCGCCTTGCCCTAGTCCGGCCTGAACGGAGGAGGAGGAGGAGGAGGAGGAAGGCCCCGCCGTCACTGCGCGGAGCAGACCGCCCGAGGATCGGGGCCAGATTCCCTCCCCCAGGCCGGCCACCCCACCTACCCCCCCCCACGGACTCGCCCGTTGCGGGGCTAAGGACCCGGCCCTCGCCTTTCCGTCGGCTTGGCCCCGCCCGGGTCTCCTCCGCCACCCTCTGCCCTTCAAGCTGCTGCAAAGTTTTTTTGGGGGGGGAGGCTGAACCCCTCTGTTCAAGGGAGGGCCCCCCCCACCAGCACCTGTGGATTTTATTCTCTGACTGATGGGGGAGCCTCTGTCCCAGAAAGGCACCCGGGCCTCTTCCTGGTGAGCCAGGGGGGAGCTGTGCCCTCCTCCTCAGCCCCCATCATCCTCAGTGGGCCTGGAAGCAAGCCTTGGGGCCTGGATATTTGTGGGGGGAGGCCCTCCCTCTCCTTTTCGCTCCAAGAGGGCCGCCTCGGTGGAACTGACCGCTTTCTTGACCCATTGGGTACATGTGTTGGTTGGGATTCCTTCTGATACGGACGCTGAGCAGGCCACCGGTAGTCCTGGATGTACGTACAGCGCCTTTGGAGCTCTGAAGCATCCTCGCCGGCGCCGACGTGAAGGCCACCTTTCCGGAGAGGAGCTAGGAGCCCGAAGGTGGCCCACCCAACGAGGCCTCCCCCCTTGTCATGGGGTGGCTGCTGCTGCTGCTGCTGCTGCTGCACCCGACGAGGGGATTCTCCGGCACCGCTTTGGTGGGATATTAGGGGGAGTTGCCTCCTCCTCCTCCTCCTGGCCTCCCCCAGGTGAGGCGTCCACCTGAGCTCCACACCTGCTGCGGATCATGGAGACCAAGATCCCTCCTGCGGTGACCCCCACCAGCCCGTCCTCTCCGGGGCTGTCCCCGGTGCCCCCGCCCGATAAAGTGGACGGCTTCTCCCGCCGCTCCCTGCGCCGTTCCCGCCAGAGACGCTCCCACAGTTCTTCCCAGTTCCGGTACCAGAGCAACCAGCAAGAGCTCACGCCTCTTCCTCTGCTCAAAGGTAAGCCCTGAGGGGTGGGCCGGCCGGCTGGCTCACCTGGATCCTTATGAGTTCAAACATGCCTGGGTTTTTTTTTTCTCCTCCTCAAGAGAGCAGCAGGTTTGGTGTTTTTTTTGTGTTTTGTTTTAAGGTCCTGGAAGATGGTCTTCCTTCAGATTTCCTTTTCCTCCGATTTGGGACCATTGTCCTCCTGGTCACCTGTTGGGTCACCTGGCATCTTGGATCTTTGGGATCTGGAGTGAACCCCCCCCCCCCAATAACAAGGAAGGCCCGACTTTCAGAGTTTTCTGCTCCAGAAATACACAATCAGCCGTTGGCATCCCTGTGCAGAGCCAGTTTAAAAATATGACTAGAGTTGAGTTTGTCCTGTCCTAACCCAGGGTTGTGAGGATTTCCTTGAGGTGCCTTTGCTTTCCTCCTCACAGATCCTCTTTCTTGATCAAGCCTGTTTTGCTCAGGCTGCAGTGCTTGAATGACACACCAGTGCGATAAAACAGAATGAGAGGACTCTTGGTATGATGTGGCAGCAAAATAAATTTTTTTAAAAAGCAAAATGCTATTTTAGCTTGCATTAACAGAAGTTGATTCTCCAGATCCTAAGAAGTACTGTTCTATATATTCGCGAAGGCTTTCACGGCCAGGATCTAATGGTTGTGGTGGGTTTTTCGGGCTCTTTGGCCGTGTTCTGAAGGTTGTTCTTCCTAACACTTTGCCAGTCTCTGTGGCCAGCATCTTCGGAGGACAGAACTCTGTGCTCTGAATGCTGTCCTCTGAAGATGCCGGCCTCAGAGACGGGCGAAACGTTAGGAAGAACAACCTTCAGAACACGGCCAAAGAGCCCGAAAAACCCACCACAACCATAAGTACTGTTCTGTTCAGCACTCTTTAAGCTTCATTTGAGCGCTGTGTCCAATTCTTTAACAAGGATGCCTACAAACCGGAGCCGGTTACGAGGAAGGCAACAGGGGATGTTCAGGAAGCTGGAAACCAAGCCCTGGGAGGAAAGACAGAAAGAACTGGGCATGTTTAGCCTTGAGGGGGAAAAAAAAAGATGAAGTGGAGATAAGACCGGAATTTTCAAATACTGTACCCTAAAGATCGCCACACAGAGGAAGGGGCAGGAGGATCTGTTCTTGATCATCGCAGACTACAGGACATGATAATGGGCTCAAGTTACAGGAAACCAGGTTTCCATTGAGTATCAGGAAAAAAACCTCCGAACTGTTAGAACAGCATGATGATGGAACCAATTACCTTGAGAGGCAGTGAGTGCTCCAACACTGGAGGCATCCAAGAGAAAATCGGGATGCTATCTGTCAGATATACTGTACTTTGATTTGGATTCCTGCGCTGAGCAGGGGGTTGGATTCTGTGGTCTTATAGGCCAGTAGTACCCAACCTTGTGCTTCCAGATGTTCTTGGACTTCAACTCCCAGAAATCCTGGCCAGCAGAGGTGGTGGTGAAGGCTTCTGGGAGTTGTAGTCCAAGAACATCTGGAGGCCCAAGGCTGGGGACCACTGTTATAGGCCTCTTCCCACTCTGTTATTCCAGGATTCTGTGGCCACATTTTCTTATCATTTCTTTTCGTTTCTAATGCCAGGTAAGGATTCCAGGAACTGAGGATGAACCCATTAAGATAGCATTTTAAAGGGCGGTGAAGACAAATGAATGGTATTGTTATTGGTGTCCAGAAACACACACACCTCTGGACGTTTTTTGGGGGGACAACTTCATAGAGCAGCTCAACTGGAGCTGTAAACCTTCATTGCTGTAAACCTTCATTGTTATGAAGCATGCTTTGTGTGAAATCGTGGAAACTTGTTAAGCGATATCAGAAATGGGGTGGGGGCTTCTGATGTAGCTCAGTTTAACATGATGTTAACATGATCCAGGCCTAGTTGAAAGAGGAGTAAAAGCTTTTTTGTGTGAAGGTTTCTTCCTATTCCATTCATTAGTGTCGACCTTTCTGTGCCTGATTTTGGAGTTGTGAAGTCTACTCAGTCAATTACTCGTGAGAATTCACCAGACCTCTTTGGGTGTGAGTCACCGGTACCCCCGCCTGATAGGTGGCTTTCCGCTCTGGCATTGTCGGACTCTTAGGCCCAGCGACCTCCATGGTCTTGATTTCTGGTTCTTTGCCCTTTCTGAAAGACATGTTAACTTGACGAGTGGTTTTGTGAGTTCCACTGCCCCAGTGAGTTTGTGTGACAGAGCCGGGATTTGAACCGCCAGAGTCCTTGTCTGTTACTACACCACACTGGGCATCCGTTTTTCCTCCTACACATATAACAAAAACAGAATGGTTTTTCTTAATGAGGAAGAACCATAGCCTTTTCAGAGCGTAAGGCAGGGTGGATAAAAATAAATGATTTTTTTTTAAAAAAATCAAATAGGTTTAAAATCACAATTTAAATTTTTAAAAATAATTTTTAAAATATAAATTGTCAAAAAAATATATCCAGTATTGAAATAAATTTAAATTGTGAGATGAATCAATGTGATTTAAATAAAATCCTCCCTGGCGTGTAGTGTCATATTACATTCCTGGCATGTCCTGGGTTCCCTCCTCTTCCTCCTCCTCCTTTTTTTAATAGCAGGTGAAGAGAGAGGCCTGTCTCTGCACGAGAGGCGGAAGAGTTGGCAGCTCCTATGGAGAGCACTGAGTATAGTGGGGGAGCCCCTGATGAATGGCACCAGAATGAGGAAGCAGGAATCCTATCTTGCAAGCCGTTCCAGTTGAGAGAAAGGGCTACCTCTGGCGTGGCTTGTAAGACGGTCCAATTCCTGGCATTGCCAGTTAAAAAAGATGCCGAGGGCTCTTCTTGCTGAGGCCCCGGAGATACGGTTGCTCTCCTGTTAGACCACTCTACAGGCATTGGGATAATGGGCAGTATAATCTAGCATACCTGGAAGGCAGAGGATTAAAAAAAAAAAGACTGGAATAGGCAATACAGAGGTGGGTGAATCAAATTCATTCTCTTCCAGGGGTGGAAACAGTAGCTCACTGGTCGAGCGTCTTCTTAGGATGCAGAAGCTCCCAAGTTTATTCTTACTCCCTCTAGTTTAAGCAAGGTTCGAGTGGCAGGTGACAGGAAACCGGCTTCTCCATCTAAGATTCTGGAGCCAAGGGTTCCTAATCTTGGCTCCCCAGAAGTTCTTGGATTAACACTCCCCAAAACTAGGATTTCTTGGACTTGTAGTCCAAGAACCTCTGGGAATCCAAGGTTGGTTTATCTAGCCAGATTGGTTTGTTTGAGTTTTTTTGTCTCATCTATATTAGGGTAGCCCTAAGAGGGATGAGATGGTTGGACAGTGTCATCAAAGCGACCAACAGGAATTTGACCCAACTCCAGGAGGCAGTGGAAGACGGGAGGGCCTGGGGTGCTCTGGTCCATAGGGGTCACGAAGAGTCGGACACGACTTAACGACTAAACAACAACAAAGAGAGATGTGATACAATGAAGATACATGATACAGTGGTGCCCCGCATGATGATGATAATCTGTTCCACAGAAATCACGTTCTTGTGAAAACATCGTCTTGCGAAAACCGTTTCCCCATTGGAATGCATTGAAACCCATTTAATGTGTTCCAGTGGGGAAAAATCATCGTCGTTTTGCGAAGATCGCCCATAGAGAAGCCATTTTGCGAAGTGCTGATCAGCTGTTAAAATGGCTGTCCTGCGAAGCATTGGTCCCGAAAACACCCGTTTTGCAAAGCGCCGATCAGTGCCAAAATTGTCATCTTGCGAGAAATGGTTTGCGAGGCACGGACCCAAACATCGTCCAGCGAAAATCACCCATTGGAAACACTTTTGCGAATCGCTATAGTGTTCGCAAAACGTCATTGTCATGCGGATTTGTCGTTTTGCGAGGTCATCGTCTAGCGGGACACCGCTGTATATTAAAGAGTGGTTTTAACATTGCCAGGCCTGAAATGAGTTTCTGTGGCCCAGTGAAGATTTGAATCCAGAACTCCTGAGTCCCACCCTAGTGCTGTATCTTCTACACCACTCTGGCTCCCTTGTTTAGACCCAATATATGGCAGCTTCCCATATTCTTGTTATTAGAGGGGGGCATGCAGTGGGGAGAACAGTGGAGCCGGCCCTAACTGGATCATGAGAACAGAGCACTCTTCCAGTTACAGGTGTGTTGTGGGGGGGGGGGGAATAAGTCCTTGTAACCTGTTTTGAAACCCTTCTTCACCCCTCTGCTATTTTTAGAAAGTGTCAAATGTAGATGCAAAGAGCATGATTTGGCCAAAAATTGTGGGAGTCAGTGGGCAGGGCTTTTAAAAACGATACGTATCATTTTTTTAACTTGTATATTCAGAGTGGTTAGCACGAAACAATACTGAAAAAAAATGTGTGAAGAATCAGCAGTTAGCGAAACAACAGGGTTAAGACAAAGGGGGGGGGGGAGAGGCGGCTCTAATACAGTAATGATTGCAAGAAATTGAGACAGAATTTTGCTTCCCTGGTAAGTTAAACAACCGCACAGTTACCTTATGATTGAGTGAGGCATGTTTGCAGTTCCAGGAGTAAAATATCTGCTCGGGACTGAGACATATCCTGTGATTTTGTCTAGTACAGTGGGTAAAGGGCCACAATGGCACCTATCTCCCCCCACCCCATTTGAGGGCCAGTAGCTAGTATTGAGTGGAACAGGATCTGTGGACACTCCAGAGGTTTAATGATAGACAAGTCTTTGGTCTGCCATCATAGGACGAGGGGGGGCTTTGAGTTTCTGCGTGCGGGTGCAGGATTTCTCCAGACCTCGAGCTTTAATTTTTCTGAAGGATGAGAAGAACCTCTTATAGACAAGGCATCTCTCTCTCTCCCCCCCCCCATCAGCTCTTTATCTGCTTTGCTCCCTGAACTCCTAAGCTTTTCTCCTCTGCCTCCAGATGTGGCCAGATCCACTTTACAGCTGCCATGGTTACAGGTCCCTGGGGAGCCTTCCCCCCCCCCGAGCTGTTTCCTACTCCAAGGGGCACGAGGGGAGAGGCAAGAGGAGGCATTGCCAACATGGCTTGTAATGCCTCTGTCAGTGGCGCGGTTTCACTCGAGGCGGGGCTCTTACGAATGTAGGAAAAGTCCTGCTTAGATCTGTGCAAAGTTCCCTTGAGCTCAGCAATCTGTTTATCTCGTGGTCAGCCCGTTCCCCGTGGCAAGTATCCTAGCCTGGATCGCTTTTGCCCTTCTGGGCCCTGCCAGGCCACTAAGGAGAGACTATAGGGATGAAATGGGAAGGGCAAAAATTTTTTGTCAGAAAAAGGAACTTGTTAGCAAAACTGGCCTAGTTGGTTTGCTCTTGGAGGTGTCTCAGCATCATAACCCATTTTGTCCCCTGAACCAGAAAAATCCCACATGCCTCTCCCCACCAGTGGCAAAAAAATGCAGCAATAAATGAGTTCCGTGCTGTTCATTTACCTGCTGGTCAGTGTCTTCCAAGCTGTAAGGGCAGCTGCCTCACTCTGCCTAATGGTGGGGCTGGGCCTGCTGTCAGTATAAAGCTGGGGGTGTCCAGATAGGTAGGAGTCGTCTGAATGAGATGTATTCATTATTGGTAGATGGAGGGCCTGACTGTGCCCTGCCCACCTTCGGTTTCCCAAGGAGCTGAGAAATCTTAAGAAATTCCGCCATGCCTCTGATGAGCAACGAGGATTCAGTTGGAAGCTGCGTGTTGTTGCGTCATAGGTTTTCCGGGAAATTTTGGATCAGGAATGTTAGGACCTCTAAGTGGAGGGAAGGCTGATCGAGCTGTTTTGATCTGCATTTAGTGAGGAGCAAAAAGCACAAGCCGAAGAAGCACTTTTACAAAGTGCACCATGTCGGTTTCCCTCGGTGTATTAATAACGTCAAAGATACTGTTTCCCGTCAACAGCCACAGTATTGCAAAGGAAATATTTAATTGGCTACATTGGGACACTTTAGAAAATTTTAAGGCATCTTCTGCTCCACCTCCCTTTGCTGCCTCTAGTTGCGTGGAACTACAAGTCCCATAATAACACAGGTGGAGGGCGAGAAAGGATTCAAGAAAGTTCCCTTTCACTGTTCAGATTCTGTTTGCCCAGGAGGCATTATAAATGGTTAGCAGGCTGGTTTAGGAGCGCATGAAAAACAGTGTACATAAATGCATGTGTTTTCCAGAGATATTCAGCTCAGAAAAGTGAACAATATTTTAGATTGCCAGTGTGGGTCTAAACCAGGACTGTGGCTTAGTTCCCTTGACATGTTTTGAATTACAGTTCCCATAATCCTTGACCACAGGACATCCCATCTGGGTCTGATGGGCGTTTATTATTTAAGTGTATATCAAAGAGTAGTGTTCAAGATGGCCAACAATAACATTAAGTGAATCCTAATAAGCTTGAGACATAAGAATTAGGTTAAAAGCCCCATTAAAAGGAAATGAGCAGAGGAGAACACCACTTCAGCTATGTAGCCTGGCTTAAACGTCGGAGGGCCATCTGAGTTAAATAAATGGGAGCCAGGGTGTTTCTCTACGGGCGAAAGGACAACACGCAGCTTGGTCTTCTTCCAGCAGCAAGCTCTGGAGCCCGGAAGCAGTGTGCCTCTCTTAATGTAAAGATAGAGGGAAGGTCCCCCGTTTGAGGCATTTGTAAAGGTATAATGGGCTCTGTGATCACTGCAGATGGTGACAGCAGCCATGAAACTAAAATACGCCTGCTTCTTGGGAGGAAAGTGATGACAAACCTTGACAGCATCCTAAAAAGCAGAGACATCACCTTGCCAACAAAAGTCCACATAGTCAAAGCTATGATTTTTCCAGTAGCGATGTGTGGAATTGAGAGCTGGACCATAAAGAAGGCTGACCCCCGAAGAATTGATGCTTTTGAATTGTGGTGCTGGAGGAGACTCTTGAGAGTCCCCTGGACTGCAAGGGGAACAAAACCTATCCATTCTGAAGGAAATCAACCCTGAGTGCTCCCTGGAAGGACAGATCCTGAAGCTGAGGCTCCAATCCTTTGGCCATCTCATGAGAAGAGAAGACTCCCTGGAAAAGACCCTGATGTTGGGAAAGTGTGAAGGCAGGAGGAGAAGGGGACGACAGAGGATGATGAGATGGATGGACAGGGTCACAAAAGCCACCAACATGAATTTGATCAAACTCCGGGAGGCGGTGGAAGACAGGGGGGCCTGGCGTGCTCTGGTCCATGGGGTCACAAAGAGTCGGACACGACTAAACGACTAAACAACAATGGCAGTAAAGCATTCCCTCAGCTATTAGGGCCAAAACCTGGAACCAGAGGGTGGGTTGCTTCAGATATCACCCTTGGGATTTACCAGAGGTGGGGCAAACAAGTATTGGAGGCAGAGAAATTTCCCCCCTCCTAAGCTTTTTACTGAACGTAAAGCCACAGGCATTTTGTTTACTGGAGTTGAGCAGGGCTGCTGAGGACATGGCGTTTTGGAGATGGCTCATTTTTAGGGTCTCCCTAAGTCAGAAGCACATAACAACAACATGCGTTGAGCTATAACTCCTTGGCTCTTGCCGCCCCTCAGCCATCTGGAACCTAGTCTAACACACCGAGACTTGGCAGATTGGGTCCAGTGGCTCAGCGTGGATTGCCAGGCCCCGGGGCCAGGCATGTATGGTGTGCCCCCTAACGCATGGGCTACTCTACTCAGTTAGACAAATCCCCCCCCCTTGACACTTAACCTCTCAGAAGAAAACGAGGAGGACAGGAGAAAAGGCACATAGGAATGAAGCCACCGCCTCTCCCTGGGACCCCTGCTCCCCACCTTTCCTTCTTCATCTCAGTTACCTTTCGTCTTCCCAGCGGCCCCTCAGGTGCAAAGCCACCAGCTTCTCAGCAGTGGGCAGCCTCTGCAGCTTAGCAGCCGTCGCCAGCTGCAGAAGTTGGCACCTCCATGGTGGTTATCTTTATCCGGAGCTGCTTGCCAGCCTTTCTCCTTAGCTGGGTTGCCCTGGGATTTTGGGAACACCACGCCGGGGCTGCCAACAACTCCCAGATTCTCCCTGCCTGACCACTGGACTTGGCGTGACCACCTGGTGCCGCTTGCCCAGTTGGCACAATGGGATAATGCACCTCCACTGCCACGTCTTCTGGTCACCCACCCAAGAGGGCCATGACTCGTCTCCATGTTCCCCCTCCGGATTCAGCGCCCCAAAGAATTTGGCATCCAGGACAACAGCTCCTGTGTTCCCACCACCACCACAAATGCTACACCACTGGCTGGATCAGACCTTCCAAGGTGGTGGATGAAGTCCGCGTTCAGGAAGACTTGAGGGACGGAAGAAGTTTTGGTGGACACGTTGTGCAAAAGGCATCAGACAGATCGGCGAGTGAGAGGCGAAAAAACACAGGGCTTTATAAACTTGGCATATGTACGTATTTCTCCATTTAGACTTTCGTTCCCATTAGCTTCAGGCAAGGCTCTTCGTTAAGAGGATGCACTGATCTTGTTTGATTTCTAAAGCCAAGCAGGGTTGGGGGCGTTGACTCTCTGGAAAGGAAGGCCACTTGGAAGTCCAGTCTCCAGATAGGGCTAGGAAAGGATCGATTTAGGTGGGGCTAGGAAAGGATCCAAATGGAAAACGTTTCTGCTCGATGGACTGGCGGCCTCGCTCAGAATAAGGCCCGTTCCTTATGTTTCTGTGACAGGCATTAGCGCCCGGCAACATTGGGGAGTCCACAGGCCTTCTTGTCTTTCCTCCAAATCAACCGGGAGCATAATATCCTTTGCTGCTGAGTCTTATGAAGCTCACAATTATCCCACGGTCTTCCTGGAGCCAATTATCTTTAGTAAGCAGCCTTTGGGGGAGGCCTTTGCTCAGAAAAGGCTCTGGGTAAAGCACTTAAATTAAATTATTGTATCCATTCTGCTTGCCCAGTCTGATTCTGTAGTTTGAGCGTTCATTATGTTACAGAGTGATAGATTTCTTTTAAAAAAAATTAATGAGGTAGTTGTATAAAACTGGTCCTGCCACCGCCAGGTGGCTAATTACAACAAAATGGATGTTAACACCGCATGCCGCATCCACGCAAGTTGGTGACCACACTGGGGTTCAGTGATAAAGAATGGAATGTTTTTCCACTATAGCATTTTCCTCACTGGGGGTGGTGGTCAATGTGTTAGCCTGCATAATCAACCTGTAAACGACCCTGCTTTAAGCCAGAGGTCGTCGACCCCGGTCCACGGCCCGGTGCCGGTCTGTGGCCTGAGCCGGACTGGGTTGCAAAGACAGACATCCCCCCCGTACACACTCCCCTCCCCACAGCTGCTTTGTGCATGTGCGCACATGCCAGCACCGGCATGAAGAGATGGGCGTGCAGGCGCCCCTGCGCATGCACGAAGGGGTGGGGGAGTGCTCCCGCCGGCACTGGCAGGCACGTGGGCGCTCCCCCACCGCTTCGCGAATGCTCCCGAGAGCACGTGCGCACCTGTGGGGGGGAGTCCCCTCCTTCCTCAGAGGCTCAGCCAGTCCGCAGTCCCAAAAAAGGTTGGGGACCGCTGCTTTAAGCAGTATGGGATGGTGTATTAAGCAGCACGCTTTTGCTTCTTCTGAAAAATAGCAAGAGAGTCTTGTGCCCCGCCTTGCAGATTGCAAGAGGAATTGCAAGACCTTTAGTAGACAACTGAAAAATTAAATAATTAATGCTAGCTTTCGTGAATTAAATATCACTTCTTCAGGCATGCAACAGTAACAGGTGGACGGTGCAGAAACATTATAAATGAATATACCAAAAATTCATGGCAGAGGTTTTGCCAGGCATTCTCTTGAGGTGAGTTTAAAGCTGGTAGGGTTTGGGGCAGTGGTTTCATCCCTGGTGGGGTTTTTTTTTTTTTTTTTGCCAATCTTGTATTTACAGTGGTGCCCTGTATAGCGACGTTAATCCGTTCCAGGATTAACGTCGCTATCCGGATTCGTCGCTATGCGGGGGGGAAACCCATAGGAACGCATTATACTCCTATTGGGGAAAAACTCACCGGTAAGTGAAGATTCCCCCATCCGGCCGCCATTTTCGCTGCCCGGTAAGCGAGGGCAGGGCGCGAAAATGCTGCGGGCGGCCATTTTCTGCACCCGGTGGCCATTTTGGAACCGCCGATCAGCTGTTTTCTAAACATTGCAATGCGAAGATCAGTAAGCGAAACGCTTACCGATCATCGCAATGCGATGTTTAGCCTATCTACACATCGCAATGCGATCGCATTAGCGATCACAAAAAACGTGTCGCTATGTGCATTCATCATTAAACAGTGCGCTCATTAAGCAAGGCGCCATTGTATTCTGTGCTGAGTTGCTTCTAACTTAATGGCGATGCTATGAAAAGGTTAGCAGCTCAGATCTTGCTTCCTTCAGTGAATCCATTCCTTTCATATTAGGCCAGGTGGCATCTAAAAGGCTAACAAATTTACCATGTTTGTGTGGGCCGTGATACGTTAGATGCAACTTTAGGTTTGTGTGTCTACACATAGAGTTCCCCTCATTTAAACTTTTTGTGGAAGATGAGAAGTTCTGATTTAAGTTCTTGATGTAACTCCTGCATCTCCTTTGAAATTCCTTTCTTCCCAATGGCTGGCTGTTCTGAGGGGAATTACAGCTAGCAAACCCCAGGAGTAGCTGGCCCAACGGGGCCTGCTGCTGACGCAGGATTTGCACTCCGAGTTTTAGTCTGAACTTTACAGAATCTGTTCAAGATGCTGAACCTGTTTGGGGGACTGGTTTCAGCCCTTAGGGAGATCTCCTGTAAATTTCAGGGTAACCGCTGGAGTGGATATACTGCCCCACTGGCCCTCACGAATGTGTAGTCTCCAGCTCCCCCCCCCCCGACCAAAGTTAATAAGGCATTTGCCACAGTTTGTATTTTCTATATGTAATTTACCTCTGTTCATGTTTGTCCCCTCTCCCTTCCAGTAGATACTGGGTGTGTATCTGAAATTCTGAAGAAGGCTTTGATGCATCAGATGAAATGACCTGCCACCGTTTCTAGCATTTTAATTTGTTTTTAATGTTTACCTGTATTTCGTATCTTTCCATAATTTAGAATCGTGCAATGCTCTGATACAAACAGAGGGGAAAAAAGGCTTATGGAAGTTCCTGCAGGGACGAATGTGATTGGCTTTTAGTGGCAAACAGACTCTCTTTTTTTTTTTGCCTTTTGATGCAAGAGACTAACAGGGCCGTGGCGGCTGATGCTCCTCTGGAGAGCATTAGAAGGTCGGAACAGGACATCTTGCCATCCTCTTTTGTCCTTGAGGATTTTTTTAAAAAGCTGCACCGCCTCCTTTGCAGAGCAATATGTGGTTTGGTTTGTTGACTGTGTGTGTGTGTCTAGCCACTTTCCCCGACTGGGCTGACGTGGAGTTAGGTCTTGCTTGGGTCTTGCTTCATTCCCAGTCTTTGGAGCTTAAGCTGTGCCAGAACTGAACAGTAGGACACAGAGAGTCCCAGAAGCATCAGGAGGTGTTGGTCTCTCTGCCTCGGTGACTGCCGAATAGCTCCCCAGGTCCTTCTCCGTTGTGCCCGATGCTGCTGCCTGGAAATGAACTGGAGTTTTGTTCTGAAATGACAGCCTTTCCCCTTAAAAGACAATGGGAATCCAGTTTAGGTTGATCCACTGAACTACGAGTCCCATCAGCCTAGGCGGAGGCTGCAGTCGATCAGAACGGGAGGACGCCAGGCTGAATTTGGCTTCTAAACCCTACAGAGTGGCCACAGCCAGAAAGCCATACTTAAGACTGGACTTCAGAGCAAAAATTGGTGTATCTGTATCCTGGTCCATCTATATCCTGCCTTTCTTCCAGTGAAGGGAGGTGGGGTGTGTATGGCTCTCCTCATTTGATCCCCATTTTAGCTGCACAACAGCCCTGTAAGGTAGATCAGGTTGAGAGGGCGTTGACTGTCTCGGGGTTGCCCCGTATGTTGGGTGGCATAGTCAGGATTCGAACCCGTGTCTCCCGACCGCAGCGGCTTCACCACAGTGGCTCAAAGGTAGTGGCTGTCGGAGGCTATATATGACCATGGCGTTGCCCCGCTCCCTTTCCCTGCAGATGCTCCCGTCTCGGAGCTTCACGATCTTCTCTGCAAGAAGCTCCACCAGTGCTCCGTCCTCTTTGACTTCCTGGACTGCGTGGCCGACCTGAAGGGGAAAGAGATCAAGCGAGCGGCCCTCAACGAACTGGTGGAATGTGTGGCCACCAACCGTGGTATCCTGATCGAGCCGCTGTATCCTGAGATCATCAAGATGGTAAGCAAGAGGAGTTGGGGGAGCGAGACGGAGGAGGCTGTTGGGTGGGGGTCAGTGGAGGCGGGAGTCCGAAAGGCGAACAGAACTTGAGAATATTTACTGATTGGTTCTCCGTATTGGGATCCAAAATTTACTTTTTTTTTCCTGGGAAAATCCACCAGTCAGCACAAGCAGCGGACGTGTCATTGGGGACGTTGGGGCTTGTAGTGCAGAAAAAGTTCACGTTACTGACCTCACATTACTGGCTAAACCGCAGAAGCCTGTGCTGCAGGGTCAGAAGACCAAGCAGTCGTAAGATCGAATCCACGCAACGGAGTGAGC
The DNA here is from genome assembly GCF_051106095.1 of Pogona vitticeps. Taxonomy (NCBI): domain Eukaryota; kingdom Metazoa; phylum Chordata; class Lepidosauria; order Squamata; family Agamidae; genus Pogona; species Pogona vitticeps. The sequence continues at coordinate 8,978,082 of NC_135797.1, forward strand.
GCCCATCGCTTGTCCCAGCTCCCGCCAACCTAGCAGTTCGAAAGCATGTAAAAATGCGAGTAGATAAATAGGGACCACCTCGGTGGGAAGGCAACAGCGTTCCGTGTCTAAGTCGCACTGGCCATGTGACCACGGAAGACTGTCTTCGGACAAAACGCTGGCTCTATGGCTTGGAAACGGGGATGAGCACCGCCCCCTAGAGTCGAACACGACTGGAGAAAAATTGTCAAGGGGAACCTTTACCTTTACCATACTGATCTCTGGGGTGCGATGAGAGCTCCTAGGCAGCTTTGCCCATATGTGTTCTCCGGAGACGGGCGTGGAGAGGAAAAAGGGGGTCCCCAGGTGCTGTAAAACTCTCCTGTGGCTGGCAGGATGCCGCTGAGAGGGATCGCCCACGGCAGCCTAGACTGGAGGCGTAAAGCTGGCATTTCTGCTTTTGCTCCTCTGGGCTACCATGGGACAGGTGTGGACGCGAGATGGATCTAAAGCACAAGGGTAAGCGAAAGGGCCAACGTGGAATATCCATTTTTGTATCTTTGAAGGATGAGCATTTGTATGTTGTAGGAAAAGTGGGGGGGCCCCTCCCTCTTGTCCTACTGGCATCGGGGGAAAGCGTCCCTTTTCAGTTCTAAGGGTTGGGGGTTCTTAACCCGTTGCCTGCACAGTGTCCTCGCAGGGGGTTCGGGAAGGCTTGAAGAAATGTTACGATATTTTGCAGTTAAAATGGAAGGAAGGAAGGATGGATTCAAGATGGAAGGAAGGACAAATTCTCAATTTCTTGCTTGTTTGCCTAAAACTTGGCTTTTCTAACCTACCAACTCCATTAAAAACAAAATCAAAATTCAGTTATGAAAATAACTATTTGATAGCAAATAACTGTTTGATATTTCAGCACATGGTGAGAACGTTTTAAATTTCTAAGGAATTTTTCCAATAAAAATATTATAATAGGTGTGCCTTTAACAGATTAACTCATTTCTCCCTTCTCTCCAAAATTTGAAGACCCTTCAAATATTTGATGCACTTTAGGTTTTTAAGTCTTGAGTTAAGTCTTGGAGGTCTACAGCAACAAAAATATTGGAAAGGGGGTCCATGGTAAAGAAAAGGTTCAGAACTGCAGATCTAGAGAATGCTGTATTAAATGGTTTTTAATCTTGGTTTTAATGTTGATTAGCATGTTCAAGGTTTGGGTTCTTATCTATAAAGCCCTTGATTGTCTGGGACCTCATTACTTATTGGTGCAGCTTTCCCTAAGAGCATCCCCCCCCTCGACCCGATCTTCGTAGACCATGATCTTACAAATGACCACAGTAAGGGAGGCTAAGAAGACACACACTAGACTTCTCGCCTCCTTAGTTGTGGCGCCGTCCTTATGGAATGGGCTTCCAGTAGAGCTACGTCAGGCCTCCTTCCTCCCAGCTTTCAAGAGGATGCCCAGAACAAGGGTGCTTACAGAAGTTTTTAAGGACCCCGCCCCCCAGGGTACAGTCCTGACCCAGTGCTTTTCAGCATTTTTATTAATGGATGCAGAGAATGCTAATCAGATTTGAAGAAGACAAAAAATTGGGTAGAATAGCTAATAACCTGGAAGACAAAAACAAAATTCAAAATGATCTGGATAGGCTTCAGCGCTGGGCTGAAAACAACAGAATGAAATTCAAAAAGGATAAATTCAAAGTACTGCACCCAAGGGGGGGGGGGTGGAATCAAACACACAGTTTCAAGATGGGGGAGACGTGGCTCAGTAATACTACAAGCGAGGAGAATATTGGAATTGTTGTAGATCACAAACTGAAAATGAGCCAACAGTGTGATGTTGCTACAAAAAAGGCAAATTCTATTTTAGGTTGCATTAACAGAAGTATAGTCTCTAAATCCCACAAGGTACTAGTCCCCCTCTATTCAGCACTGATTAGGCCTCGTCTTGAGTATTGTGTTCAGGTCTGGACACCACACTTCAAGAAGGATGCAAACAAATTGAAACAAGTTCAGAGGAGGGTGACAAGGAGGATCAGGGGGTGGAAGCCAAGCCATAGGCTTGAAAGAACTCAGGATGTTTAGCCTTGACAAGAAAAGATTGAGGAGAGATATGATAGCACTTTTTACAAACTTGAAAGGCTTTCATACAGAGGAGGGGTAGATGAGTTGCCGGAAGCCTAATTTCGGTTGAATATCAGGTAAAACTTCCTAACTGTTAGAGCAGTACAGCAATGAACCTATGACCTTGAGAGGCGGTGGCGAGTGCTCCAGCCCTGGAGGCGTTCAGGAGAAACTTAGACAACCACCTGTCAGATATCCTTTGGTTTGTATTCCTACATTGAGCAGGGGGTTGGACTTGATGGCCTCATAGGCCCCTTCCAGTTTGATTATTCTGTGATTCTATGAACATCCCCTGAGCTGCCATGCATTTGTGGGTGGTATACTAGATAGACAGATACTGTAGATAGATAGATGGATAGACGGATGGATGGATGGATATGTTTTTTTAAATACATGTTTTTGAATCTAGGGTTTTTTTTTACTATTTTAAAACTGTGAGTGTTGTATAGTTTTAGTGGTTGTGAGCCAATTTGGCTTCCCTGGAGGAGAAAGGGGTGACATCAAAATAAAATAAAAATTTGTGCACAGAGGTTTCGGAACGGGGAGCTTGAAGGCCTCACAAGCAGAGCTAATACTTTCGCCTTTCTCGCAGATTTCGGTTAACATTTTCCGGACACTCCCACCCAGCGAGAACCCTGAGTTTGACCCTGAAGAAGATGAACCTAACCTGGAGCCGTCGTGGCCACATCTCCAGGTGAGATGCTTCCGGGGGCCACAGCAGAGAAGACAGGGCTTGCTTGTCTGGCCCGTTTGGGCCCCTTTGCAGGGATGGGAGCCATTTCCCAACCTCCACCTTTCGAAGGCTGGCATGGCTTTGACGATCTTTGCCTTTGTGCTGGGAGGGGAGGGGCAGGGAGGACGGGAACATCTCTGGGGAGTTGTTGAGGCTGGTGGCAGCGGCTTCATGGAGCATCTGTCTATCCCCAGCTGGTGTATGAGTTTTTCCTCCGGTTCCTGGAGAGCCCAGACTTCCAGCCCTCGGTTGCCAAGCGCTACATAGACCAGAAATTCGTGTTGATGGTAAGTCAAGGAACGGAAAGGGGAGGAGGGTGAGCGGGGGGGGGACGATTAGGCCTTGCACCAATGTGTGATTCTCCAGGCTTTGGTTTGGATATTCCAAGCCGAGTCTTCGGTTTGGAGTGCTCATGCTTGAGCTGGTCTCACGTGGAGCTGACAAGGCTTGTAGCGAAGCGTGTGAGACGAAATGAAGTATCGTATTTTTCCGTGTACAGTATAAGACGCCCCCATGTATAACACACCCCCACTTTTCTAACCCAAAATTAAGAAATCTAAGTGGGGCTTAGCAAGTGGAAGGGGAAAGGGATCTAAGCGCTGCAGGATCGCTTTGATCCCTGCTTTCCCCTCCACTTGTTTTTGTTCTCTCCTCAGCTTACTCCTGTGTGTAAGACGACCCTCAATTTGTAGTCTAAAGATTTTAGACAAAAGTATAGTCTTATACATGGAAAAATACAGTAGCTAAAGCAGCAGTGGGAAAAATAACATAGAATGCAATAGTATTTATTTATTTATTTATTTAATTTTTATACCCCCTTCTGGCCAGTATATAAGAACTGATTTGTTCGCTGTCAGGTTAGTTCTGACTTAACAGCAACCGTTTCCAGGGTTTTCGAGGTATAGAATATTTAGAAGTAGTTTCCCATCCCCTTCGTCTGTGGGGCGGGGGGGCAGTATCCTGGGACTGCAGCTTGCCCAAGGCCACCACCCGGGCTAGCTATACTCCCAGGAGGTCCAGTGGGGGAATCGAACTCATAACGTCTGGGTCCACAACCAGATACCTAACTCACTGAGCTATCCAGCCATCTGTAGAATGCATTAGTGACAAGGAAATGAAGAAGCATGACGATGTAGATATAAGGTTTGGGTGCTGCTGACCTTTTCCTCCACAGGTCTCCCTCTCTGTGTTTCCCTTTCCATTTGTTTTGTATCTGTGCGCTAGGCTTCATAATTTATTCACCAATGTCATTCATTTTATTCATGAGTTTTGTTCATCAATTGTTAATTTCATTAATATTTTGTTCATTATTTATGCCACCACAAAGCTCACGGGTTGGAAAGAAGCTCCACCGCCTCACCCTTTTTTGAACTGAGGCCTGGGTGATTCCATCCCAAATCAGTTGGTGGAAAACCTTATTCCTAAAAGAATGTAAAAGAAATACAATGGTGCCTCGCTAGACGATGATAATCCGTTCCACTGAAATCGCTGTTTAGCGAAATCATTGTCTAGCGAAAAGCATTTCCCCATTGGAATGCATTGAAATCTGTTTAATGCGTTCCAATGGGGAAGAATCATCGTTGTCTAGCGAAGATCGGCTATAGGAAAGCCGCTTTGCGAACCGCCGATCAGCTGTTTAAATCGCGGTCTTGCGAAGCTTAGGTCCCGAAAACACCTGTTTTGCGAGCGCAGAGGAAGCTGTCAAAATCGTCGTCTAGCGAAAATCAGTTTGCAAACCAGGGACCAAACATTGTCCAGCGAAATTCCCCCATAGGAATCACTGTTTCGCGAATCGCTATAGCGATCGCAAAAAGTCAATGTCTAGCGAAAAAACTGTCATGCGGGTTAACTGTCTAGTGAGGCACCACTGTACAAGTTTTGCCAAGGAAGCACAACACTGTTTATGCAAGAGAAGCCCCATCTTGCTTGTTTTCCTCATTTCTTAGCAAAATGTGAATCTGAATTTAGTGTTGTGACCTCCAAAGTGTCCATTAACAGTCCAGCTCAGATCTTGTGAACTGAAGTCTGGCTTCTTTTATTGAATCAGTCCATCTCTTACACAGTTTTCCCCTTTTTGTGTTGCCTGCCACTTTGCCCGGCATTATACTGTATTTTTCCATGTATAAGACTATACTTTTGTCTAAAATCTTTAAACTAAAAATTGAGGGTCGTCTTATACACAGAAATAAGCTGAGGAGAGAACAAAACAAGTGGCGGGGAAAGCAGGGATCAAAGCGATCCTGCAGCACTTAGATCCCTTTCCCTCCACCCTTGCTAAGCCCCGCTTAGATTTGTTAATTTTGGATTAGAAAAGTAGGGGGGCTTCTTATACATGGGGGCGTCTTATACACAAAAAATATGGGTAGTCTTCCTAACTGTTAGAGCAGTATGACAATGGAATCCATGACCTTGAGGGACGTTAGAGGCGTTCAAGAGAAATGTAGACAACCACCTGACAGATCTGCTTCGACTTGGTTTACTGCATCGGGCAGGGGGTTGGACTCGATGGCCTTATAGGCTACTTCCAATTTTATTATTCTGTGATTATTCTATGATACAGTGGTGCCTCGCATAGTGAGGTTAATCTGTTCCGGATTAACCTTCGCTATGTGAAAACTTCATTAAACGGAAAGTAAAAAGCCATTGGAACGCATTAAAACTCACCATTTAGCGAAGTCTTCCCATAGCCGGCAGCCATTTTCGCGCCCTTGGTAAGCGAGGGGAGGGTGCGAAAACGCTGCGCGTGGCCATTTCGGCTGTTCTGGTGGCCATTTTGGACCCGCCGAACAGCTGATCCGCGGGTCGCAAAGCGAAGGTCGGTAAGCAAAACGCTTACCGACCTTCGCTATGTGAGTTTCGCCCATTGGGGCCATCGGTAAGCGATCGCATTAGCAATCGCGGAAACCGCATCGCTATGCGATTTCGTCATTATACGGTGTGCTCGTTAAGCGAGGCACCACTGTATCTTTAAAACCCCATAATGAAACAGTCCAAAGTGAAACAAGGGATAACACTGAAAGATGAGACTCGTAATGGTGTTGCTCCATCCAAATGCAAACTGGAAAAGTGTGGATCATGTTTGGAGAAAGGGTCAGATAAAAGTATCTCGGGTTGGTGGTTGGAGATGAGTTACAACAGTTGGTGAGCCTCTCATTGCTGGATTCACTTTTTGAACAAGGCATGTTGGCGATGGCTTGGGGAGCTAAACGGGGTAATCTTCCAACCCAAAGTTGGCTGACGCTGTGGTTGCCTGTACATTTCTGGCTACAGCAGAGGCAAAAACAGTGAGTTGGACGTGGAAGGTATAAAAAGGAGAGTATAGTTTTGTCCACTGATTTTTTTTTAAAGTTGTGATTCGTAAACTTCCCCTCGTAAGAATAAATAGCCCAGTGCTGTATTAAAGCCTAACAAATCTATTTCAGCAGGATCTCTTATGGATTGTCACTCACTTTGTGAGATGCAAAAGGGTGGTCATTCCAAAAGTACATACGTGTACAGTACATGTGATTGGGAGCTAAGGATTACCGACAGTCTGTTGGGGGGGGGGGGAATGAAAGCCAAGGTACTGAAAGTAGCAATTGTGTTATTAATAGCAGTCTTCACGAAGCAGTTACTGATAACATACGTAAACATGCTAGAGCTAGGTAAGCCAATTAGTTTATGGAGATAAGCCAATTGATGCTGTAATGGTGACGCATTATCGGCCATAGTTTTGTGAATGGCCAGCATCAAGGATGGTGTTGACGGGTCACAATGTTTTGTGTTAAATTCCTTGTTGAGATCACAGTTTCCAGATTTTTTTCCCCCTTTGGTTGCTGATTGCACTTCTTTGCTGCCTTTCTCACAGCCGTGGGACTCAAAGTGGCCTTTTAAAAAGACAAGAATTGAAAACAACAGACAAAAAGTGATTAAGGATTGCTGAATAGCTCAGTGGTCTAGGTATTGGCTGCAAAGCTAGAGGTTGGGAGTTTGATTCCCTCCACTTGGGCCTCCCTGACGGGCTGGACCTGATGATCTATGGGGTGCCCCCTGGCTCTGCAATTCTAAGAGGGTGATGATGATTAAAAATTATTTAAAAAGGAAATTGTTAAACAAATTCCACCAAGAACTATGCCTATACCTGGAATTCTGAGTAATATTTTCCCTATCTAATTAAGTAGATAATAGTCCCTCCAAATCCCAAATAACAAGATTAATCTCTTACAAAATTCTTGTTTGTTTTTTTTGCTTGTAACAGATTAATGTGACTGCCTCTTTGGAATCCTTTTTTCACCCCTAGACTATTTGAAGTTTGTAGTGACATCTGCCGATGATTTACATCAAATTCATTTTTGTTTTAATAACATTTTTTTCCTGCAGTGTTGTGGGAACCATTGAATGAGGATCCTTGGACTTGAGCCAGACTGGGGTGTTTTTTTAATCAGTTAAACATCCAGGGCAAAACTTGCAGAACAAGGACCTCCTCTGCTCCAGTTTTTTGGGTTTGGGGGCAGTTCTTTCTCTTAAAAGGATTTTGTTGCTTCTGAAAGAAATGGTTTGCAAGTTGAAGGATGACAAAGCCCTTCCCCTTTTTGGACTACAACACACAGCATCCCCTGAGGCTTCTGGGAGGTATAGTTGAAAAGAAAAAGGACAGGCTCTTTCCTGGCCTAAGTTAGGCTGCTTGATCAAATGTGCATTGGTATATCTCTGACTGTTTGTATTGGGATGCTATGCTTTAGATTTTAGAGGGTGAAATCCTGTTGCAGTGTTGTTGTTTTTAAATGCACACAGAAAGCAAAGGGAGCACTTTTCACTCCCTTCAGACCAGTAATAAAAAATTCACCGTCATGATTCTTGAGGCGGCTCACACCCACTGGCTTGGGGGCTTGTTAATTGCCGGCCTGAAGCAAAGTAAATGTTACACTTTTTGCCTCCCACATATGTAAAAAAGAGGATTTCAGTCATCGTGTTATGTTCAAATCGTTATCACCTGTCAGCGTTTTGGACTCCTTTGTTAACTAGTACTATATGATAATAATCTGTAACAATGTATTCGCGAAGGCTTTCGCGGCCGGGATCTAATGGTGGTTGAGGGGTTTTTTTGGGCTCTTTGGCCATGTTCTTAAGGTTGTTCTTCCTAACGTCTTGCCAGTCTCTGTGGCCGGCATCTTCAGAGGACAGCACTCTGTGCTCTGGTGCAGTTGGCTTGGGAGTGGAGTATTAGGGCTGTGAGATAGGCTTTTGTCCTTTTCAGGAGATGGGTGATTGTGGTGATCAGTGTAATCTGTAATATTAGAACTGCAGAGCTAGAAGGGATTCTGTGGACCATCGAGTCCAGCCCCTGTCAAGGAGGCGCAGCGGGGAATTGAACTTCCTGCCTCTGGCTCCATAGCTAGATACCTGAACCCCTGAGTTAAACTGCTACTTCTTCTCCCCTTCCCTTCCCTTCAGCTCCTTGAGCTCTTTGATAGCGAGGATCCCCGGGAGCGCGAATACCTCAAGACCATCCTCCACCGTGTCTACGGCAAATTTCTGGGCCTGCGAGCTTATATCCGCAAACAGTGCAACAACATCTTTTTACGGTGAGCTTTCTGGTCTCCCCCACTTTGTGCTTGGCTCTGGAGGCGTGGACTGAAATCCCATCGCTCCGTTTCTGCTCCCATCGCATTCTTAAGTCAGAAAAAGAAAAGGGGTTGGAGGTACATGGGTGGCTTGATCCAGAGCTAAGAAGCAACCAGTTGCAAGTGTAATTAATTACTCTTTGCACTAACCAGATCAGAATAAGTTTGCCCTTTGCTTTTTCTCTTCTTCCCAAACTAGGGAGAGGTTATTTTCCTTTTCTTAACTTATCTTAGGGAGAATTAGGCGTTAGTTATATTTTTCCTTGATTTCGGTCCTTGGTATCCATGCGCTTTCTCGATCTGCAAAAGGGAAGGAAAAGAGTGTTGGTAGCAGGGTGGTACCCAGTGACTAAATGGCGTCAGGACTCACAGGGTGAATTTCTTTTTTCTGAGGAATAGGGACAGTGACATCCTCCAGCACCTCCTCAGGTGGCGGAGGAGAATGCCCTTTCTGCTTAGCAGAAGTCCTTGCAATAGCTGGCACAAAACTGGGTTTTCCTTAGTGCACCTGCAAAGTATTTGGGGGTGGTTTAGTTTTGATTGTGTAGTAAAGAGCCATTAACTGTACAAAAGACCTGCTCCTCATTTCTTGTATCAGTTGATCCAGCAGCCTATGATTTTGGATTCTCCTTCGTTTCGCAATGCTGTAACCAGGACTGGCCAGGATGAGCACCTGCGGCACCAGAGGATGCTTTGATGATAGTGGTGATGGTGACGATAGTGATGACATGATGATTCATACCTTTTATCTTTCTTTCTCATCCCATATGGCCAGATTTATCTATGAGACAGAGCATTTCAACGGAGTGGCAGAACTGCTGGAGATCCTGGGAAGGTAAACCGCATTTTGATATTGTGGGAGTCAGAGTCCTACAGTGGTGTTTAGGGGATGGATATTCACAGACAGTCCTGTGTATATGTTTTTTAATGTCTGCCATGCCCCGCTGTTGCCATCAGTCCACAGAGGTGGCTTAACATTCCCTTGCTAACGCTCACCTGGGAAAAACCAGGCCTTACCTAGGCCTTACTCTGCCCAGCTTCCTGTGCAGAAAGAAAGCTCCCAGCTGCCACCGGGGCAGGAGGACGAAGCGTGGGTGGAGCTAGGCCTAGCTCAGCCTCGGAATCTTTGGGCGAAGGCCTTTCTCCCAGCTGTCCGTAACATGTGTAAGTCAGGTAGAACTTCTAAAATGAAGAAAGATGGGATTTGTGTTCTGAGAAATAAAAAAAAAATCCTGTTCCTTCTGAGAATCGTATTACAAAACCCAGAAATCGCCTATTCCTAGATTAATTGCACTCTGATTTGTTTATTAGTCCGGGAATTGGAAATTACGTAAATGCTTCTTTTAAAACTGTGAAGGAAAGCCTTGAGCTCTCGAATCATAGAGTTGTAGGGCTGGAAGAGACCCTCCCAAAGGTCATCTAGTCCAACCAGGACAGATTTCCTCTGCTAAAGCATCCCTCATCATCTTTCCCTGTTGCCATACGCTCTTCCCACTCCCTTTAGCCAAGCTGTTGTCTTCAAATTGGGCTTCTTTTTAGGTGCTATGAGTGCAAATCCAAAGTTTAGACAGAATGGCAACAGGGGAAGGGGAAATCATCATCACTTTGCCCTGAGTGTGATCACCTCCCACCTCCAGGAACTGCAAACAGGAGCCTGTGGCTTCCTCTTCTCAGGAGAGGGAGAAGGAAGTCTTAGGATTATTCCAAAGCTTATGTCTTGTGACCTCTGTAGAGGTAGGAAATCTGCTGCTGCTGCATCATCCTTGACAGGAGGCCAATCAGCCTCTGCTCTGCTTAAAAACTGGCTTCACTCCCCATGTCACACCTTATTGATTTCTCTTTAGCATTGACACGGAGACGGGCCTTCCCTGTGGTGGAACACACTCCTCAGAATTATCTCCCTTTGGCAGTAGAATAATATCTCACATAGCACAGCCCAGTTTAGTGCTGTGTCAGGAAATTGGATTATTCCTGCACTTTCTATACTCCCATGAGTTTGTTTGTTTTTTACTTGAAACCTGGCAAGTTGCCACTATGCTGATAACTAGAGGGGAGGGTTCCTTATGACGTTTCGCATTTTCTCTGCAACCTGCATTTGAACCCATAAACAAATTCAAACATGTTTATGAGTAATCTGGCCTTTCTCACCAGATTACTCATAAACCTGTTCAGACCCACCCATAAGCTCAAATGTAGGCTGCAGGGGAAAAAAAAATACATGTCAGAAATCCTTCTCCTACTGATAACATTATTGTTATGACTAACATTTTTACAGAGTTTGGAGGAATAAAGGCTGGTAGCATAAAAGATCTAGATCCTCCAAAACCTGGAAAACCAGGACATTAGAATTTTAAAGAGTGCAAGTTATAAAATCTGTATCCTTCGTTTATGTTTGGTTTTATTTGCAAACAAGTTAAACTGGCAGGATTGTTATGATGAAGTGACCTTGCTCAGCTGGAACGCACTCACTGTTTTCCAATGGTTATGGTAAACTGTTATTCAAATCTCAGTTTTAAAAGTACTTAAATTCTCAGGTCTGATTCTCCTATAACGGCCTTTATTATTTTAACACTATATCCATAGAAAAATTTCATATCTTGACGTCTGGTTTGTTATCGTGTGCATGGTTGGGCATCTGTTTCGTGGTGCTTGACCAGAGGCCCAGTAGTGTACTTGAAGGAGGTGGACCGGGCCTCTGGAAGGCCTGTGGCCCAGTCTAGTCACTCTGTTGCAGAGGGAGACTTATGCCGTCAGAATACCATTTCGTGGAACATACCCTGAGCCCTCACTGGGTTATGGCTGTAGACACAGGGATGTTTCAAATGCCAATTTAAAACACACCTCCTCACTCTGCCTCCCTGCTTTGACAGTCATGAGCTGTTTGAAAATTTCTTTGTTGCTGTGTTTTTTTAAAAAAATAATATATATTAAAAGGGTTTCTTTGTCGAATTTTTTGGTATTTGTTCCAATGAAAAGTGATACAGAAATATTTCTAAGAAAAACATACATCATAAAGTTACTTATTTTCACTCCAGATCTCCTACCCAGCATGGTCAGGACAGGATTTTGGAGAACAGAGTAACGTTTCTGAGTTCTGGGCTTGTGGGATTTTAATTAGTTACAGAGTGCTTTTAAAATTAAGCCAAGCGGTGCCGTCTGCCCACCATGAGAGACAGGTTGCATACCATCGGGATGGCTGACCTGAGGCAGCCCAGCAACTCAAATATATTGTTAGATTACAACTCCCATCTCCTCCACGCACATACCATGGGCTATTTTTCCGTGGGCTAATAGGGGTCCAACCTCATCTAGAGGGTGGCAGTTGCCCCCCTCCCCATATTGGGGTTAGCACAATTAGTCCTGTGATCAAGGGGCGTGGTCTCGATTCAATTCTCCATTTGGCCCTTGAAACTGGCTTGATCTTAGCCGGCTTTGCAGTAAAGCCATCCATACCTCCCTGGAAGAGAGGCAGAGTCTATGCTGGCTGGAGAGCTTAACGACAGAACCGGAGGTGGGGAGTTCAATTCCCGACTGTGGAAGAACCGGCCCATGGGCTCTCTGCGTCAGTGGTTTCCCAGCCTTGCATCCCTAGGTGTTCCTGGAATTAAACTCCAGGAATTTAATTTAATTAAACGAGACAAACTGAATTTCACTGTTTTGCAACTGGTGCTGTCGGGACGGTTCCTTACCCAGCAGGAACCCAGCGTTGCCAATTTCTGGGTTTCTCTTTGCTTTCTTTCCTTCTCCCAGTATAATCAACGGCTTCGCCTTGCCCTTGAAGACCGAACACAAGCAGTTCTTAGTGAGGGTCCTCATCCCGCTTCATTCGGTGAAATCCCTCTCCATATTCCACGCTCAGGTGAGCTACGCGCAGAAGCATCGGCCTCTCAGGCTGCTAACAGTCACAAAACTATTTTCAGGGTGGGGAGCAGCTGGGGGTGGAATGTCTACAATAGGGTGGTTTAGGGCTGGGTCCTGCAATTGGGGCTGCAGAGGGAAACGAGGGGGGCAGGAGAAGTTTTGGGAGAAAGGCAGATTTGTGGGTCCTGCTTTTTCAGACATCAGAACGTCTGGCTTCTTAAATTCTTTCCATCCTGGATATGTGATTTGCAGGTTTAGGTAATTCAAAAAACAGACGGAAATGATATCCCCCCCCCCATGTGTGCCTTTCAAAGTCAATAGATCTCAATCTTACAAATCTTTAAAATGAGGAGCCTCTGAGAGAGGGGAGGGGAGAGGTGAAAATCTTGATTTGGAATGGAGAAAATGTACAAATGCTGGCCAATTCTTTTGAAAGGCGTAGAAACAAAAGCTCTCGGCTTGCACTGGCCAAACGCAAGAACTGCAGCCATTTTCAGCACCTGGAGGAGCAGTGGTAGATGTTTTTTTCCATATCAGGGTTAACTATGAGGAGCCTGTAAATGGGGTGGGGGAGGTGGTAACCCTAATTCAGTATCATCATGGTTCAACCCCAGACTTTTAAGAATTAAAAGACCAAACCCCTCTGTGGCTGTCCGGATTGATCAGGTTACTCTTTCTTTGGAAATTTTCGAAATCTTGAATTGTTTTCATCCTGAATAGTAAGTAGTTTACATGTTTTGATTAAATTCTTGTGCAAAACGAATGGGAATACAAATTCTCGCTTAATCTCTAGCTATGGCTTAATCTGGTCTCCAGTTATCACTCTGTTTTCTTCTCTCTTGCAGCTGGCTTACTGTGTGGTTCAATTCCTGGAAAAAGATGCAACTCTGACCGAGCATGTGAGTTAGCGTTTGCCAAAGAGCAGTGGCATGATGCCTGTGGGTTTGGTAGTGCTGGCCATCCCTGCCTCTGGAGGGGAAGGGGTTGAGTGCAGGGAAAGGCTTTATATCAGACTAAGCTTAAGCCAGTACAGTGGTACCTCACAAGACAACGACCCCGCTAAATGACGAATCTGCATAACGATGACTTTGTGATCGCTATAGCGATTCGCAAAATAGTCATTCCAATGGGGGATTTTCACTTGACAACCATTTGGTCCGTGCTTTGCGAACCGTTTGTTCACAAGACGACGATTTTTACAGCTGATCGTCGGCTTCGCAAAATGGCTGCCCTGTGTTTTCCGGACCCATGCTTCGCAGGACAGCCATTTTTACAGCTGATCAGCGCTCGCAAAATGGCTTCTCTATGGGCGATCTTTGGTGGACGACATGGTATTTTCCCCATTGGAACGCATTAAATGGGTTTCAATGCATTCCAATGGGGAAAGGGTTTCGCATGACGACGATTTCGCTAAACAGCTATTTCAATGGGATGGATTATCGTCATCATGCGGGGCAGCACTGTATCATGTACTGCACTTCCAGCTTGCCCAGTGTAATATCCTGTAGATGTGTGGGGCTACCCCTACCATCCTCCCTATTTGGTATAGCTGAGGGTAATGGGAAGTGGAAATGGCTAGTGGAAGGCTGGTCACATCCATCTAACATCAGGTCTCAGAAGTCTTGGGCAGAGAAGGGTTTTCTCCATCACCTACTTTCTTTAACTCAGCACGTTGCCAGGCAGCATGGCCTATTGGTGAATCTGGAAGTGCAGAAGCCCATTGCAATTGCCTAAGGGCCTGCTTGCTCAGTCCATAAGAGTGGATGGAGAGCGGGTCTTTTGCAAAGCCCATGGCTCTTAATTGAACATTTGGGAGCAAAACTACTTTGCATTAGAGGGATTCGTATCTGTGTCTTTTGGACTACAAGTCCCAGAAATTCACCAGGAAAGCCCTACCCAAGTTTCCATTTTCTGGGAGCTTTCTTTCTGAGCAAGTCGCCCTTGGAGGAACCAGTCCTAGCTAAGCCTCAAAGCCTTTCTCCAAGGTGCACCATGTTCAGGTATTTGCAAGGTGCCTATAAGGTAGGTAGAATGCACAGGATGGAGAATTACAATATTTGTAGTCTGGAAAATTTTTTTAAAACATCCTATTCCTGGTGACAGGTGCTGGCATAGTCCCTGCTAATCAGAAAATCCTGCCGTTTTGACCCCGCCGGCCCTGGCTCCATCATGCCATTGAGGCTGTGGACCAGACCTGGGTGGTTTTCCATGGTAAGCAGGTCCTCTGGCCACCGGACTATCCTCCTTCCCCTAGAACAGGCGCTGTATCTCGTCCAGCCCGGCCGGGTACTCGTGTCGACCATCGTTGAGTCCATCTTAACTGGAGGGCTTTCGTACTACCTTATTGCCTTAACTGGAAGATGCTTCTAGATTTTGGGCAGATTCTGTTTCTGCATATCAATAGAGAGGCTGTGGCGTGCTTGGGAAGGGCCCCTTCACCTCTGTTAGGATGGAGGCATAGCAGAGCAGCAGGAGTGACTGCGGACAGGAGCCACCCACACTGGTGCCGGATTAGGTTTCTGACATATTCCTCTTCTCTCCTTCCTTCTGTCCCCATCCACCCCACACCAGGTGATCCGTGGTCTACTGAAATATTGGCCAAAGACTTGCACCCAGAAGGAGGTACGGAAATGCTGTGCTTTTGTGGGGAAGAGAAGATGTTGCTTGTATGAAATAGTCATTAAAGCAGCTGAAGTTTGGGAGATCCAGGTTCTGTCCCCTCCCTTTCCCACAAGACATGGGTGACCCAAGGGCCTGTGGGTTTTTTACCCTTTCCTTCTACAGGTTTTGCCTACCTTACAAGGTGGTTGTTGCATCGATAAAATGGGCAGAGGGAGATACACAGGGAGAGTGACATAAAGTAAACAGATCCTATTGGGGCAGGATATCAACATCCTCTTAGCATTGCAGTGCTGGAGGCGACCCTCTGGATCATCGGGTCCGGTCCCTGTCAAGGAGGCCCCATGGGGGATTCAAACTCCCAACCTTTGGCTCCATAAATAACTAGCCAACTAAACGGGGTCAAAAATAGTCACATTATCTTAGCATTTTAATTTGTTTTCAGTTTTACCTATGTTTCATTTATGTTCCTAATTTTAAATTGCGCAGCACTCTGATATGAATAAAGGAAGGAAGGAATGGGGATACCTAGTAGTGTGAGGTGCTGGGTAGAGCAATGGACTACATCTTTGGAGGCCTGGGTTCAGAACGTCAGCTCAACCATGGAAACACACATGTCCGGGCGTGCGTGGAGAGACACAAACACACACACCACACTCCCCTGCACATGTTAAAGCTCCCCTGGCAGGCACAGTTTGAAGGGCTGCTTCTAACCTATAAAACCCTAAACGGCTTTGGGTCCAAGCTCTCTCAGGGACGGCCTCTCCCTTTATGAGCCAGCTCCGGTGTTGAGATCATCAGAGGGGGCCTTTCTCTCGGTCCCGCCACCTTCGCGGGCGCGTTTGGTGGGGACACGGGAGAGGGCCTTCTCTGTGGCTGCTCCCAGACTGTGGAACTCCCTCCCACTGGAGGCCAGGCTGGCCCTGCCTTTGCTGTCCTTCCGCAAGCAGACAAAGGACCTTTGTCTTCAGGCAAGCTTTCCCTCAGGGACTGACTGCCTGAATGGGATGTTTTTGGTGTTGCTTTTGCTTACCATCTTTTAGTGTGGTATTTGGTCCTTTTTAGTTATTTACCGGTTTTAGCTTTAAATATTGTCTTTTAATTATGTAAGCCATCTTGAGTCCTTTTTAAGGAGGAAGGTGGGTTTTTCTTTAAAAAAATAATTTAGTAAATAAATCAGTTCTCACCTGAGGTCTCATAGCAACAAGAAATTAAACTAAACAGATAGTAGATAATTAATTTGTCGAGCGTAATACGTGCAACTGCATTTTGTTCCAGCCGCTTGGTGCCTTCCCTCTGTCTAACCCTTTCTCTTCCTTCTACCTGCCTCTCACCTGAGCAGGTGATGTTCTTAGGAGAAATAGAGGAGATCCTAGATGTCATTGAGCCCTCTCAGTTTGTGAAGATTCAGGAGCCCCTCTTCAAGCAGGTGGCTCGATGTATTGCCAGCCCCCACTTCCAGGTACTCCTCGTCGGGGAGAGGCAGGAGTCTCGTTACGTTGCTTCGACTGGGGAGCCACTCTTCATGAGGGGGAGGGAGAGACAGGGCATGGGCAGGCCTAAGGGACTTTTTTACTGCCTTGCGGAGGGGAGGTACATGCCGCCTTGAAGGCAGGCCCTGCTCGAGGTGAGTGAAATGTGGTGGTGGGGGGTTGTCTTTGGTTAAAACTCCAGGACATCTGCCTGGGAAATTCTTGGAGAATTTTGGGAGCTGAAGATCCCTAAAACCAAGGATCACATTCCTAGCTGGCCTTGTGTTCTGAGAGATGGGGAGCCATTATTTCTTCGGCTGCATTTCTTCTAAACATGGCCTCCCCCCGTAGCTGGGCACTCCATTTACCAACCTCTAAAGGGTGGAGTGCTGAGCCCCCCTTGAGCCAGCCACCTGAGCCCCTTCAGATTGAACTCGGATGATGAGCAGAGGCTTGACTGCAGTGCTGCATCTTAACCGCTGTGCCACGAGGCTCCTGCCGCTCCCCTGCCAGCCGGTTTGTCAAAACTGCAGCCTTCCTCTTGGAAGATCTTTGGACCTCTTTATCCAGATCTTTGGACCTCTGTGCTTCCCGACTCCCATCACAATCGGGTTTTAACCATTTCGCCCGACGAAGTGTTTGGGAGAATCGGACAACTTGAACGTTACTATGGAATTGCAGTGGTGGACCCAGAGGGATCGGCGGCCTGCAGATTTTGAATCTTTTTGTTTTTGTCCACCTCGACCTGCGGTTCCCTTGCTGGGCTGGTCAGGATTTCTGGGAGCTGTAGTCCGAGAACACCTGGGGGACCCAAGGGGCAGGAAAGCCGTGCGGTACAAACGGCTCCCCCTCTTTCGTTTTGGTTTTCAAAGTTATCTGCGACGCAGATCCAGTTGCTTGGTCCAAACTGAGTAGACCCCAAAGAATCGATAGGATTTACAGAAGGGTTGACTTAGAGTTACGCTGTTGATTCTGTGGATCTGCTCTGGTTAGAGCCAGCAGGCGGATTGGGGCTCCCTGGGAGTGAGAGCAAGGACTTGTCCCCCCACGGCCCCCCAGCCACGTCTGTGACCCCGTCCTTCTTTCCCCCCACCCCTTGGCAGGTTGCAGAGCGGGCTCTGTATTTCTGGAACAACGAGTACATCTTGAGCCTGGTCGAGGACAACTGCCACACGGTGCTGCCCACAATCTTTGGCACGCTCTACCGCGTCTCCAAGGAGCACTGGAACCCGTGAGTTTTTTCTGCCCGTGTGGGTTGGGAGGCAAGAGGAAGGCAAGGAAAAACCTGGTGGGATGGCGAGGTGCAGGCCAGGTCCCTGATGGGCCTCAAAAAAGGAGCACAAAAGCCGCCCTTGAAAGGGGCTGATGTGCAAGACAAATATTTGCAGAGAACTGCCGGGGGGGGAGGGGAGAGGAGGAATAGCCAGTTTAATATGCAGGATTGGCACAAAGACATGTGGAACATGGCTATCAATGATAAATTAATGTGTGAATTGAAAGTTCAAAAAGAAATATTGGAAACAAATTGTTTTAAGGAGATGCAGAATGCTTTCTTAACAAACGTATTTGGTAAAAAAGAAGAATCATATTTCTGGATAGAGATGGGATGTGCAATGTAAAATGCATGTATGCATGCATACACACACACACATACATACAGTGGTGCCTCGCTTAATGGGTGCTCCGTTTAGCGACGAAACCACATAGCGATTAACTTTTTGCAATCACAAAAGCGATCACATTGTGATGTTTTAAATGGGTTTTTTTCGCTTTGCGATGATCGGTTCCTGGTTTCGCTTACCGATCATCGCAAAGCGATGATTTTTAACAGCTGATCAGCGGTTCCAAAATGGCTGCCAGGTAAAAAAATGGCTGGCCGCTGTGTTTTCGCACAGATTCCTCGCATAAGAGGCAGCGAAAATGGCTGCCGTATGGAGGATCTTCGCTTTAAGGTCAATTTTTTGCCCATAGGAATGCATTAAACAGGTTTTTATGCATTTTTATGGGCTTTTTAAAATCGCATAGCGACGAAATCGTTTAGCAGTGATTTTTGCTGCACGGATTAACGTCGTTATGCGAGGCACCACTGTACGTACGTACGTACGTACGTACATACATACATACATACATACATACATTCCAAGGGTGGCGGGGAACACTTATTTTGAGTTACGATTGTATTTTAGTTTATGTTTTTGCTGTCAATTTTTGTTTATTTTGTTTTAATATAAAATAAATTTTGGAGGGAGGGAAGGAAGGGTCAACGTGGCTTAATAAGGCTTGGGAAATCCTGGCCCTGGTCTGACTCTCCCCCGATGACCTTGGGGTTGGCCATCCTTTCTGCTTCGTATCTACCTCACAAGGTGGTTGTGAGAACTGAGTGGGAAGGAGGGGTGCTCCTCGTCCTGCTACGATTACTTCAGCAGAAGACATGATTTGAGCGCATAGCTTAATCAATCAATAAACTCTCTTCTCCCTCTGACCTATGACATGGAAGCACAGCTTTGCATAAACTGGAGGGTGCCTGCCTTATCTGGGCTCGCTGCTGGCTGTTTCCGATGCCTTCTCCCTGTGGTTTGGCCAGGGTCAGCGTAGCTGCCGCAACGGGTAATGTTTTAATCTTTCTCCGTATCTTGTGTCCCCCTGTCGCCCAGGACCATTGTCTCTCTGGTCTACAACGTCCTCAAGACCTTCATGGAGATGAACGGGAAGCTCTTTGACGAATTGACTGCCTCCTACAAGGTGGAAAAACAACAGTAAGTGCATTAAGGATGGGTTAGATCTCTTCCACCATCTGGATGTGTTGGACCCCAACTCTTGTCGTTACCAGACCGCATAGTCCGCAGTCATGCTAGCTAGGGGGTGATGGATAGGAGTTAAATTCGGAGACATGGTGACAGTTGCAGAGACACAGAAGACAGCTCCTAGCCAGTAAGGGGTGGGATTTTTAAAAAATTTTATTTTTTGGACCACACAACTCATAATTCTCCGTCTTAGGAGTTCTACATCACAGACAAGGCTCGCCTGGGGAAAAAAGAGTCCTGAACTGGAAGGCTTTGAGGCCTAGCTCAGCCCACATTTCTGGTTCCTGCCCGAAGTGCCAGTTAGGTGATTCCTTTCTGCACAAGAAACGAGGTGGGGTGAAAACTAGCTGGACATCAGAACCTTTGGATTTGGGCCTTTCTTCCCCGATCAGCCACATTGAGGCGTCTGGTGTGTTAAGCGGAACTCTCTAGAATAGAGAATTGTGGTAGGCCTAGTTCCAAAAATATGAAAATCCCACTCTTTCTGGGAAAATGCTGAACTCGGCCCCCACCTCCACCCCTGGACAAAGTAGCAAAAAGAAAATAAGATGAAGTGAAACTTTTTACTTTTTACTTTTACTTTTATTGAATTTATACCCTGCCCCTCTAGACAAAGTCTACTCGAAACAAGAGTTTGATGGGGAAGGAAAAGTTGTGAGAACTTGGGCTTAAAATCAGGACGGAGGGGAATAATAGAAATGTCATTTGGACGTAGGGGACACTTCAGAAGAACGGCTCTCTCTAGCAGAGCCCAAAGACACAAAGAACCCATCCGGGGCCGCAATGTTTGCTGGTCCACTTGATGGAATGGCCATTTCTCTGGAGGTGGCCTGGCCCATAATGGAACCTGTGGGAAGCAGACGCCAATAGGTCGGTTGTTTGGCTCTTGGGCTTATTTCTTTCTGCAAATCCCTTTTAAAGAAACCCCAAGTCACTACATCCTCATCCTACATTTTACAATTGCACTTTTGC
The DNA here is from genome assembly GCF_051106095.1 of Pogona vitticeps. Taxonomy (NCBI): domain Eukaryota; kingdom Metazoa; phylum Chordata; class Lepidosauria; order Squamata; family Agamidae; genus Pogona; species Pogona vitticeps. The sequence continues at coordinate 8,998,249 of NC_135797.1, forward strand.
TGGGGTTGTCTGTATGGTTCCCCAGCGGTGGTGTCAAACTGCTTGTTTGCATTTGAGAACATGATACAGTATAGAAATAGCGACAATGGGCACGACAGCAATGTCGGAGGGGCTGCGGACCTCGAGCGGCACAACTCAGCCACCGGCAAGCTTCACACCACCTCCTCCTTCCCCCCCCCTTTTTCCCACCCCCTTGTCTCTTCCTTTCTCTCCCCCCCCCCCAGAGAACTGAAGAAAGAGAAGGAACGCCAAGAGTTGTGGCGACAGCTGGACGAACTGCAGCTGCGGAAGCTGCAAGGACTGGAGGAGGCCAAGATGAACCGCCTGAACCTGCAACACAGCCTGGTTGTGCAGAGCGGGGGGGCCAGCTAGGGGCCCCCCTCCCTCCCTGGGAACCTCCCGCCCTCCCCTGCTGCGGCATGGGAGCAACACACACACTGGTGCCAGTACCTGTCTTGAGACAGCTGGGCATCCCTCCCCTTCCGCTCTCCTCCCCCCCCCAGCCGAGCCTGTGCGAAACCTTTCATACCTTCTGCTCCCCCCCCCCGAACGTTTGGGGCACGACTCACTTCCCCACTGTTCAACCCCACTGGTTGTGGCTTGCGAGGCCCTGGTTCCGAGTGCACGGCTGTTTGGGGAGGGGTGGGCAGAGGGGTGGAGAAGACCCCCCACCTCCATGTTGGGTGTGTGTGTGCCCTGTAAAAGTGGGGTGGTGTTGGCCGCTGGAAGCACAGGGGAAAAAAAACAGCTTTCTTCCTTCATTGGGGAGACAGGAGAGGCTTGGGACTCGGTGTCTAGGCTAGCTGTGGGTGGCATTGGGGGGGGGGACACAGAGAGCCCATGACTGTATAAAGCAATAGACCTCCTTATCCAAAGCTTTTGTCTGTGTAGGTGTTCCAGGAAAGGGGAGGGGGGGTCAAAGCAGGGGAGGAGAGAGGAAGGGAAAAGGAGTTAAACAGAATGATCCTGGTGGAGAGGGGGAGCCGGGTTGTGCCTGCGGTGACCCTTTGCAACTGGGTATGGTGAGGAATACCCCCCCCCCCGCCCATCGGAAGTATCCAGGGAAAAGACTCCTGTCCTTTTTCTGGCAGCCACACACACACCCCGGTTCACGCGCTGCTCTTCCCCTCGTCCAGAAGAACTGGGGTCCAGGCTCCTTCCTCTCTCCACAGCCAGCTCTTGAGAGAAGTAACATCTTCATCGAGGGGGAAAACGTGAACTGAGAGGATGGGGTTCGGTTTAAGCTGCCCGATGGTGGGCACAGGACTGGCAGCTTCCCATTCCCCCCCTGTCAACATGTGGGGTTCAAACGGGGGGGGGGGGCGGCACAGGTTGCTTTTTTCCTTCCCTAAACGTTTTGTCGATCTGGTTTCCAAACATTGGCTGACTTCAGATGCGGGAGTGGTGGACATATATGTGTGCATGAATAACAGAGAGAGGAGAAGACACTTGGGCGCACTTTGCTTAGATTTCTCACAACCCTGAAGTGGAGCGTTGCTCAAGATTTATGTGTTTCTCTCCCCCCCCCCGGCCGCTCCCCCCCCCCGGCCGCTTCCACTCTAGGTTGTTTGTGGGCCACAAGTAGAAGTTGAGAGAGAGAGAGAGAGATCAAATAGAGAAGAGCATTAAAACTCTTGGCACTTTAGAAAGGGCTGTTGGTTGCACAGGTAGAAACAGGGACGTTTGGGCTGGAGCCGCTCAGCATTTGGGGGGAGGGAGGGGAGGAAAGAGTGGGGTGGGGTGGGGTGTGTGTGGGGGGGAAGCATGGCATGAAGAGGGCATTCAAAAGGGAAGCTTAGATGAGGAGGAGAGGGAAGAGGTGGGTGCTGTAATCCAGGAGTGGGCCCGTCATGGCTCTCCCGATGTTGCTGCCGGACCGCAGCTCCCGTCACCTCGCTGGGCGGGCCAGCAACATCAGGAAGGCGGCCAGCGGCCGACCTCTTCTTAGTGTTGAGTCTTCCTTTTCCGGAGGATTCCTTGGAGACACTGGGAAGTCTGAAATCCAGGGTGATGTGGACTGTTGGGAGACTTTTTAAAAAACCAGAGACACCCTGCAAGCCCTAATTCTTCCCTTGGTTTTTAAGCATATGGTTTTTCCGTCACGACCGGAGGATGTTTCTCTTTGGGGAGGGTTAGGGTGGAAGTTAGAAACAGCCCCCATTGCTTCCTATCCCTCTTTTTCTGGGCATGATGACCTCAAAAACATTCTCTGTAACAAGAAATAGTCACTAGGTGGTTATTTGGGGAAGGGGAGGGTGTTCATGTGTCTTACAGGTTTTTATTTTTTAGCAAAACACTGAAGCCGATCGGGCCACTGTAGTAAGCCAGGCGCACTTTTTCTCTGTAGTTCCAGGCTTCCCCAATCCCTGAGGGGCTACAACTCCCCCATGTTGCACGGTGGGAGTTGTAGTCCAACACACATGGGTGAGCGCGTGTCCACGTCGGGGGGGACGCTGTTGTAGTGTGTCTAGATGCCGCACTGGTGTAGTTTCCACACAAGAAGGCTCTGAGGCATGGGGTGGGGGCGGGGTGGGGGTGGGTGGGGCGGGGGGGTATCGGGACAGATGTTGAAGAAGAAAGCTATTTTATTGGAGGATAGTTGGTGGGCGGGGGGGTTGGCATTGGTCTATTTATTGAAAAATTCACTACCATGAACCCTCCTCCCCCCCTGCCCTGTGTTCCTTTTGCTGGACGAGTCTGTATTCAATAAAAAGAAACTTTCATGTCACAGCTTATTTGCTATGGTATTATTCAGGAGCTTCGCGGCGGGTGGGTCACTGACTCAGCCGTCCTCCCATCGATGAAACTGGTGTCGGCGGTCTGGATTGCTAGAAGAGCAATAAAATATTTAATTTCGACCCTCGACACTCCTCGGCGGGTCATCAGCCCATTGTTTCTCGATCGGCGGGGCGGTCTAAGCAGGTCACCCCCATTTCCTACCATCCCTTCCTGCCCGTGGCCTTTTGGAACGCGAGAGGTGGCTCGGCTGGCTGGGTAGCTCAGCGGTTTCGGTGTCTGGCTGCAGAGGCAAAGGTTGGGAGTTCGATTCCCCCCACTGGGCCGCCTGGGAGAAGGGCCAGCCTGTGTAGCCGTGGGCAAGCTGCACCGTCCCAGGACACCTCCAGAAGAAGGGAAGGGGGGACCACTTCCAAGTACTACCTTAAAAACCCTGAAAAGGGTCATCATAAACTGGAATCGACTTGACAGCACACAAGTGGTGACATTTTTGTGTGCGTCTTGCTCTTTTCTTCTGATGCCCCCCCCCCAATTTATGTCTTATCTTTTCTAGAGCTGTGTTGGTCCCAAAAGCTTTCCAGATAGTAAGACCTAGAAACCCAGAATTTTACACAGGTGCTGCTGCTTTCCCAGTTGAAATAACCGGGCGGGTTGTATCTCGGGATCGGTGGGCGGCAGCTCGGCGTAGCTGTTGGCAGGACTTTTTCTTCAAATGCGTCAGATAAAGGCCAAGTATGAGATTCATTTCCCCCAGTGGTGTCTCTTCATTTATTTCGAGAGGTAATTGGAAACCCTGCAGCTGTTTCGGCTGGATGGAGCTCCAAATCTCGGCATCCAGAACTTAATGCTTACTATCTTGTTGCCTTGTGGGAATGGGCGAGAATTACACTTCTCATTTTTGATCAAACTTTACCCAGTTTTGCACAAGTCAGATGTGAGAGAAAGCAGAACTGATGGGCCTTTCTTTACTGCCCTTCTCTCTGAATTCATCTAATTTTTTTTTTAAAAAATGAGCAAAACTATTTGAAGAAAGGCGGGTGCCTCTTGTTCTGTTTCTCCACTTGTATTGTTCAATGAGTGAAAAACTCTGTGGCTTTTTATCTCCACAAAAGCTTGCAATTCGTTTGATTTTTTTTAGTCCTACAATAAAAGCTATCACTTGCTCTTACATTTGTGTAACCTTGTGTAACCGCACAGCCCTTTCCTGGTTATCTCTTTAGCTGGGTGGACAAACCGAGCTAGTTTATTTAGACAGACAATTTCTTATAACCTTACAGTGTCTTCTAACTTTTGAAAAGCTGGTAGGGTGGAGTGCGTTGACTGGGGCCCTTCCGCAGCCTTACTGTGAGGCCAGTCTTTTAGTAAAACACCCGTATTTTTGATAATTTCTCCTTTGATTGCAGCTTTAACAAACTTGAAGTCTTAAAACCTTCCAAAATGTGCATTCCAGATGTGTGTGATGCCCTTTCTAAATGTTAACATTAAATCAACAGCTAGGCAGTGTGTAAGCCCTTCAGATGCTGATGGATTCCAACTCCCATCATCCCCACCAGACTATGCTGGTTAAGACTGATGGGCATTCTAGCCCAACAACAACTGGCGATCCATCAGAGGCTCACATCCAATGGGTTATCTGCCAAATGATAACAGATGATGGGAAATTCTATATGGAATATATGGTAGAAATTCCATGTTGCAGCTCACTCAGCCTGGCCTTTGGGTTCACTCAGACTCGCTCATTTATGTGATACAACCAAAGTCTGAAGTTAGGCTCAAATTCTCTAATGCATTAGCATTAGACATTACAGTGGTACCTCGCAAGACGACGACCCTGCTAAATGACGAATCCGTGTAACGATGACTTTTTGTGATCACTATAGCGATTCACAAAGTAGTCATTCCTATGGGGGATTTTCGCTGGACGTCGATTATGTCCGTGCTTCATGAACCGTTTGTTCGCAAGACGACGATTATTTCCGCTGATTGCCAGCTTTGCAAAATGGTTGCCCTGTGTTTTCCGGATCCATGCTTCGCAGGGCAGCCATTTTTACAGCTGATCGGTGCTCGCAAAATGGCTTCCCTATGGGTGATCTTCACTGGATGACGAGGTATTTTCCCCATTGGAACCCATTAAACGGTTTCAATGCATTCCAATGGGAAAGGGTTTTCGCACGACGACGATTTCGCTAAACAGCGATTTCAATGGGACGTGTTATCGTCGTCATGCGGGGCACCACTGTACTTTGATTTCTAAAAAGAGCATTATGTTAGCACTACCATATTTAATGAGTAAAATCAAAGCATATCTGCCAGGTGATTATCCAAGTTTTCTTTGAATGCCTCCAGTGTTGGAGCACTCAACAACTCCCGAGGTAACTGGTTCCACTGTCGTACTGCTCTAACAGGAAGTTTTTCCTGATATTCAACCAAAATCTGGTTTACTTGGTGCGTGTTGAAATGTGGGGAGATGGACCTCATTACCCCCAAAGGTAATGACATATTAGTTCATGTTGTAAAGAGGGATGGGATTTTAGGATTTGATGGACTACAAATCCCATAGGTCACTATTTTGGGCTAAAACGTCCATCAGTCTGGTGGGGATAGCGGGGGTTCGAGTTTATCAACTTCTGGAGGGCTCCACACCGCCTGGCAGACCCTTACGTGGCCTAGCTCCACCCAAGTTCCCTGTTCAGAAAGACGGCTCCCAGCTAGCACTGGGGCAGGAACAGGAAGTTGGAGCAAAGCTAGACCTAGCTAAGCCTCAAAGCCTTCTAGATGAGGCCTTTTTCTCCCAGGTGTGCTATATTTAGGTATCTGTCAGGTGTCTCTTGGTCAGGTAGAAATCCCAGAGCTGTGCCATTCGTAGTCCGATAAATCCCATTCCTTGTTGCGACTGCTAACGTTTAATTTCCTTGATCTGGAACAGATTACTTTCAGGGGAGGTGAAAATCATCATAATGCGAATAGGAGTTGGAGGTCTGAGACCTTGCCTTAAGGAAGTCCCAGAAGCCCCGAGGAGGAGATGCAGGCAGCCCTCGGAGAGGCTGGGAGAGCAGGGGACGGGCTGTTTCCTCTGCCCCTGCTAATATCTGGAGAGGCGGCACATGTCACACTGGCACGCTTTGGCTGTGAAGAGCTCCATGGTCTCGGGCCGACTGCCTCCACAACGCAGCTGCACCTTGACCTGGAAGAAGAGAAAGAGAGAAAGCGTTGCCTCTCCCCACCTGGGCAGTCTGTTCCGTAGCCCCTGGCTTCTGACCACGGGTGCAAGATTATGCTATGATTTAGGACGGCGGAGGTGATATGTCCTGTTTGGGCAGACCTGGCTAGAGTATCATCATCATCATCATCATCATCATCATCATCACGTGTTGTCAACGTAATTGTAGTTTTCTGAGAGGCCCCTTTTATGGAGACTACAGCACCCCTAATACTTTGCAGGGCAACAAAGCTTAGGGTTGATCCCCCCCCCCCCAATATTCTAGCTAAGGCAATTCCAGAAGACCGTCTGGTTGTTGTAGTTCAAAAAATACAAGAATGCAAGAATGTGCGGATTAGTACCACCAGATGTGATGGCATCTGGCCTAGATGCCTTTAAAAAGGGGATGGGGCAGATTCCTGGAGGAAAAGTCCATCGCAGGTTGCAAGCCACGATGGGGATGTACCATCTCCAGGCTTAACAGGAAAAGACCTCCAAATGCCAGATTGCAGGGGAGGGGGATCAGGAGACAAGGAATCTAGTGGGCTCGTGGGATCCCAGAGGCATCTGGTGAGCCCATGGTGAGATACAGGGAGCTGGACTGGATGGGCCCTTGGCCTGATCCAGCACAGGGCTCTTCCTAGGTTCTTATGTAATAACAAGCTAACTCTCTTCCCAGTTTCTTTCTCTCTATTGAACTGGTTGTTCAAAACTTCCATATAGTGGGAAGGAAGGTGATCTCTCCTGCTTTCCTCAAGACTTCTAGAGCAGTGGTCCCCAAGCTTGGGCCTCCAGATGTTCTTGGACTACAACTCCCAGAAGCCTATACCACCACGTCTTCTGGCCAGGATTTCTGGGAGTTGAAGTCCAAGAACATCTGGAGGCCCCAAGGTTGAAGACCACTGTTCTAGAGGATGTCGTTCTTTGGTGTCTTCTCCCGGATACCTGTTCCTTGTCCTCAGGCCAGATGGCTTCCAAGGCTGCTGGAAGTGCTACAGATATTCTAAAGCCAAGTGTTCGAAACTGCTGTGCCCCTAAAATGAAGAACGGTGCCTGCCCCCAGAGTCAGGCAGCCACGGACCCTGGACATCCCAGCTGTGGGAGAGGCCCCTCGAGAAGAGGGCCACGTGCCCCTTCCCACCCTGCCTCTGCTCCCCTGTGGGCTAACTCACCTTCTGCATTTTGCTGATGGCGCAACACTGGGAGACGGAAGTGACGTTGTGCTTGAAGCCGCTGGCCCGGAGGACGGAATACTTGGAAGGGAAGGCGCTGGACTCACAGTAGCCCACGCAGGCCTGGAGGGTGTGGGTGCTGTGGCAGCTGCCCCCGGGGTCCCTCTTGATGGTGACATTGAAAGCTGGGGAGGAGAGAAGCAATCCAAGATGGAGTGGAAACTTCTGGAAACAAATGTGTGGGTTTTTTTAAAAAAACAATTTTAATGGAATCCTACCATTTGGAATTGTTACGACATTCTCTTCACAGTCCTGAGTGCCAAGGAAACTATTATTTGGTTGGTTTGTAATATTTTTTTATATAAATTTTTATTTTTTTATAAATCTTCCTGAGGGGTGTGTGTTATGTACCATCAAGCACGAACCAATTTGCAGCATAGGGTTTTCGAGGTAAATGAAATACAGTGGTGCCTCGCTTAACGAGCGCCCCGTTGAGCGATTAAATCGCTTAACAAGGGGCTCTGGGCCATCGCTGGAGCATTCGCTCAGCGATGGCCCCTATGGCATTTTTTCGCTTTGCGATATTCTCTAAGCGATTCGCTTAGCGAATATTGCATAACAAAGCGGGGGAGAACAGCTGATCGGTGGTTCCAAAATGGCCACTGGAAGGTCTGCGCCGCATTTTCGCGCCCTGCCCTCGCTTACCGAGGGCGTGAAAATGGCGGCGCTATGGAGGAAGATCACTTAACAGTGAGTTTTAAAGCCACAGGAACGCGTTTCTATGGCTTTTTTATTTCCGTTCAGCGATGTTTCGCTATAGTGAAGGTTAATCCGGAACGGATTAACCTCGCTATTGGTTTCACCAGTGATGCCACTCCGTGAGTTTCAATGGATGAGGAGAGATTTGAACCTCCTGAGTCCTAGCCCATCACTCTGTCCACAACGTAACACAGGTTATCCCTGTGTCTAAGGTACCACAATAGAAGGAACCTGAGAGCATTGTCTATATTCTTCCTCACCTATCAGTAATGGGTGACACAAGAAATTACCTCACCTATCAGTAATGGGTGACACAAGTAATTATTTGTGGGATCAGAGCAAAGATGATAAAGATCACGCCAGCCTGGCTTCCAAGAGGGGATGAGTAATGCAATCCGTTCCTTTCAAAAAAAATAACATTCAGAGTGCTGCCCCCAACCCATGACGCTTACAGTGTAGGTGGCAACCGATTCCGGCAGGCTCGTGACTCCAGCACGCAATAGCCAAGAGAAGACTGAGGACGAGAGCAAGGACGGAGGCTGCCATCATCTCCCAGAGTCTCTGAAAAGACACAGGCTTGGCATTTGCAAAGATATGACATGACAGCATTGTGTCTAAACACGAAGCAACAATGCCAGCATGGCACATGTTAAGTGTGTTAGACTAAAAAACATGAGACACCCCCCCCCCCAGATCAAATCACAAACCTCACTGGAGCAAATGGAGCTAGTCACTATTTCTTAGCTTAACCTAAGTAGGAGAGAAGGAGAACAATATATATATATATTCTTTAGTTCCTTGGGGCTTATCGAGACAGAATATTGCAAGTACTGGGTTTTACACTGAAGGTTTGGCTATTTATCCTACCACCTATACCACATAAGGCTTGTCTCACTTAATCCAGTGCTTTCCTCCCATTATTTTCCATTCCTTTACATACCTTCTTTTTTTTTTAACCTTGTTTTGTTCCACAGAATGGTGAAGTTTAGCATTGTTGCGCTTCTCATTCATGTCAGCAGCCAGAGCCTCCTGGCCAAAAAGTGTTCAATTATTCAGGTAGCACTCAAAGATTCTAACACAGAAGCTCTAGCAGTCATCAGTGGTTTATATTGCTTATAAATACAACTTTTTAAAAATTACTAAAAATAAGCAGGTCCCTTACAGAGAAGTGAGGTGGATTTTTTTTAAGTGTGTTTGGATGTAAATCCTGATGACCTTGTACTTTTTTCAAGTAGTGGAGAGAAAAAGGGTGGAGACCTTTTTATCTGTCTGGAGGAGCGTATGGGACAATGGTAGAATAAAAGGACAATTTTCAAAAAATAGAGTCCATGGCAGCAAACTTTCTCACCCTAGGCAGAGGAGTACCATATTTTTCCATGTATAAGACACCCCCATGTACTGTATAAGACTTTTCTAATCCAAAATTAAGAAATCTAAGTGGGGTTTAGCAAGTGTAGGGGGAAAGGGATCAAAGCGCTGCAGGATCACTTTGATCCCTGCTTTCCCCTCCACTTGTTTTTGTTCTCTCCTCAGCTTACTTCCGTGTATAAGACAACCGTCAATTTTTAGTCTAAAGATTTTAGACAAAAGTATAGTCTTATAGAAGGAAAAATACGGTACATTGAAATGAGAAGAAAACAAGTTCAAATTCCACATGAAGGTGGTACTTTTATAAGAATAAATGGATGGATAGATGGATGTTGTTATGTGCCATCAAGTTCACTTATGGCTACCCTATGGATGAGCACTCTCCAAACTGTCCTGTCCTCAACAGTCCCGCTCAGCCCTTGTGAACCCAAGCCTGTGTCTTCCTTCATGGAGCCAGTCCATCTCGTATTTGGCCTTCCTCTTTTCCTGCTGCCTTCCACCTTTCCCAGTATTGTTATCTTTTCCAGATAATCTTGCCATTTTACGTATGATGTGCCCAAACTAGGGCAGCCTCCTCAGTTTCAACATTTTTGCCTTCAGGCTTGATTTGATCTAGGACCCACTTGGATGAAGACACAAAATTGCATGCAAGCTTTTGGAGTTTCCGTCCCTTCCTTTGACACAGAGAAGAGGGACGGGAAAACTAGACGCCATTTTTATTCACAAAGAAGGATGCTTGTGAGGATTTTTCCATTTCGGTGTTAGGAGAACCTGCTTGCTTTTGCATCCTATTGCCTTGGTCGGTGAAGAAAGAGGGATTGCTGTTCTGCCCTACAGAGCGCCATGTCTTGGCGCAGCCTGTAGGTTTCCATGAACTATAGCTGCACATACGTGCACAAAGCATGATCTATATATGACTCTTGGGGGAAAGAAGGGAAAAGTATGGCTCTCTCACTGCCATGAAATGCAAGGGTACTCAGTCAGAGGGTAAGTCAGTCAGACAAACATCTCTGCACATGTGTGCAAAATATGTTCTCCACAAACAGATAATAATCTGGGTGTCGGATTAGCGCAGCATAAAAAACGATTGTAACCACTGATGACTGTGGTGAAATGAGACACACTCATTTCACCGCATAGAATTTGCGAAGGAAAGTCAGAGATGATACTTTTTGCATTTCATGGTGTTTAGTTTCAACTGAAAAAAAACACAACAATATATTGGCCATATAACATAAATATACCCCTGCGTTAACACCATCGGCCACCATTGGCGTCAATTTCAGCAGCCAATTGCTGCCAGCTAAGAAGTTGGCACAGTTTTTTTTTCTGGTTACACAGCAAGACACACAACTGCTGAGTGACAAGAAAGAGCCACTTTCTTAACTGGTTCTAATTTGCAGCTGAGTGGAGTTACAGTGGCAGGATTTTGACCCGTGTCAGAGATGTACAAAAAAGCTCAAGATGTACAACTGGGAGTTGTAATCCAGAAACATAAATCTACACATCTTTTAAAGTTATAATGATGATTGGGGGATACAGTATTTAATAGTAATAACATATATTGTTTTTAAAATGAAAGTATAATGAGTAGCAGCACAAAGTCTATAAAACACACACACACACACACACACACACACACACACACACACACACACACACACAAATTTAAACATGTTTAGAGTGGGATAAATTTTTAAAAAAGTTTTTCTCTGGTGCCGAAAAGACACCAAGGTAGCTGCCTGGTGTGCTTCCCTGAGCAGGGCATCCCATAATCTTGGAGCCACCACTAGTAAGTCCCTTTCCACAAGAGCGACTGGCTTTGTGTCATTTGAAGCTGCTCATTTACTTCACTTTGATGGTTCCACAAATCCGTTGGGTCACTTCACTCTGCTTAAAACACTCAAAGCAACTTAGCAATTTTGCCAGCATGAGAATAAAATAGCGTCAAAGCAAGGAAGAGGGGGAAGGCTGGCAGGGTGAGAAGAGACCAATGGCAAGCCACTGGGGACTTAGCTGTATCATTTATTTAATATTTACCATATTTTTCGGTGTATAAGACTATACTTTTGTCTAAAATCTTTAGACTAAAAAATTGAGGGTCGTCTTATACACAGAAGTAAGCTGAGAGAACAAAAACAAGTGTAGGGGGAAGCAGGGATCAATGCGATCCTGCAGGGCTTTGATCCCTGCTTTCCCCTCCACTTGCTAAGCCCCACTTTGATTTCTTAATTTTGGGTTAGAAAAGGGGCGTCTTATACATGGGGGTATCTTATACATGGAAAAATACAGTATATGCTGCCTTTCCCCCAGTATTGGGACCAAGGTGGTTTCATCGTCAGGTTTCATCAAGTGAAACCTGACGATGGCAACCCTTATGGACTTTTCAGGGATTTCTAGGTAGACAGAACGGATTTGCCCTTTCCTTCTTCTGGGGGACGGTGCAGCTTAGCCAAGGCCACCCAGGCTGGCTCTTCTCCCAGGAGGCACAGTGTGGGAATCGAACTCCCAGCCTCTGGCTCTACAGCCAGACACCTAGCTCACGGAACTATCCAGCCAACTCCAAGGTGGCTTACAATACAGTTACAATACACTGTGGTGAGGATCTGTGGAAGACTCTCATAACAGCCTGGAAAAGAAGAGTGGGAGCTGTGTAAGGCGACTGTGGACAGCTCTGGAGGTCCCTGCCCTTCCACAGAGGTGACCTGCAGGCTGCCATCTTTCATAAATCGTCCCACTGAATGGCCAGACCAGGTTTTCCTAATTCTCACAAGGCCTTTCCTTCCTTTGGAAGAGGAGGCAGGCAAGTTCTAAAAGCGGTATTCAAAATCCTTTGTTGAAGTCTTAGGGGTTATGACAAAGCAGCAGCTTAAAAAACAACACCTTTGGCTTATTTAGTTTCCATCTCTTTACAGTCTAGAAGGCAAAAATGCAAGGAATCAGCAATTCTACAATTTATCTTACCATCTTGAATCCCTTCCTTCCTTCCTTCCTTCCTTCCTTCCTTCCTTCCTTCCTTCCTTCCTTCCTTCCTTCCTTCCTTCCTTCCTTCCTTCCTTCCTTCCTTCCTTCCTTCCTTTCATTCTTCCTTCCATCCTTCCATCCTTCCTTCCTTCCTTCCTTCCTTCCTTCCTTCCTTCCTTCCTTCCTTCCTTCCTTCCTTCCTTTCATTCTTCCTTCCATCCTTCCATCCTTCTACTTGTCCTCTTCGTGTTGGGATTTCATTCTTTATTCTCTGTTGACTTTTTCCTCTCTTCCTTCCTCTGTGAAGTCTCAACAAACCTCCCTCCCTCTGGCAATATTTTAAAAGCAATCAATTAAAATAATAAACTCTGGCCACCCAAAATCCATTTCCCGGGGCCAGCTGCTTCACTCTGCTTCATGGGCAGGCCAATCCTGACCCTAACCTTTCTGACCCAGACCACTGCCACACCTCCACACTCACCTGCACGCTGGGAAGAAACGCCAGCAACTCCTAGGTCTCCAACAGAGGAGCCTCTTAGCTGCCCAGACTAGTCGCCTTTGTTCCTGGGAGGGCTTCTAGGCAAGATTCTTGCTGCTCCTCACCTGGGCTCAGCCCTTGGCAGTTCCCACCTTCCTTAACTCTCCACCCACTTCTTACCTGGGAGGAAGAAAGCCGTAACACAGTCTTGCCCCCCCCCCCCCGGTTTCTGGCAAGGTCCACCAGCTGCCCCACATCTGGAAATTTTGCACCCTGTTGACAACTAAGCTGGCTGTTAACACAATTTTAAAAAAAAGGAGAGGAGGCAAAAGAAGGCACTGAAGCTGGACCTATGTAGATCTTTATAATAAGCTGCAACAAAGATACTTATTGTGCATTAGCTGGAAACAGGCACAACCCCGCATGCAACAGTCATCCTGTTTCACACAATGCTCCCTGTTAAAGGATGTGCAGTCACCAGCTGGCCAGTGTTGGGAGGGTTCTTGGCTACCTCAGCGTCCCCTCATCATGCAGCTGCTGGCATCACCACAAATTCAGCTGTTGTTTTTTTTCTGGTGTGTTTTGTTGTGCGGCCTGATTGCACAAAATCGCACCTGCTGTGATTTGCAGATGCAAAATTGTAAGTGATTTTTATAATTTATACAGCATTATAGTCTGGGGAGCTGGCTGTATAGCTCGCTCGCTTAGGTATCTGGCTGCAGGATCAAAGGTTGAGAGTTGGATTTCCCCCCCACTAGGCTTCCAGGGAGAAGAGCCAGCCTGGGTAGCCTTGGGCCAGCGGCCCAGTCCGAAGGATGCCCCCCTAGAGGAAGGGAAGGGCAAAGCACCTCTGCGTACATATTCTCTACCTAGAAAACCCTGGAAAGGGTCAAGAACTACCTTGATGGTTATTAAATGAGAAATACAGTGACCAGGGGACCTGTCCCTTCGTGTGCCACTGCCCAACTGTTGCTGTTTGTGTAACATTAAGGTCCCCGATATCCCTCTTCCTGGTTCTCTATCTTTCAACCGGACTCAGACTGCATTTCATAGATGATGACATCAAAAACAGAATTGTTGTGTGGAGCAGCCCTTTAAACCAGAGGATGCTCCTCTGTAAACAAAGACAAGGGCCACCCTATGTATATATCGTTCTGTGGCCAGCTTCCAAAAGCTAATTGACATCGAATCTGCTTTCTAAGCATCTGGAATTCACCCTCTGCATAAAAGAGAACAATTAAGAACAATAAGCCTGCTTTTATAGCGGGGTTGTGGTTCCCATAATAGAGGGGAGAAGTGTGTCTACGCTATACAGTTAAAGCAGTTTGATTATTACTGTGATTTTCCATTCTAAGCGATCCTATGTTTGGCCAGGTTCGAATTCTCTGCCATAGTTTATGGAAGGGCATGCCGATTTCTAGCAGATAAAGCTGTGTGTCTTGTCAGACAGCAAATATCGAGATGCCCTGGGAGAGAGCCATGGGAGTTTTTGTACCCCACGGCAATAACATCCATCTGTAAAACTGGCTCACAGTCTACAGATGCTGCGTAATGTCTGATTAAAATTGTTGATCTTTGAGGTGCCATGAGACTCCTCCTTGCTTTTGTAAAAACTGGGTGGGGCAGCTACCCTTTCTTTCTTTCTGTCTACTCCAGGGTTGCTTGCTCTGACAAGGAGCAGCTTTCCCATGACGTACAGGTATCTTTTCCCCCCAAACTAGAGATGCTGAAGATTGAACCTGAAGTCCTCGTTCATATATGTGCATGCCTTATAAGAACAGAAAGAAGAGCCCTATTGGAGCTGATTGAGATGCTCACCTGGCCCTACGCCCATTGCACTTCTCCTGTAGAGGCCAAATATTAGAATCCTCTGTGAAGTCCATATACCCGTATTTTTCCGTGTATAAGATGCCCCCATGTAATAAGACACCCCATACTTTTCTAATTCAAAATTAAGAAATCTAAGTGGGGCTTAGCAAGGGTGGGGGGGAAGGGATCAAAGCGCTGCAGGATCGCTTTGATCCCTGCTTTCTCCTCCACTTGTTTTTGTTCTCTCCTCAGCTTACTTCCACATATAGGATGACCCTCAATATTTAGTCTAAAGATTTTAGACAAAAGTATAGTCTTATACACAGAAAAATATGGTAAGCATCACCTTAACAGAACTGCCCACTTTTCTCCTTGTATCCCCAGACACCAGCTAGTAAGAGCTTGCAAAAAGCACTCTGTTTGCGTTTAGAAACTGACAGTGCACTTTCCCTCCAGAGGCAGGATTCCTTTAAAGCTGGCTGGCTGGGCAGAATCGCCAATTTGGCCCCTGCCTACCTCCCAGTGACCAATCACAAAACAAAGGTAGTGAAGCTGCAAGACACAGAGGTGGGAAAACCTTGAGTTAGAACGGGGAGTGTACAATGCAGCCGTGGGGTCGCACACTACCCCAGAAGGCCACTTTGCAGTGCCTGTGGTCCCAGTTTGTCAAAAAAACAAAACAAAACACCCCAGCAAAAAAAATGGTGCATTTATATTTCTGGAAGGCTCGGACTTGTTAAATTTGCCCTCTTCGTGATAAGCTAAACTGACATCTTGTATTGCTGAAGACAGTTCTGTTTCTAAATATTTGCTGAACATTTCATCTAGATGTCCCTGCTCACAACACTGGCAATAATATACAGCTATTGTACACTTCAGACATAGATACATGATACAGTTCTCTGAATTTCTTTTAGAGACATCCAAGCTGGAGGCCCGCATAGCTCATCATCACCACAGGCCACTGAATCAATCTTGCACGCTGCGCTTCTGTGATTCCGAAATGTTGAGGCTTGGCATGAAAATACTTTCTTCTCAGCTGGAGAAAGTGGGCTTCCTGTGGTTAAAGATGAGATTGGAGGCGTAGAATCGCCGTAGTGCAGAGTTGGAAGGGGTTCTCGAGGTCATGTAGTCCAGCCCCAAGATCGTCGTCGTCGTTTAGTCGTGTCTGACTCTTCGTGACCCCATGGACCAGAGCACGCCAGGCCCTCCTATCTTCCACTGCCTCCCGGAGTTCTGTCAATTTCATGTTGGTTGCTTCGCAGACACTGTCCAGCCATCTCATCCTCTGTCGTCCCCTTCTCCTCTTGCCGTCACACTTTCCTAACATCAAGGTCTTTTCCAAGGAGTCTTCTCTTCTCATGAGATGGCCAAAGTACTGGTTCCTCAGCTTCAGAATCTGTCCTTCCAGTGAGCACTCAGGGTTGATTTCTTTTAGAATTGATAGGTTTGTTCTCCTTGCAGTCCAGGGGATTCTCAAGAGCCTCCTCCAGCACCACAGTTCAAAGGCATCAATTCTTCGGCAGTCAGCTTTCTTTATGGTCCAGCTCTCACTTCCATACATCACGACAGGAAAAACCATAGTTTGACTATTCAGACTTTTGTTGGCAAGGTGATGTCTCTGCTTTTTAAGATGCTGTCAAGGTTTGTCATCGCTTTCCTCCCCAGAAGCAGGCGTCTTTTAATTTCGTGGCTGCTGTCTCCATCTGCAGTGATCACAGAGCCCAAGAAAGTAAAATCTGTCACTGCCTCCATATCTTCCCCTTCTATTTGCCAGGAGGTGATGGGACCAGTGGCCATGATCTTAGTTTTTTTTATGTTGAGTTTCAGGCCGATTTTTGCACTCTCCTCTTTCACCCTCATTACAAGGTTCTTTAATTCCTCCTCACTTTCTGCCATTAGAGTGGTATCATCTGCATATCTGAGATTGTTGATATTTCTTCCAGCAATCTTAATTCCGGCTTGGGATTCCTCCAGTCCAGCCTTCCACGTGATGTATCGTGCATATAAATTAAATAAGACGGGGGACAATATACAGCCTTGTCATATTCCTTTCCCAATTTTGAGCCAATGAGTTGTTCCCTATCCAGTTCTAAGTGTTGCTTCCTGCCCTACATATAGATTTCTCAGGAGACAGATAAGGTGGTCAGGCACTCCCATTTCTTTAAGGACTTGCCATAGTTTGCTGTGGTCCACACAGTCAAAGGCTTTTGCATAGTCAATGAAGCAGAAGTAGATATTTTTCTTGAACTCTCTGGCTTTCTCCATAATCCAGCGCATGTTAGCAATTTGGTCTCGAGTTCCTCTGCCCCTTCGGAATCCAGCTTGTACTTCTGGGAGTTCTCGGTCCACATACTGCTGAAGCCTACCTTGCAGGATTTTGAGCATAACCTTGCTAGCGTGTGAAATGAGTGCAATTGTGCGGTAGTTGGAGCATTCTTTGGCACTGCCATTCTTTGGGATTGGGATGGAGACTGATCTTTTCCAATCCTCTGGCCACTGTTGAGTTTTCCAAACTTGTTGGCATATTGAATGTAGCACCTTAACAGCATCATCTTTTAAGATTTTAAATAGTTCAACTGGAATGCCATCACCTCCACTGGCCTTATTGTTAGCCAGGCTTTCTAAGGCCCACTTGACCTCACTCTCCAGGATGTCTGGCTCAAGGTCAGCAACGACATTGTCTGGGTTGTCCGGGATATCCAACTCTTTCTGATATAATTCCTCTGTGTATTCTTGCCACCTCTTCTTGATGTCTTCTGCTTCTGTTAGGTCCCTCCCATTTTTGTCCTTTATCATGTTCATCTTTGCACGAAATGTTCCTCAAATATCTCCAATTTCCCTGAACAGATCTCTGGTTTTTCCTTTTCTGTTATTTTCCTCTATTTCTTTGCATTGTTCATTTAAGAAGGCTCTCTTGTCTCTCCTTGCTATTCTTTGGAAGTCTGCATTCCATTTTCTGTAACTTTTCCTATCTCCCTTGAATTTTGTTTCCCTTCTCCTCTCTGCTATATCTAAGGCCTCGTTGGACAGCCACTTTGCTTTCTTGCATTTCCTTTTCTTTGGGATGGTTTTCGTTGCTGCCTCCTGTACAATGTTACGAGTCTCTATCCAAAGTTCTTCTGGCACTCTGTCCACCAAATCGAGTTCCTTAAATCTGTTCTTTACTTCCACTGTGTATTCATAAGGGATTTGGTTTAGATTATACCTGAAGAGCCCAGTGGTTTTTCCTACTCTCTTCAGTTTAAGCTTGAATTTTGCTATGAGAAGCTGATGATCAGAGCCACAATCAGCTCCAGGTCTTGTTTTTGCTGACTCTATAGAGCTTCTCCATCTTTGGCTGCAGAGAATATAATCAATCTGATTTCGGTATTGCCCATCTGGTGACTTCCATGTATGGAGTCGCCTCTTGTGTTGTTGGAAAAGAGTGTTTGTGATGACCAGCTTGTTCTCTTGACAAAACTCTATTAGCCTTTGCCCTGCTTCATTCTGAACTCCAAGGCCAAACTTCCCTGTTGCACCTTTTATCTCTTGGCTCCCTACTTTACCATTCCAGTCCCCTAGAATGAGAAGAACATCTTTCTTTGGTGTCAGTTGTAGAAGGTGTTGTAAATCTTCATAAAATTGTTCAATTTCAGTCTCCTCAGCAGTGGTAGTTGGTGCATAAACTTGGATTATTGTGATGTTGAAAGGTCTGCCTTGGATTCGTATTGACATAATTCTATCATTTTTGAGATTGTATCCCATTACAGCTTTTCCCACTCTTTTGTTGACTACGAGGGCTACTCCATTCCTTCTACGGGATTCTTGCCCACAATAGTAGATATGATAACCATCTGAGCTGAATTTGCCCATTCCTGTCCATTTTAGTTAGCTGATGCCCAGGATGTCAATGTTTATTCTTGCCATCTCCTGTTTGACCACTTCCAGCTTCCCAACATTCATAGATCTTACATTCCAGGTTCCTATGCAGTATTTCTTTTGCAGCATTGGACTTTCCTTTCACTTCCAGGCACGTCCACAGCTGAGCGTCCTTTCGGCTTTGGCACAACCACTTCATTAGCTCTGGAGCTACTTGTGCTTGTCCTCCGCTCTTCCTCAGTAGCATGTTGGACACCTTCCGACCTGATGGGCCCATCTTCCAGCGTCATATCTTTTAGCCTTTTGTTTCTGATCATGGGGCGTTCTTGGCAAAGATACTGGAGTGGCATTGCCAGCCCCAAGATACCCACAGGAAAAGGCTTAAAAAGCATCCGACTGGATATGTTGTGTTGGAGTTATTTCAGCCTTGCTTGCTGCCTACAGTAGGTTTGGCTGAGACATTTCTAGGCTGAGAAGAGTGTCAGTCAATTAATTGTTCCTTCTCTGCCTCTGATTTCAAAGAGAACCGCACCTCTCTGTTTAAGCTCCTTTTGCTCTCTCTTTTCTGTCAGTTAGCAGTTGGTGCAGCTATGTGAATGCAGTCTGTAGGAGTCTGCTGGAAGCAGGCTAAGAATCTGCTGAGGCCTGTTGCTGCAAAGTAGTTATGTTTTGTATAGTATGCTGGGTTTTTTTAACCTCTTTAGAACTGGGAGTAAATGAAACCCTCTTGCCTATGTCTCAGAGTCAGCTATTGTGAGTAAGTGCCAGATGATGAGAAGCAAAAGATGTGGTCTACTCCGAGGAGACTTGAAGCTAATTCTGCTTTGTAAGTCCCCTGCACTTCTGCTACGCAGCTAGATGATTGTTTTTCTTAACCGAAATTCAAAACTCAGCAACATGTTGTGGCCAAGACCGTGGCTTGCCTGGGCCGGACATGTTAGCAACATATTTAACATGTTTAAAAGACCTTATCTATCTATCTATCTATCTATCTATCTATCTATCTATCTATCTATCTATCTATCTATCTATCTATCTATCTATCTGTCTGTCTGTCTGTCTGTCTGTCTGTCTGTCTGTCTGTCTGTCTGTCTGTCTGTCTGTCGTCCTTTCTTTCATCCTTTCTTTCATCCTTTCTTTCGTTCTTTTGTTTGTTTGTTTGTTTGTTCTTCCTTCCTTCCTTCCTTCCTTCCTTCCTTCCTTCCTTCCTTCCTTCCTTCCTTCCTTCCTTCCTTCCTTCCTTCCTTGGATGCAGGAAGCATCCCAGGAGTAAAAGGAAGATGGGGTGTCTACCAACATATTGTAGCTTGAAACGTACTGCTAGTATCGTAGGAGAGACATTGCAACTTGAGATTCCTCGGCTCTCCCTCGAGCAGAGATGTTTGTGGAGGGGGGGGAGCAAGCAAAGGTAGTAGCCGAGAAGCTTAAGAACTTTGTGCTTTCAGGCAGTGGGCAGACGACCAGACCATCCATTTCCTTGCCAAGCCATCTGACATCCTTCTGGATCTTAAGTGCATTAAGGAGACAATTATGTTACCTCCTGGATAAAGGACTATTTGAAAGAATGATTGCATTTTACAGAAGCAATTAGGTTGCTTCTACGGAATGCAATCATTCTTTCAAATAGTCCTTTATCCAGGTGGGTGCTCAGGTTATTCTAGGACAGGACGGGCTTACTCTGGACGGATTCTAGCAGGAATGCTCACAGCCGCAGGAATGACTGTATAGTTAAGCATGCCCACTCTCTCTGTTCTAATTCTGCCTGAAAGTCAGAAATTGGGTCCCAAAGAGGGAGCCGAGGCAGAGGGAGATGGAACAAGTCAGGAGTCGGGAACCCAAGGGAGAGCCAAGAAAGAAGGTTGACGAGAGAAGTCAAGACCTACAAGGGAGCGAAGGAGCAGCCAGAAGACAGAACTGAACGGGGCATTAAGAGATAAGGTCAAAGCATTAACGAACAGCCAGGACTGAAAGGGGAAGGCTGGAGAAGGCTGGTGTAAGGTCTCCACTGAGGAGGTGCCACCTACAATGCAATGGTTAATCACACCGGATCACTGCAGACCGATCCAGTAGGTCCTGATACACGCAAGATCTAAGAGGAAGTCAAGACACATTCCCAGGTCATGGTGCTCCGGAAGGCCCGTAAATTAAATAGCTCCTATGCGCCTCCATGTTCTTTCTAGCGGGAATCTGCTCTAGCCCACGGCTTGTGGCGACGTCCAAGCAGCCATGGAACTGGGTAACCAGTTGGAAGGACTTTTGGTTAGCTTCGTTGAGTTGTGAAGGGTAGGTGTTTTAAAAGTGGTACACACGTTCTCATCACGACGATCCTCATAGCTGTAGTGCTAAGGGGTCTCAGTGATCTGTTCAAGACACACACACACCGAAAAAAAGCACACATGAAAAAAATGACTCCAGTGGCAAATTTGCTAAAGAAAAGGGACAATTTTACTCAATTTATTTTAAACAACAGTAATAGATTTAAGTTGCATTTCAGCATTACTATGTCTCCAGAGTTACATTACAGTGGACCCTCAACTTACAGACGGCTCGACTTACAGACTTTTTGAGTTACAGACTTCTCTGGCTGCAAAATTTAGATTCGACTTGCAGCCGGAGAATCGACCTACAGACCAGAAAAAAACCAAAATGGAACAAAAATAGAATTAAAACTGCCAGTTATGGGATTAATCGGTTTTCAATGCATTGTAGGTCAATGGAGATTCGACCTACAGATTTTTTGACTTGCAGCCACCGTTCCAATATGGATTAATTCCGTAAGTAGAGGGTCCACTGTATTATTATTGGCATTTCTGGCTGATTTCTTTAGTCATGGAAAGTCCTAATTGCAAAGTTGGGAGAGACTTCACAGATGACGTAGCAGTGACAGAGTTCAATTGACCTGGAAGGCCCAGGATCAAGTCCTCTGGAGACCCCAGAAACTCACACTTTGACCTTGAGCTGATTCCCCAAACCTTACAGGGTTGTTTTGAAGACCAAATGAGAAGAAGAACAGCAGCACATAGTACAATAGCACAATGGGGGGGAAGTGTGATATAAATGTAAAATACATCTGGAAACCTCTTAGTATTCCTGTGTATGCCACATAACTTGCTTTGGCTAATTGCAGGTAATTGACAAGGTGCCAGCGTGCTTCTCCGTGGCACTCAAGGGCTCTTGACTATGTGTGTGACTGAGATAGATACATGTCTGGCACCTTGATAATTAGCTACCATTAGCTGTGGCGATATATATATATGAACACTAACTGGATTGCGGTCAAATGGTAGTAATTTAATAAAAGCCATTCAAATTTAGTAGCAAATGCACATTTAAAACCCAGGTTTGATTTGGAATTTAATAGTGAAAATGAAAAGGAGTAAAATTGTAAATGGCATTTTTCACTCTCAATCTGGTAAATCCATTAATGTTGTCATACAGAGCAAAATCAGGGATCTGGACAGGGGACAGACTGGATTTGTCTTCCGTGTGGAAGGGATGGTACCTCTCGAATCAGCCTCCTCAGCCACACTAGACACTTTTCCACGTCCTCCATTCAGAGCACATTACCATCGTCTCTCAAGACTGAAGGATGCCTACATAAAATAAAAATAGACCAAATTAACTTAATTGTTAACAATGTCCCCCTTTTTGTATAAATATAATTAAATTAGGCTTTAATGATTCATTTAAGGCCAATCCTTTCCCAGTAACGTTCTCACTTACAAAAAATACCTTGCATTACAACTGAAACAGAAAGCCAATATGGTGAAGTGGATGGAGGGGTGCACTAGGACTCAGAAGACTTAGATTAGAACTCTGTACTTGGCCATTAATACTCATTGGGGGTTGGCTCTAGCAAAACTACTCTGTAAATGTCTCACATACCTCAAAAACCCTACTAGGGTTGCCGTCAATCAGATACAGTACAGTGGTATGGCACATAACAAACAACTGAGGTAGCTCACTAGAATGCACTGGTCAAAATCTGGTTGCAGGACTCTGCTGTGTAGCAGAAACGACCAGCAATTGTAAAGAGTCGCCAGTGCCAGTAAGTTAAACAGTCCCTGCTTTGGTTTTGGGTCGGCCATGACGTCTTCTCATTGTGCATCAGTTGCGCCCAATGCAAAGTTAAAGCAGGGACTCTTTAATTGGCAGCAATCTGTTGCTGTCAATGACAAAGGCTGGGGCCGGATGATCCATGGGTGTGTGTGCGTGTGTGTCCCTGCCAGCTCTGCAGTTCTAATATGATGCTGAAGGTGGTGGATATACTGTATATTGATCAGTGGAGCTATGCAAAAATATACAAGTTCCTGCTCCTGAAAAAGTGCTGTCACTGCCACTGTAAAACTATTGCTCCGTTCCTCTGTATGTTCTGTTGTACCTTACTCCATTTTCCAATCAATTATCCTGAATAATCTGACCCCTTTAGGGTGTTAGCACTGAAATTCCTGAGAATGAAAGGCTCCTGACCTGCCACTTCCTTTTTTTCTGAGCCTGGCGATGGCTGGGCTCTTAAGTCAGATAGAACACCTTTTCCTCCACTGCCTCCAGCACCACCTCCTCTTCCTCCTCCTCCTCTCGCTTTCCTGGGTCTTGGGGGATTTTCTCTCCCTCTTCCCTAGGCAAGATTGGGCTCCCTGAGTGCCAGAGGATTAAAAGGCTTTAAAAGGGGTGGGGTGAGCAGGTATCTGCGCCAGGTAGCATATTTTTCCCCAAGACACTTGAAGACACAAAGCAGCTAATTGTTGGGCAGCTGAACATTTCTCACTGATCCGTGCAGCTGGAAAAGCTGAGAGCTTTCAAATCCTCCAGCTCGGTATTGCCTGCAGGGAGGAAAGGCCAGGTTGTAACATGAACTGGGCCAGCCTGAGACATTTTGCTGCCTACGGTGCCCCAGTCTTCCAAATCCATCTGAGTCGAGGTGTGTAAGACCCACACCTGGCCAAATTATTCTGGTGCATTAGAGAGCAAGCCCTTCTGTGCAAAAGAACCTTGCAAGACTAGGGTGTAGCAAGTCT
This sequence comes from Pogona vitticeps, assembly GCF_051106095.1. Taxonomy (NCBI): domain Eukaryota; kingdom Metazoa; phylum Chordata; class Lepidosauria; order Squamata; family Agamidae; genus Pogona; species Pogona vitticeps. The sequence continues at coordinate 9,021,613 of NC_135797.1, forward strand.
GTTTCCCTTCCTCACATGTCAGGAAAGCAAGCATAAGGAAGAAATCTTCTGCTGTTTGGGGGGCACAGTGGCGATGGCTGTGGGGTCTGCTGCCATCAGTAGGTGGAAGTGGGATGGGCCATAAAATGCGCTTGTAGGACCTCTCATGGCCCACAGCCACCGGTGTTGGCAAAGAACAGTAGCCTCCCCACCTTGATTAGGGGCAGTTTTCTCGTTTTCCCCTTAAGCTGTTCGTTCAGCATGGAATATTTAGTGGTTTAGCACCTCATGTCCCTGCCATGAACTCGTATAAGCTCAGTGGGTTGGAGCACCCATTGGCAGAGCCCCAGTGGTGAGTTTGAATCCCGATTGTGCTTCCCAGGACTGGAACCAGCCGAGATCTCTGGGAGTGTGTGGGGACAATGGGGTTGCGCTCCCTGCCAGCAATGCAGCCTTGGACAAGCTGCATCGTGGTCCCTGAGCACCCCCAGAAGGCATGAAACCACATCTGAGTACCTTATACCTAGAAGATCCTGGGAAGGGTCAAGAGAAGTTGAAATTCACCCAATAGCCCATAATTATTAACCATAACATGAAAAAAGTGTCAAACGCACATTCTGGCTGAGCTTAAATAAGGAAATGGACTATTACAGTGGTGCCTGGCATAGCGACGATAATCCGTTCCAGAAAAATCATCGCTATACGGATTCATCGCTATGCGGAACAAAAAAGCCCATAGGAATGCATTAAAACATGTTTAATGCGTTCCTATGGGCAAAAAACTCACCATTATGTAAAAATCCTCCATACGGCCGCCATTTTTGCTGCCCGGTAAGCGAGGAATCCGGGCAAAAACACAGCGGGCAGCCATTTTATTTACCAGGCGGCCATTTTGGAACCGTCAATCAGCTGTTCTAAAAACATCGCTATGCGAAAATTGGTAAGCGAAACAGCAAAAACGATTGCAAAAAAATCATTGCTATGCAGATTTGTTGTTAAACAAAGCAATCGTTAAGCAAGGCACCACTGTAGTTCCATTTAGGCATCTTGCAAATGGTTTAGAGCAGCCAAGAAAGATGGGGAAGATCCAGACCCAGGATGGTTTCTTGTGGAAACAGGCATAGTGTGGGTGTGGGTGTTGCACAATCAGTATCCGTCTATCTGGGAACAGGGCTTGCACAGAGCTCACCACTAGCCAGTTGCGGGTCGTTTGCCCCCTCAGGACCTGCTCAAAGGCCGCCAGGACCTGTGGCGCACTCCCGGCCTTGCCTGCAAACGGTGCCGTGGGCCCAAGTACCTGGACCAGGTCAGCCTTCTTCACCGTTTTCTCCCTCGCACAAGTGCCGCACACTTCCAAACGCCGCCTTCACGCTGCAGTCAAGACTCTCTCTGCTCATCAGCTGAGCTCCATCCTGACGGCTCCAATGGCCAGTCCAAGGTTGACTCGACCTTTCATCTTTCCAAGGGTAAATGAGTATCCAGCTTGCTGGGGCGGGGTAGGGAGAATAATGACTGCAAATTGTAACTCGCTTTAAACGCTCTGAGGCAATATCTAAGCAGCACACTGTTGATTTGGCTTTCATGCTGAGCTGGGAGTGGATGGAGACTGGTGGCCAAGTTTTTAAGGCTGCCTCACTAAAAATTAAATGGAATTTAATTCATTAAAAACACAGGCTTTCCCCCTTACTCAGCACTGCTTGTTTCACAGATTTGCTTTCTCGTCTGGAGACATGGAAGTCAAAGCCATCTACTGAGAGTTGTTGTGGGTTTTTCGGGCTCTTTGACCGTGTTCTGAAGGTTGTTCTTCCTGACGTTTCGCCAGTCCGAGGACTGGAGTAGGAACTCTGTCCATGCTCTGTTGCTGTTTGTTGTTGAGTATTTATAGCTGTGGGAATAGCTTTTGTCCTTTTCAGGAGATAGTGTGCTCAGCCTGTTTTTGTTGTGATAAGGGGGGGGGAGATTATCTGTCACTGTGATTGATGAGTGTCGTTAGCTGGTCTTTTGTGTGCAGAGACCACCGGTCCTTGTGGCTGGGTAGTTTGTTGACCTTTTGCAGGCTGTATTTTTCAGTATTGGGAGCCAGGCTGTGTTTAGTTTTAGGCCTTCTTCTTTTTTGTTGAAGCTCTGTTGATGTTTATGGATGCCTTCGAGCATGGAAAGCCTCCGAGAATACTATCTACAAAGAGCTTAACCAGTGCCTTTAGACTTTGACTTTGCAACCTCCACGGTGTCTCACGAAGGGCAGAGTAGCCCGGGCAGCTCCGTCCTCCAAGAGATGGGAATGGGAAGGAAGAAAGAGAAAGGGGGGACGGCCACTGTTCCTCCCTCCCTCCCTCCCTCGCTTTTTCTTGTTCTCTCTGCTGACCCTCATTTCAGCTGCTACACAAGACAGGTAAGCCGTAGGACCTGCTCAGTCTGTCTAACGGTCAGGCCGGCCCTGACTCAGAGACACAAACCATCTTAGCAGTTTTCATGAAATGCTTCAGTTTGTGACCCTTCTGTGTTTTCTCACCATTTTTTTTAAAAAAAATCATTTTCTTATTGAGGAAATGGAAAACCTGTTAACAGAGAGATTAAATAGAATAATTGGCGAATGCCTTTTGATTGGAAACGTTAGGAGCCTTCTCTCTAGATGCTTTTTTAAAAGAAGTGTTGGGGAGGTGAGAGAAAATCTGAGGTACCTGGAAGGCTGAATCCAGCCTCCGGCTACACTTTGCTCACTCTTGCTCCGTCAGCACTCGTCTTTCGAAGACGTCACCAATCTCTTCCCATAGTTGGCAGAATATTATCTGAAAACAAGGGGATGTTGCGTAAAAGGTGTCCTAGTTTTTACTACCTCACATGCTGCCTCACATGACCAACATCAGCTCCACAAAAATTATTGTAGACCTCTGCCAGCACCTGGTCAAAGAAAGCCCCAAACGGAGCGTGGACCTCCTGAGAAAAACGGCAACCTATTTCTCGAGCGGCCAGGATGAGGTCCGGATGAAAGCTCTGGAAATTTCAGGGGCCCTTTTACAGAGCATCCCAGTGACAGGGATAGAAGATGAGACACTGCATCTTCTTCTGACTGGGCTGGAGGTATTGCAGGAGAGGGCCGGCCCAAACCTGCCGAGGGCAGCCGCCGCCACGGGGGCTCTGGAAGCCACGATCCTGAAGAAGAAGGCCGATCTTCTACAGGCTACCACCAGCACCACTCCGAAAGGTCGCACCTGACATTACGTTAACTCCAGCTTCCAGGCCTATTTGCCTGCTTGGGTGAAGGGAAGGGTGGAACAGGAGCAAATGCAGGGGAAGGCGGGCCCAAGATGTTTTCCTCTCTGGGCCAAAGACCAAGACCGGGGTCCTTCAGTTGAGGACGGGGGCTCCAATGTTGCAGAGGCAGTTAAGCCACGTCAGCTATGGGTACAAACTGTAAGGGAGCTATCCGATGTGCCGAATCTCTTTTGGCAATCTTGAAGAACTCCTGTAAAAACCACCATCAAATTCACCAGCCTCTGCTGGTTCTCCACCCATTTTGTGAACAAAACAGCCAGATTTTGTTCATAGTTAGCAAGGGGAACAATCCTCCCCACCATCTGAAGACAGCAGGCTAGCTCTGTGTATGTGCCTCTGTGTGTGTGTGTGTGGGTGTGGGTGTGGGTGTGCGCGTGCATGCGTGCATGTGTGTGCCTGGGAGGATCCTGGCACACAGCTCTCTCCTCCACCCCTTTGGTGCCACCTCTCAGCTTCTGGTGTTACTGAGATGCTCACTTCACTTAAGCGGAGGGATGGCTGTGGTCCAGGCAAATAAAGTTTGCATATACAGTGGTGCCCTGCATAGTGACATTAATCGGTGCAGCAAAAATTGCTGCAAAGCGATTTTGTCGCTATGCAGTTTTAAAAAGCCCATAGGAATGCACTGAAACCCCTTCAATGTGTTCCTATGGGCTTAAAACTCACCTTAAAGCGAAAATCCTCCATACGGCGGCCCTTTTCGCTGCCCGGTAAGCGAGGAATCCGGGCAAAAACACAGCGGGCAGCCGTTTTTTTTAACCCGGCAGCCATTTTGGAACCGCCAATCAGCTGTTGGAAAATCATCGCTATGCGATGATCGGTAAGCAAAACAGGGTACCCATCATCGCAAAGCAATTTTTTCCTATTTAAAATGTCGTAATGCGATTGCAAAAACAATCGCAAAAACATCATCGCTATGCGGATTCGTCATTAAACAGGGCGCCCGTTAAGCGAGGCAGCACTGTATCTTGGCTTACTGAATCAGAGTATGATTGCCCAGACTGGGCTAACAATGAGCCAGGTCAAGGAAAGCTTAGCCCAAAAACTGCTACTGTATTTGTCCAGCCATTATCAGCGGTGGTAGCACCTGTCTGTCTAATGGAAGGTACTTTATTACATCAAGAGTTTTGCAGAATCAGGGCCACCAAATACAGCAATGTTTTTTCCTTCAGCCACCGGCCACTCAGAAGCTCATAGGGACTGAGGGCAAGACAGAAAGCTCAGCTCTGCTTTTCTTCCTCCCTTCCTTCCTTTTTTTACCATGCCTTTCTCTTTAAAAAGGACTCGATGCAGCTTACATAATGAAAAGACAATATTTAAAGCTAAAACCAGTAAGTATACAAATACTAGAAAAGAACCAAACAAGCATCACAGTAAAAGATGGTAAACAAAAGCAACACCAAAAACAAATTCAAAACAGTAAGGCACAACCATCCATTTAAAAACCACTCTCAGGCAGCCATTCGCTCAAGGAAAGCTTGCCTGAAGAGAAACATCTGTGTCCGCTTGTGGAAGGAGATGAAAGATGGGACCTGCCTGGCCTCCAGTGGGAGGGAGTTCCAGAGTCTAAAGGAGCAGCCACAGAGAAGGCCCTCTCCTGGGTCCCCACGAAACACACCTGTAAGGGGGTGGGACCGAGAGAAAGGCCTCTCCTGATTACAGTGGTGGCTCGCATTGCGACGTTAATTCGTTCTGCAAAAATCGCTGTTGAACGAAAACGTCGCAATGCGAAATAAAAAAGCCCATAGAAACTCATTAAAACCTGATTAATGCGTTCCTATGGGCTTAAAACTCACCGTTCAGCGAAGATCTTCCATAGTGCGGCCATTTTTGGTGGCTGTAGAGCAGAGGTCATCAACCCCTGGTCCGCGACCCAGCACCGGTCCGTGGTCTGAGCCACACCGGGCCGTGAAGAGAGGCCTCTTCCCCCCCCACACGCACTACCCTCGCCACAGCTGCTTTGCCCACGCACACACATGCCAGCACCGGCGTGAGCGCTCCCTCAACCCTTCACGGGGCCAAGCTGAGACCATTGCTATTGGGTCCGTGCCGCCTCCTTCTCTGCCGCCGCCACCACCATGAACTTCTTGTTCTAAGTGTGAGGGCCGCCCGGTCGGTCGGTCGATGAGGGAAGGCAGGCGAGCAGGCAGGCAGGCAAGCAGGCGGCCAGGGCCACGGCGCAAGCCTCTTGCTGTCCCCATGGTCTCCTCAGCAGGTTGGGTCAGGAGGAGGCTTTGCCCACCCGCCCAGGAGCGACACCCGAGCCAGCCGGGGCTTCTTCGTGAGGAGAGAGAGGAAGCCCTTCGGCCTCCCTTCGCACCGCCCCGGGCAAGCCTCGTGTGAGGGCTGCCTGTGCGATAGCCTCCACAGGCAGGGCTGGCTGGAAGGTCGCGGCTTCCTTGAGGGGGAAAATCGGTGGGGGTTTACTTGGGAGTAAAAGGCTCCTGGGGCCTTTTCAGCCTCTTCTCGGGGTTTCGCCCGACCTCTCCGCGCCTTGCCCCACCACCCGTCTCCCCCCTTCTCACTTCCATGTTTGCACCTTCTGCTTCTTTCCCTCATCTGTGTCTCCCCCTCATCCCTTTCCTGCCTTTTCTCCTTCTTCCTCTTGACTTCCTCCCCTTTTTTCCTTTCTTGCAGGCACCCCCCCCCACTCTTCCCACTCTTCATTTCCTCCTGCCTTATTTCCCCCTTACTAGGCAAAAGAAAAAAAGAGAGAGAGAAGCGCTTCTTTACTTCGGAGGGTTTACTTTGCTAGTTCCCCTTCAGCATCCCTCACTTCTCCCCTCCCTTGCCTGCTAAGAGATTTTTTTTTAAGACTAAAAGAACTAGGAAAGGGATTCTGGATTGTGGATTCCTCTTGATCAAATGGAAGGAACTGAAGGTATGGGGGGGGGGTCAGGAACCTTTTCTGTTACCATATCCTGTTGTAAGCCGCCTAGAGTGGTCTTAATCGACTAGATAGGCGGGATATAAATAAAATTAATAATAATAATAATAATAATAATAATAATAATAATAATAATAATAATAATAATAATAATAATAATAATAATAATAATAATAATAATAATAATAATAATAATAATAATAGTGATCAAAATCGAGATGGGGGGGTGTTCAGCAAGTGTGTTTCCTTCTGCTGAAATGGTTAGTTTTGTTGCCTTCAAACCACATCCTTTCTTAAAAGTTGGAAAGACTGTGCATGTCTGTCTGTCTACCTGTCTACCTGTCTACCTGTCTACCTGTCTACCTGTCTACCTGCCTACCTGCCTACCTGCCTACCTGCCTACCTACCTACCTACCTACCTACCTACCTACCTACCTACCTACCTACCTACCTACCTACCTACCTACCTACAAAGTAGCTGTCTGTCTCTGTCTACCTGTGTGTATACATATGCATTTGTATATGTACATTTGTATATATTTGCCTCATGTGTGTGTGGGGGAGGGGGTTATATGAATATCTGAGTGATCCTTACAGCTGAGTTGGGGGAGAGTGGGGCCTTGGAGGTTGTAAACTAGTCTGGTTCCCCATATGTCTCTGTGCTATTCCCTCCATTATAGCTGCTTGGAACGCCCTAATGTTTTTTTTTCTTTCTTTTTTTTTGGTAGCCATAAAATGAAATTTAATCCCTTGTCTTCAGTGCCTTCCCAAGCTTTCTCAAGGGAATACAGAAGGTAATGAATCGCCCCTTTTCCCCAGTATTCTTTTCTTCGAGACTGATCTGTCCCAGGTAGTACTTATAATTAAGCAATGTATGGGGTATCAAGGGGCGTGGTGGCGCTGTGGGCTAAACCGCAGAAGCCTGTGCTGCAGGGCCAGAAGACCAAGCAGTCGTAAGATCGAATCCACGTGACGGAGTGAGCGCCCATCGCTTGTCCCAGCTCCCGCCAACCTAGCAGTTCGAAAGCATGTAAATGCAAGTAGATAAATAGGGACCACTTTGGTGGGAAGGTAACAGCATTCCGTGTCTAAGTCACACTGGCCCTGTGACCACGGAAGATTGTCTTCGGACAAAACGGTGGCTCTATGGCTTGGAAACGGGGATGAGCACTGCCCCCTAGAGTCGAACACGACTGGACAAAAATTGTCAAGGGGAACCTTTACCTTTTTACTTATGGGGTATCAAAGAGATAGGATTTTTGGTTTTTGTGTGTGTTGTTCTTTTGCTGAAGCTGACAGATTACACAGCTAGTGCTGTTATGTCTATGCATAGGGGGCATCCAGGACAATAACCTTGAGCAATTTCTCATCCTCCTTTTGTATTCTTGTCACTGATGCCAACATTGTGTTCTTAATGTATGTTTTGGGGGAAAAACTGGAATGGAGAGGCAAACATTGAGTTCTGTTTTAAAAAGGCATTTTAGAATCTTATGTATCTAAATTTAGCAATCAGCTGCATAGTACTTAACATCCAACAAAGTTCCTCTCTTTCTTGTTGTTTAGTCATTTAGTTGTGTCTTAATTCTGGCTTGGGATTCCTCCAGTCCGGCCTTTCGCATGATGTATTCTGCATAGAAGTTAAATAAGCAGGGAGATAATATACAGCCTTGTCGTACTCCTTTCCCATTTTTGAACCAATCAATTGTTCCATATCCAGTTCTAATTGTTGCTTCCTGTCCTACATATAGGTTTCTCAGGAGACAGATAAAGTGGTCAGGCACTCCCATTTCTATAAGAAGTTGCCATAGTTTGCTGTGGTCCACACAGTCAAAGGCTTTTCCCGTAGTCAATGAAGCAGAATTAGATGTTTTTCTGGAACTCTCTGGCTTTCTCCATAATCCAGCGCATATTAGCAATTTGGTCTCGAGTTCCTCTGCCCCTTCAAAATCCAGTTTGTACTTCTGGGAGGTTTTGGTCCACATACTGCTGAAGCCTGCCTTGTAGGATTTTGAGCATAACCTTGCTAGTGTGTGAGAATGAGTGCAGTTGTACAGTAGTTGGAGCATTCTTTGGCACTTGCCTTCTTTGGAATTGGGATGTAGACTGATCTTTTCCAATCCTCTGGCCACTACTGAGTTTTCCAAACTTGCTGGCATATTGAGTGTAGCACCTTAATAGTGCAATCTTTTAAGATTTTAAATAGTTCATCTCGAATGGCATCACCTCCACTGCAGTTGTTCTTAGCCATCCTTTCTAAGACCCACTTGACTTCGCTCTCCAGGATGTCTGGCTCAAGGTGAGCAACCACACTATCAGGGTTGTTCGGGACATCCAGATCTTTTTGGTATAATTCCTCTGTGTATTCTTGCCACCTCTTCTTGATGTCTTCTGCTTATGTAAGGTCCCTACCATTTTTGTCCATCTCTGCACAAAAGTTCCTTTAATAGCTCCAGTTTTCTTGAACAGATCTCTGGTTTTTCCCTTTCTATTATTTTCCTCTATATCTTTGCACTGTTCATTTAAGAAGGCCCTCTTGTCTCTCCTTGCTATTTTTTGGAAGTCTGCATTCAATTTTCTGTAACTTTCCCTATCTCCCTTGCATTTTGTTTCCCTTCTCTTCTCTGCTATTTGTAAGGCCTTGTTGGACAGCCACTTTGCTTTCTTGCATTTCCGTTTCTTTGGGATGGTTTTTGTTGCTGTCTCCTGTACAGTGTTACTAGCCTCCATCCATATTCTTCATGTACTCTGTCCACCAAGTCTAGTTCCTTAAATCGGTTCTTCACTTCCACTGTGTATGTAAAAGACTGTAGAAAATAAACTTGAATTTTGATCCTTGACATTGGAAATGTGTGGGCACTTTTTGTGGAAGACTCTTGCTGTGGGACAAATGGTTTAAAAACTTTGAGAAGAGGAACATCTGATACTGGGGGGAAAACATATTCTCCCTCTACAGCAGAGGTCATCATTCCCAAGGTGTTGGTGGGTGGGTTTAAAAGGTGCTTGGTTTGGTTTAAAATGTGTTTTGTTTAAAAGTTGCTTGGTTTAAAATGTATTGTTGTAAAATGTGTGGGTTTAGCATGTGTGGGTTTAAAATGTGTTTTAGACCCCAAACTCTCCCTCCCTCCTATTGTCTTCTCTGTGTGTGTTGTCTCTCTTTTTGTGCTTAAAAGCACAACCTTTGTCTGAGGGGTCTGTGTACCACAGTTATGACCTTCTTTGTTTCCTCTTTTCCCCATGGTTCCCTCCCTCCTTCCTTTCCTGACCTTTTTTTGTTAACCTAAGTCATCTTAGGTTAAAAAAAATACCCCTAGTAGTGGTACCCCCTGCACGGATGCCCCACACACACCCCCTTCACTGACGCCGGTCCTTGGAAGAATGGTCTTCAACAAAACCGGTCCCTGGCATTAAAAACGTTGGGGACCACTGCTGTAGAGCGAGGAATCCATCCCAGAAAACAGCGGGTGGCCATTTTGTTTACCCAGTGGCCATTTTGAAACTGCCATTTTAAAATTGTCGCTTTGCGATGCTCGGTTCCCAAATTCCCCCATAGGGGATTTCATTGCTAAACGGAGTTGTCGCTAAGCGAGGCACCACCCGGGCAGACTCATATCTCAACACCCGGGCAGACTCATAAAGGGAGACACAATTCTTGAGAGAGCACACCCCCAAGCTGTTTTGTTTACGAAGCCCCTCTCTCGTTGTTGATGCTTAGACCACCGATCCATCTTGGCCAGACTTGACAGATTTGATAGGAAACTGTTCTCCAGGGTTTCAGGAGAGCTGGCTTCCTATCCCTGGAATGAAGCCCAGCTCTAAAGCCCTTTCTGCAGCCTGACCTCCTTCCTCCTCCAGAACAAAAAAAGCTGTGATTAAAAATAAAGGCCCAAACCCGGAGATAATTTGGGAGTCAAGGAGCTGCACAGACAAATTCGACAATGAAGCGCCTCGCTTGGCGCTCACTGCTGCCTGAAGAGCCCTCGTGTTTCGGCTTGTCCCAGAAATGAGCTCTCTGTGAATTGCGTAAAGGGAGAGAGGATCTAATTTTGACACAAGAGATTAAGCGGGATTCTGAGGAAGAAGAACCGAGGGTTTGTTAAGGGGTCGAAATGTAGGATAAGTATTCCCTCAATGCAGGAATAAGGATTCAAGAGGCCACAAGTTAACACCAACTGGTTTGTCCTTTCCCCAACCCACATTCCTTAAATTTATTTAACTTTACATTTATCTCTGGCTTTTCTTCAATGTACTCAAGGTCGCGGCTGTCCCTTTTTCCTTTTTTATTCTCTCACACACAACAACCATATCAAGTTGAAAAACGGTGTTTCCGTGGATGGGTTAAGAATATGGATCTCCCAAGTAATGGTCCAGTACTCTAACTACTACACCACACGCTCCCTTGTACCCCTTTGGGCAACTTCTCTTAATTTCTCCAATGCCATCCTGCCCCCCAATAGATTTAGAGTGCAGGACATTTCCTTCACTACGTATGAACTGAGTCAGGTCAGAATGAGAACAGCTTGGAGATACAGTGGTGCCTCGCAAGGCGATAATCCGTTCCACTGAAATCGCTGTTTAGCGAAATCATTGTCTATCAAAAAACATTTCCCGATTGGAATGCATTGAAACCTGTTTAATGCGTTCCAATGGGGAAGAATCGTCGTTGTCTAGCGGAGATCGGCCATAGGAAAGCCGCTTTGCGAACCGCCAATCAACTGTTTAAATCGCTGTCTTGCGAAGCTTAGGTCCCGAAAACACCTGTTTGCGAACGTGGAGGGAGCTGTCAAAATTGTCGTCTAGCGAAAATCGGTTTGCGAAGCAGGGACCAAACATTGTCCAGCAAAATTCCCCCATAGGAATCATGGTTTTGCGAATCGCTATAGCAATCTCAAAAAGCCAATCTCTAGCGAAAAAACTGTCATGCGGGATAACTGTCTCGCGAGGCACCACTGTAATTCCAGTTTTGGAGACACTGAGAATCCTCTCCAGGTTTGAGTCTACATTTTAAACATCTGCAAATTTGAGTGTTTTGGACTATAACTCCCAGAATTTCCCAGGTTATACAGCCAATAACCTTACTGCCCAGAGAATACTGGGATTTGTAGTGAAAAAAAAGAAGGGTGCAACCCTCTAAAAAGGAGCAATCTAAGGTCCTGACCCTTCCCCAAAATAGATTCAACACCTTGGATAAATCCTCCACGAACGCTGTCGAACGAAAACGTCATGCAATATTAAAAAACCCATAGAAATGCATAAAAACCCAATTTATGCGTTCCTATGGGCTTAAAACTCACCGTCCAGCGAAGATCCTCCATAGTGCGGCCATTTTCGCTGCCTGTGCAGCGACGAATCCATCCCAGAAAACAGCGGGCGGTCACATTTTTTACCCGGCGGCCATTTTGAAACTGCCGATCAGCTGTGCGAAAATCATCACTTTGTGATGATTGGCTACCGAAGCAGGGAACCGATCGTCATAAAGTGAAATTTCCCCATAGGAAATATTGTTTTGCGATCGCTTTTGCGATCGCAAAAACTTCATCGTGGTGCGATTTCGTTGTGAAATGGAGCGACCGTCTTGCGGGGCACCACTGGTAAAGTGCAGTCTAAAAGGCAGAGTGGATTCCCACCCCCTCTGGAACTGGAGTCACCCACCACTACTGGGAAGAGTGAGAAAGGACCCAGCAGAGCTACCGTCAACAGTTGGTGTGGTTGGTTACCTATTTATCATGCCTCGCCTGAAAACGTCTCCCTCAGAGACAAGTCCCAACGGGCAGTCCCAGCCCAGAGGCACAGAAGCCCTTCAGAGAAGACCCGTCCCGTCCGAAGGGCGAGGTTGCCTCTGAGAAAGAACACCTTTCCAGGCCCGGTGGCTCAAAGTACAGGCGAGTCAAAGTGAGCATCTGTAAGAACAGATTCTGCGCCTTGACACAGTGATGAGGAAAAAAAAATAAAGAAAGCAGGAAGGAAAGAAAGAAAGAAGGAAAGGAAGAAAGAAGGAAAGAAGAAAGAAGGAAAAAGGGAAGGAAGGAAGGAAGGAAGGAAGGAAGGAAGGAAGGAAGGAAGGAAGGAAGGAAGGAAGGAAGGAAGGAAGGAAGAAAGAAAGAAAGAAAGAAAGAAAGAAAGAAAGAAAGAAAGAAAGAAAGAAAGAAAGAAAGAAAGAAAGAAAGAAAGAAAGAAAGAAAGAAAGAAAGAAAGGAAGGAAGGAAGGAAGGAAGGAAGGAAGGAAAAAAGAAAGAAAGAAAGAAGGACAGAAGGAAAGGAAGGAAGGAAGGAAGGAAGGAAGGAAGGAAGGAAAAAGGAAAGAAAGAAAGAAAGAAAGAAAGAAAGAAAGAAAGAAAGAAAGAAAGAAAGAAAGAAAGAAAGATTTTATTTTTTTTTTTCTCCTGCCCAGCTTCGATCTTTCCTTGCTCCTTGGTACAGCTGACCTCCTGCCAAGAGGACCTCTTGACAAAACCTCGGCTTCACCCTGAATAGCACTCTTGAGACAATCCGTTGCTCCCCAGACTTGAATGAATGTCTCCCTTGTGTATCCCACTCGGCACAGTTTGGGCCTCTTTCTTTCACCTTGGCAAGCGCCTAGGTACAGTACTTCTGAGCTCTCGGGCGCTTACAGCCGCAAAAGGAGAGAGAAAGAGAGATTGCTGAGGGGCCACCAGTAATCAGGCTGGCCTTGCACGCCATGCAATTTGGAGACTTAACAGTCCCAAATAATACTAGCTTTCCTTAGCAGGGAAGGGAGTGGAAGAGCAATGCAAGGCTCCCAATCAGACTGCCCAGTTCTACGTGGTGGCCCATAAATAGGGTTGCCAGATGTCCTCCATCTGGCAGGCAAAACTAAAAAACTCCAAAATGTCCGGCTTTTGTATCTCCACCTCACCCCTCCCTCTCTCCCACCCCCTGCAGCCGAACCTCTCCCTGTTACTTCCTTGGTTGAGGCCCTTGTAAATCCTCCGGAAATCCGAGGGAGATAAGGTGGCTTGACTGTTTAGGGCTGTTCTAGCCCCCCGGCTATTAATCCCCAGCTTGTGGATGCCTGCTTCTTTCTGCCTGGGAGCTGAATAAGGCAGGAAGGTGCGAGAGAGAGGGATGGAAACGGAGAGGAGTGAAGTGAGTGCACTTGCTTTTCTGCTGGAGGGGAGGCTGTTCTGGGGTTTAGGGGGGGGTGGCGATTCAAAGCCAGGGAAATAGGGGCCAGTCCGGTCCCTCCTTCCTCCTAAAGCTGGGAAACAGGAGGCACTTTTATTCCCCCTTATGCCCTGAGACTCTGGGGCATGTACAGAGTGCATTTCCAGGTCCAGGAGCATATGCAGAGTTATCCCCCATGCTTGTGGGAGCTGGAACACACACACACACACACACACACACACACACACACACACACACACACAAGCAGATTTCTCTCAGCTTGAGAAATTGCAAAAGGTGGAGAAAATGGCTTTGTGTGTGTGTTTGTGTGTCTGCAAATCCATTTTCTCCACCCTTTGCATTTCTCAAGCTGAGAGAAATCCACTCCTTCTGGTTTTTTTCTGGTTTTTTATAAAGTGTTTCAAATCTGTCACACAACTTTTTAAACGTTTTATTTCACTTTATTATGCTTTTATTAAAATTTTTAAAAAATCAATACGTAAAACAAGGGGGATGGGTCTCCATTAAAGGAAGGAATAGATTGTCTCCATTGGTCCTGGGGGTCCAGTAAGTGTATATGTAGATTTGTTTTTATTTTTTTTAAAAAATTAAAACACGAAAACACAGTAGCCAGTGGATTCTGTGTTTTGTAGTCCAAAAATGTAACTTTCCCAGTCTTGACCTTTCAAGACTGAGCAGGTTGAATGGTTATGATATTGTCCCATGATCAAAGAGCTATTCTCTCCAATACCGAATTCCAAAAGTGACAAGGAAGCACAAAACAGCAATCAGTCTGGTTCACAGCCCCCCCCCTGTTTTTCTGTCTCCCCCCCCCCCATATGACAAGTTCACACAACTCAAGCATAAAAGGCAGCAAAGTCTAGGGGCTAAACTTTCTACGGATATTTCTGAAGGCTTCCAATCCAAACACAAGCCTCGCTCCTTTGATCTGAGGAGTTCCATATTCCTCACCTTGCTGTCAAATGGAAGAAAGAGCAGGGCGCCCGAGTTCTCGTTCCACAAAAACAAAACTGGGGTCAATCTTCTCAGTATTGTATTAACAAGTTTATTGAATTTTTTATAGACTTACAGACACCTTGGGGAGGCCGAGGCCTCAAAAAGCAGCAGCAAAATGGATTCCACGAGGCCAATAATTCTAAGATGGATAGTCATAAAAATAAGCAGGGCTGTATTTAACACCTGTCTGTGCTAAATTCACTCATAACATTTTTTATTCCCCATGCTTCCCACGTTCCTCCTGGAGTTCTCCTTCTGGCGTTGGCCTTTCCCAGACATGGTCTAGGTCTCGTCCTGGATCGTGTAGATCACCACATCGTTGGGAAGGCCGCCCTGCCCAGTCGTGGTTGCCTGGTCGTCCGAAGACCAGCCTCTGGCCAAGGAGGATTTGTGCTTGCGAAGCTTGAAGAGCAAAGCCACCAGGTCCTGCTCCATGCGCTCCAAGGACTTCAGACTGGCTTTCATGGGACAGCCCCGTCTGGGAAGGGAAGGCCTATGGATCAAGCACATGTCACAGTTCGCAACCTGCGTGGAAGAAGGTGGCACAGAATAGTGGTCAACCAAACATAGCACCTGTTGAAGTTTTTGCAGGTTCTCATCCTGTCTGGAGAAGGTCTAGCTGGAAGGGACTCTCTCTGGCTGGGGTAATTAACTGTTAATCTATCCAGCAGTAACCAATTGTTCCTTCCCTTCCTCCTTCCCTGCCTCTGCCTCTCTCTTGCATCCGTTGACGTCTGTTTGTTGAAAGCAGTCATGTTTCTCAGTTTGCTGTTCCATATGTTCAATTGTAAGTAACAAAACCTATCCAGCTCTGTGGATCCCTGCACTTCTGCTGCACAGCTAGAGGATTTTAACCCAAAATCCCAAACTCTGCAACAGCAGCTTCCTCTGTCTGTTTGAGAGGGGATCGTGGCCCAAAAGCCACCATCTGCCTGCTAAAGGGGAGGTCACTGACACGTGAGGAACGAAGTTGATGGCAATTTGCATAAAATTGCATAACCTAATTTATATGTACAGATGCAAAATTAGGATGGGCCTTTACTCATTAAAAAAAAGAGAGAGAACAAATCTCCCCTGATCAGGGAATGTTGTGACCAGCGATGACAACGCTCAGGTGTGACTCACAGCGCCAGGTGTGCGTTCTTCCGCCACCTGAGGTGGGAAGAGAAGCACCAATGCCACCGCCAGGCACCACGCCCGGCAGCCCTCTCCTCCCCAAAAGGGCACCTCACCCCCTGCCCTACGAGCGTAAACGCCACAAGTTTGTCGGGAAGTCTAAGGAGGTTAAGCTGTTGCAGCGAAGACCTCGCAAGGGGAGCCCGTTTTATTTGGCATGGAGAGAATGGCCAAGATCCTTTTCTTCAAGTTTCCCCGGCCCTTCTCGTAGGACGCTGTTTTCAACTCTGCTGTTTGCTTACATTTGCTTTGTCCTTTTTAATTTATTTATTTGCTTTTTTAAAACTGTGAATTGAACCCGGGCTGTGCAGGGCCCCTCCTCTGGTCAGGATCCATGAATGACCAGGCATCGCCATGATCTCCAAAGGACCAATGGGCCACCTGGCAGGGATGGGCCCCAATCGGAGTTTTAGAGGGAAGAATTAATTTTTTTTTGGCAGGGCAGGGGGGGGAGAGAGATGATGATCCGCCTGCCTCCCCCTTGCCTGACCCCTCACCTCAGCTTTCTCCTGCCCTCCTGGAAGGGGTGGCTGCTCCACGGTGATGTCTTCCAGGAGACGGATCAGCCCGTAGAAACCAGCCAGGCTCAAAAGCCACAGAAGGAGCCTCTGAACCAGCCCCTCGGTTACACCCTGCTTGTAGGGCGCATCCTGATCCTGCGAAAGGATCCTGTCCCGCTCGCCCAGGACGCAGACCAGGGTGGCGCAAACCACCAGGCAGCAGAAAGAGAAGCGGAGAAGCCAACTGCCCTGGATCATGCTCCTCCGCTTCCTGTCTTCTCATCCTGGTCTCTGCCAAGTGGTGAGTGACCCGGGATGACATCATAAACACCTGGGCAGGTGAGCAGCTGTGGTGTGTGTCTCCTTGCCCTCCATCTGGGAGGCAAAGGCAGGTCAGGCAGGGGAAATAAGCAACGTTGTGGTTGGTTTGGTGGACAACGTCAGTATGCCACTTCTAGTGGGTTTTTGGACCTGATCCTTCTCACTCCTGCGGTGGCCTGACGCTACGACCCGTAGGCTATGTTGGGTCTCCTATCAGTGGCAAGTGGGACAGGCTGTTTGTAGAGCTTGGGAGAGCTCTACACACTTTTTCTCTGGCCCAGTCTGGTCTGAAGGAAATCTGATCCAGTTTTATAAATCTCTGCAGCCTGACCAGTTTCCAAATTTGGAGCGATTTGAGAGTCCCAAGTTTATCGGATGAGCATCTTCAGACCACTCTAACAAGCTTGAAACCTCCGTTCGTCAATAAAAACAAGCCGTTTCGTCATTCCCATTAATATTGTGCACAGAGATGGGATTTTTAGATTTCTGGGACTACAAGCCCCGGACTTCCACATTCGGCGGCTTCAACCTGACTCGCAGGTATTACGGACACCTGAATGCGGGCTCACCTGGAAGAAAAGGCCTCGGCTGGAAGGCTCTGAGCCTTAGCTAGGCCTAGTTCCACCCAAGCTTCCTGTTCCTGCCTCAGGGTTAGCTGTTCACTTTCTTTCTGAACAGGAAGCTTAGGCCAAGCTAAGCCTCAAAGCCTTTCAAGTGAGGCCTTTTCTCCCAGGCGAGGCGCATTTAGGGGCCTAAAAGGTGTGTGTAAGTCAGACGGAAGTCCTAGAATGGGGAACTATTGGCTATAACGTGTCAAGGAATTTCAAAGCCAGGGGCAGTTTTTGTTTTTAAAATGCAAAAGGCATCACCGAATGGGGCAGCCTGCACCAACACTCAAATCCCCACTCAGCCATGAAACGGCCCAGATGTCCCTCTGGCCTACCTCGCAGGTTTGTTGTAAGGATAAAGTAGGAAGTGGAAAGAAAGCCACAGAATAGAGTCTTGTGGTGACTGGAGGAAAAATAAACATGACAAAAACATATATGAATGAATAAATAATGACAACAGCTAAGGGGGATGTTACAACCCAGTGTGAGTCTAAGCAGGACGACTCCTCTTTATATTTCAGTGTTATTTTGAAAGTGATTTCCTCCTACTCTCTGTCAAGAAGCCCATGCTTTGTGGCAGGTGGGCCTGCCACACCCCTTCACTTGTGACCTCTTTGCTGATAAGTGTCCCTTTGGCGACACCCAGGAAAGTGGCCACTGCGGAGATAACAAGGTGCAATTCTACTTATGCTATGCCTGCCTAAGGAGGAGGAGGAGAAGGAGGAGGAGAAGGACCTCCTTGGACTTTCTAGATTGTTTGTTTCCTGCTCTGATTATGCTAAAACTCCCAGAAGCCTTCACCATGAGCTGTGCTGGCCAGGATTTCTGGGAGTTGTAGTCCAAGAACATCTGGAGACCCACGGTTGGGAACCACAGACTGATATTCCTAGGGTTGCTGATGTCACTTCCTCCTTGTGCTCTCCTTCTCTCTTGATTCCTATCTTACACACACACACACACACACACACACACACACACACACACACACACACACACACACACATTTCTTGCACAACTGCCTGCATCTCAATCTGAATCAGGGCTGGTTCAGGGGGGCATTTGTCCCACGGTTCGGTGCCCTGAGGAGGTGGAGTGATTCACTCTTTTTTTTCATATTGGTTTTTCTAGCTGACCAGTTCCCCCCCCCCCGGGCACCCCAACCTGCAAGGGCTTCTACTTTTCTGGGTGCGGGTTGGGGCACCCTAGTAGAGTCTGTTCCTGCACGTGCAATTGCTTGGAACAAAAACAGAAAAGTAAGCTTAGCTCCGAGGCTGCTAAATTCATTTCAGCTTCCACCCGGTTCACATACTGTATGTGTAAGACCAAGATCACGTAGGGGAGAGAGACTTACTCCTGAGTAACACATGGGTTGGATCAGGCTTCATCCTGGCACTAAATGCTGTCCCGCCTGTCACCCCCTTCAGTTGCAAAAGAAATCAACTACTAACCCCTCCCCCCATTTGCATTGTGCTCTCCCCACAAACTCCACCCTTCCTTGGAGGGAAGGGAAGCCCTCCTGGATCTCAGAGACAACCTCCTTCTCTTTGGAAAGCAGGACCCCAGGGAAGTCCTGGAAGTCAAGTTCATTTTGCCCCGCATAGCAAGGAATCCGGATAGCGACATTTTTCCTGGAACGCATTAACGTCGCTATGCGGGGCACCACTGTATTGCTGAATAAAAGCCCTCTGCTCCAGCCCCCACAACATCAGATGCTTGTTTAACAGTGGAAATGAGCACAAGCCGGAACCACAGCATGTTTACACCGAATTAAAGTCTCCCACGGGTCAAGTCCTCCTCTGCTGGCCCAGGACCTTGGCTTGAAGCTCTTGGGAGAGAATAAGGAGAGGCTGGGGAGAGAGTCGCCAGAGGAGAGCCCATGTGCCACATGGAGGCGAGGATCATGCCAAACCATAGACTAGTAGAATAATGGAGTTGGAAGGAGCCTAGAAGGCCATCGAGTCCAACTTCCAGCTTAGTGGAGGAATCCAGATCTAAGCAGACCTGATAGGTGGTTCTCCAGTTTTCTCTTGAATGCCTCCAGCTTTGGAGTGATCATCACCTCCCAAGGTTAATTGGTTTTATTGCCGTACTGCTCTGTTAAGAATTTATTTTCCCTGATATTCAGCTTAAATCTGGCTTCCTCTAGTTTGAGCCCCTGCACTCTGGGATGGTCAAGAACGGATCCTGCCCCTCCTTTGAATGACTACCTTTCCAATATTTGA
The DNA here is from genome assembly GCF_051106095.1 of Pogona vitticeps. Classification (NCBI taxonomy): domain Eukaryota; kingdom Metazoa; phylum Chordata; class Lepidosauria; order Squamata; family Agamidae; genus Pogona; species Pogona vitticeps. The sequence goes on from NC_135797.1 coordinate 9,040,721, forward strand.
AAAGTGCTATCCTATCTCCTCTCGGTCTTCTTTTCTCAAGACTAAACATGCCCAGTTCTTTAAGTCTTTGGTCACAGGGCTTGGTTTCCAGTTTCCTGATCACCCTGGTTGCCCTCCTCTGGACCTGTTCTAGTTTCTTGGCATCCTTCTTCAAGTGTGGTGTTCAAAAGGCACCTCATTTCTCCTCCTGGCTTCAAGCAACCCTATGCAGACCATACCAGCACACAACAAAAGGGGTAGTGCAGTTGCATACTTAGCCAGATTCCCATTGTCTTTCCTGCTAAATGCATTTCCCTAATAAAGACCTGGTTTCTGACATTCTTAGTACACAGATGGGATTCGGAGGTTGGAAAATTTGCTTTTGCTGGACTACACATCCAGAAACCCCTCCTTTCTCCGTGAAGGTGCTGGTTGGGGGATTCTGGGTCTTGTAGTCCACCAAAGGAATATTTCTGAGCTCCAGTGGGATTGCTGTCCCAAAAGGAGGCATGGAGATCGTCCCCGTAATCGGAAAGCAAATCATCGCTCCACAACTCAACCGCCGCTTGCTCTGCTGGCAACTTTATTCCTTCTCTCATTCTCTCCCTAGCGGGCCCCAGAGATGATGATGGCCCTTAATCCTCCTCAACAATATCATACACTGCCAGGTTGAAAGGCTTAAGAGTGCTCTCTTTGTCCTCCTGGCACTCCGAGGCCTTGCAGCTGCGGTGGCGCGCTGCCAGCCGCGCTTTACGGCTCCGGACCAGGGTCACCAGCTTCACCAGCTCCTGCTCCATCTGCGAGAAGGTTTGCCAAAGGCGGCTTTGCAGCTCCTCTTGGCTCACCAGCACATCTTCCGGCTGAGGAAAGAAGAAAGGAGAGAGAGAGAGAAATAAAGGGGTCTGGGTTTTAATATGAACTTTACAGAGGCTATCCAGGGTCTTTGAACCCCGGGGGGGGGGGGGATGTTCACTAAGCAGGTGCTCGTGCAAGATGGGGGAAATGGGGCAATTACTAGGGTCGTTACTAATGGATTAATGATTGGTTTCGCTACCAATGGGATTTGAGCCAAAAGTACCTATCATGTCTGTTAGGATACGTATTTTAACTTTTGCACATATGCACAGGAGAATGTAGTGCTCCGTGGCTTGTTTTCTTTGTACATTTGGAGACTGGTCTTTGATCGTATTAAAGACTTGACTAAAGTTGGGATTTCCGGGATTTCCTGGACTACACAAATTCTTCGTTTTGGGAGTTCCACCTGCCTTACAGGCACCTCACAAACACCTGGGAGACAGAGGTGTAAATTAGAAAGCCTTGAGGCTTAGCATCAGAAAGAAAACTTCCTGCTAATACCCGGGCAGGAAATTTGGGCAAAGTTTGGCCTAGCTAAACCTCAAGGCCTGGTCAGTTCAGGCATTTCTCCAGGTGCTTCGTGTACAGTATATGTGTTTGTCAAGTGCCTGCAAGTTAGGAGAATCAAGAATCATTGGTATTTGTAGTTCAGAAAAATCCAAATATCTCGTCCCTAGTTCTGAAACCTAGGCCTTTTTGCTGAAGAAAGAAGAAAGGAGAGAGAAAGTTTGGTCTGGGTTTTAATCCCAACTTTACATCCAAGGAGCTTGAACCCTGGAAGGGGAGGTTCACTAAGGATGTGTGTCATTTTTACTGTATGGTACTTTAATTTTCTATTGTTGTAAACTGCTTTGGTCCCACATCATCATCATCAACTGGAATAGACCCTACATATCATCACGTCCAGCCCCTGTCAAGCCAGTGAATCAAGGGAGACAGGAGCGGAAAACGTTTGGTAACCACTGAATGACTGGAGCTGTCGGAAGTTTGGTTTGTCTTTTTAAAAAGCAGCATGGAAAAGAGAGACGAGTTACCCAGAGAGAGATACACAACTGATTCGGGTCTTAATTCCCCCTCCTCTTCCGTAACAACCAGCCAAGAAGACGAGGAGGCAAGGGAGACAGACACAGCACCAAAAAATTGCAAGGGGCGATGTTTTACATTTTGTTTGTTTGTTTTGATGTTTCACATGCTGAAGGGAGAGGAAGTTGGAGTGCGGTGTAAGGGGGAGAGAGGGGAGGGAATGAATGATGATAGGAACCACGGATCCTTTGCCAGCTGTTGGCTTGTTGCCGTGGTTCCCAAACTGTGCGCCGCAGAAGTTCTGAGGATTGTCCTGTGTCCGCGGCTGGGTTTGGTGGCACCTGGAGGGGTGCTGTGGGCGCACAGTTTAGGAACCACTGCAGTAATTCTTTCAGCGCCTGAAAAACAAATTCGCCATAATTCATTATTAGGGGCAGCATTCCTATAACATGTTCATGGCCAGTCATCTTGTGGGTTAGTTGGGAACAAAATACTGTAGCAAACTTTGTGTTTCTTGTTATTTGGAAAGAACTCGGCTTCCCTGCCATCTAGCCAGGTTTGGTTATTGCTAGACGTTTTGCTTCTTCTCAAACCTAAACTTTATAGCATCTGCACCAGATCAAGAGGACCTGGAAAAATTACAAACCACTTGTAACTTGCTTGTAACTTTCTAGTGCTCTCATACAGGGCGTTACCCAACCCACACTGGTCATCGTCTTCACTTTATTGTTAATTTTGCTTACATTTTTTTAAAAAAGTATATTAAAAAATTTAAGAAGACAAAAATCCTGTGCCACCTTAAAGGCTACTTGCTTAACGTGGGCTTTCATGAACAGGTCTGAGGAAGTGGACTCTTGTCCATGAAAGCTCACATTAAAATATACCAGTTAGTGCTTAAGGTGCCACAACGTTTTTGTCTTTTTTATTTTATTTTATTTTCATTTGTTTTTGGCCTGACATGCTAGCATAGTTTAACATGGATAACTCTTCTAAAACTGTTTTAAAAAAAACATTTTAGAACTGATGAAAAATAATGACATAACATTATTGGGAGAGGAAATAAAAATTCATAGGACAATACCTTTAAAAGCCCTTTAAATGTCATGTTCAAAATCAATTGGAATTTTTTTTTCTTAGCCAGTAAAAGCCACCCACGTGGTGATGAGCTGGCTGGCCTTCCTGGGATCCTCAGCAAAACTTTGCACCACAAGACCTTCACCTTTTTCTCAGGGATCCCTTTCGACGGGGGCTTCTTTCCGAGCTTCTTCACAACAATCACCATCAGGAACACCATGGCCGAGCTAAGGGCCAGGCTTCCCCAAGACAGGAGGAGGGCCACATCCTCCGGCTGGACGTGGGCTACCGTAGGATATATGGCAGAGCAACCCACGAAAAACTGGAAAAGCCACATCAAGCCACGCATGGTGAAGGAGGCACTAAGAAGCCGAGTACCCAAAGCCCACGCTGGACATGGTCTGTGATGTCACAGACGAGCGGGGCGGCTGCGCTGGCCAGTAGAACGGGTGACATAGCGAGCGGATTCTGCTCTGGCCACTGGCCTCGGCCCAATTAGCAGGTGAGGAAGGAAGCAAAGAGAGCGACAGAGCCGGACGCTAGATGTTGGCTGTACCTCTTCTCTTTCTATCTCTTCCTCCCCAATAAAGTCTCTGCAGGCTTCTTGCCATTCAGATATGACATGTATATGTTTCTTATGGGTCTATTTTATAACAGATTAGTGTTCTTCACAGAATTTGTCTTTGCCTCCTTTATCAGCTGTTGTGGCATGTAATTTGGAAGGAAGGAAGGAAGGAAGGAAGGAAGGAAGGAAGTTCTTTGTTATCCAGCCATTGGTCTGAGCAGAATAATACGTAACAAGTTTAAATGGCATGATGTATCTTTAAAAAGACATTATCCATTAAAATAAAACTGGATACATCTTAGAACAATAAAATCAGATAAAATTTAAATTGAAGGTGCTATCAGATGGGCATTTGTCCTGCTTTTTGGTCTGCTGTGGAAACAGACAGGTTTTTTCCTTTTTCTGCTGGTCAGATGATGCAATTGCTGGAGTGAACCAGCCCATTTTCTTTATTTTTATTTTTATTTTATTTTATTTATTTATTTATTTATTTTGTATGTGTGGGTAGGATCACTCTGTTTCATTTCATTTCCATCCTGTGCCATCACTGGAATCAAACCAAAGGCAGCTTCCTCCTTTAATCTCCCAGCTGGTTTCAATATCACCATATCTTTAGTGGATTAAACAGACATCTTGATCACTTAATGATATGGGGAAACTGGAAAATTAAATTGGAAAATTAAACATTTCCTTCCTCTTCTCTGTCCTTGAGGCATATATATAAATCAGGGCAATGCTGATGCATCACTTGGAAAAAAAAATTTTTTAATTGAAACCTTTATCTCAGAAGCAGAAGGAAGACAGGAAGGTGCAAGGACACAGATTTGTTTACTCCTTAGCTGCTTTCTTAAGAAAGCAAGACCAAATGGAGTTGCTCGAGGTGTGTATGCCATTTGGATACAAGGATTACACCAAATGGCAGACCAGACCTCTACCAGAACTTAAATGACCATCTTTAACCTGCAGTTGAGCCTGTATACCCAAGCTCTAACAATCATAACACCACCGATATACAGGCGAGGAACTTAAAAATATTGTGGCACTACGGAATTGAATTAGCTTTGGGAAGGAATTAATAATTTATTTGTTTCCTGTGCCATAACAGAATACAGCATTGTGGCACAGGAAGTCACAAAGACGACATAAAAGATGTGTCCACAACGTAACATTAAAAGAATAAATTATACGAGATTTTAAAAACACGCAATACAACTATAATGAATAATTGATTAAATAAATTATGTATGGACAGTGACTAGAGTGACTAAGCCTGAGGCGAATATCTAAAGCCTTATCTGCAGCAGTGCCCTCAAGATGATGTCATTCTTGCAGGAAGCCTCGAGGGAACCTTCTAAGGGGGCATTGCATCACAATATGATGTCAGGTTTATAGGACGTGCCCACCGTCACAATTGGGATTATTGGCCAGCCCCCATTTATGTTTCCAATACAGTTGTGCCCCGCATTACGACAAATCAGCTTTATGATGATGTTATTGCAATCGCAATTGCGATCGCAAAAAATGGTCTAAATGGGGGAATTTTGCTTAGTGATGATCGGTTCCCTTCTTCGGGAACCGATTTTCGCTTTACGACAATCAAAAACAGCTGATCGTCGGGTTTTCAAAATGGCCACCGGGTACTTAAAATGGCTCCCCGCTGTGCTTAGGGACGTATTCCTCGCTATACAGGCACCGAAAATGGTCGCCGTATGGAGGATCTTTGCTGGACGGTGAGTTTTTAGCCCATTGGAACGCATTGAATGGTTTTCAATGCATTTCAATGGGTTTTTTAATTTCGCTTTACGACGTTTTTGCTTAACAGCAATTTTCCTGGAATGGATTATTGTCATTAAGCGAGGCACTGGCACCTGCCATGGTTAGTTCGGATCTGGTTAAGCACCAGTTTTTTCCTTGGGACATCAAAACCATAAGGGGATTGTACTGGATCGGGCACTAAGTTGAACAGATCTAGATTAGCAGTTGTTCACGCCTGACGCCACACCGTATCACCGTCAAAGTCTTCTCTGACTAGGGAGCCGGACCTTTCCCTATAGGAAAAAAAACAACCTTCCAAGGCTGTGAAAGGGAAGCTCTTGAACCTTATTCTAGTACAGAACAAACAATAACAATGGATAATTAAATCCTTCAGACACTTGGTCTGCTTACCAGGAAGAAGAAGAAAGGACAAACCGAGGGACACAAGTTTGCAAGCAGAGTCTGAAATCACCTCTCCAGACTCGGTACTGACATCTGCCATCGGTTTTGGGGACTCTCGTCTATAATTTTTTCTGCATTATCCATGAAGTGGTGGCGCTTAGGCTGAGGCAGCGGAATTTTGTCCACAAAAGCTTGCAATTGTTTGATTTTTTTAAAAAGTGGCCCGGTTAAAGGTCTCACCCACTCTTAGGTTCATGTGATCTGAGGGACCACATAGCCTTTTCCATGGAGACCTAAAGGCTGGTGTCCTTAATCCAGGACACAAGATGTTGCCTTGCCTGTTGGCGCACCTAAGAGACTGAACGTTCTTTAAATAGCCTCAGAGGTTGGGTTTTATTAGTGAGAGCATGAATCCTGCTGACAAGGGAGTAAAAGTCCCCGAAATGTATCTGCGTCAATCAGCCTCAGCCAGAATTGAAAGGCTAAAGACCATGTATTTGCAAAGGCTTTCACGGCCGGGATCTAATGCTTAGACCACAACAACAAGACACAATAATCACTCATCTCCTGAAAAGGACAAAAGCTGATCTCACAGCCCTAAATACTCCACTCCCAAGCCAACTACACCAGAGCACAGAGTACTGTCCTCTGAAGAGGCCGGCCACAGAGACTAGCGAAACGTCAGGAAGAACAACCGTCAGAACACGGCCAAAGAGCCCGAAAAACCCACAACAACCACTATAGACCATGCTTTGCTTTTTTACTGACAAACACCAGTTTCCGAGATGCAACACCCACACGAGATACACCTTTGTACCCGCTGGAGGGTGAATGAAGAAAGGAAAGAACAGCCTGTTAAATGGTAGAATCAAATTCTAGTATCCAGATTGGGATCCCACAACAGCATCTGGGCCAAAGATTTAGCCCTGAAGAGGAGCAGGCGTGAATGGTTGCTTGTTGGTATTATAAAAAGGCAGGTGATCATGTCAGCTCTACTTAGCACTGATTGTCTTGCCAAAGGTTTATAGGTTGCCCGCAATAAGGAAGACGGAAAGGCGACACTTACATACTTGTGTCCGCCGGCCGAATATCCCCTTTGCTCACAGAAAATAAAGTTTAACATATTTTATTACTATGATTGAGAGGGACGTGGTGGCGCTGCGGGCTAAACCACAGAAGCCTGTGCTGCAGGGTCAGAAGACCAGCAGTCGTAAGATGGAATCCACGCGATGGAGTGAGCGCCCGTCGCTTGTCCCAGCTCCCGCCCACCTAGCATGCAAATGCAAGTAGATAAATAGGGACCACCTCAGTGGGAAGGTCACAGCGTTCTGTGTCTAATTCGCACTGGCCATGTGACCACGGAAGATTGTCTACGGACAAGAACGCTGGCTCTATGGCTTGGAAACGGGGAATGAGCACCGCCTCCTAGAGTCGAACACGACTGGACAAAAATGGTCAAGGGGAACCTTTACCTTTACCTTATTACTATGATTGCAACTCCGTAAGGATGGTGTGCGATCTTTAATGCTCAAATTAAATCATAGTATGCCGAATAGTAGGCCTATCCTGGCTAATGAACGTGAGTCACTCACTGTCAGGATCTGAATGTTTCCTTCGGTCCTCCAGAGGACAGGAGCTGAAGTCGTGGATCCAAATGGCAAGAAAGGGGATTGCAAGCAAATCGTCGTCGTCGTCGTCATCTTAGAACGGCAGAGATAGAAGGGGCCAGTCCCGGTCCCATGGAATCCAGTCCCTGCCCAGGAGGCACCATGGGGGAATCAAACTCCCAACTACTGGCCTCTGAGCTATCTAGCAGTTCTACATTAGATTATCCTGACGGTGACAGCTATTCATGGACTACTTTGGAAAGTGGTGGATTTTCCTACGTTGCAGATGTTCCAGCACCTATCCGGGATGGTTTCGTAGTGGATTTCCTCTCCAGGCATGGGGCTGGACTCGTTGACCCCTGGGTTCACTTGTAGATCTTTTGTTCTGTGATCTTTCTAATTCTTTAAAAGACCCTGTTCAGGATTTTTCCTGAACCAGACTACTTCAGTTAGATAATGAGAAGCAAAACGTGCGGGCTCTTACAGTGGATCATTCACAGTAAATTAAATGGGGAAAGAAGTGGAGGGAGGGAGAAGAAATGTTGGCTGACGAATCTTAGAAACTGGCTGGGTGCAAGACAAAAATCGGAGTATACAGTTGCCACATCCAGAGTTGCAATATCCATGACAACATGTCACCTCCAGGAAGAAGGTAAGGAGATTCAAAAAGAGGAGTGAAGTGACCTGGGGGCTCCACAGAAGGAATTTATTTAATACACAATCACACTGAGCATGTGGTTTTACTACTACCAAGCTGCAGAGAGTTTCCATGACAGAGCAGGATTTGAACTCAGGGCTAGTCAGCCCCAGTCCATCCATTCTATCCACTTTGCTCCACTGGGCATCTGTGGTGCCAAACGCTCAACTTCTGTTTCTGTGGGGGTGCCCTCTGCAGGCTGTGTCTCAACACTGCAGTCTGCTGGCCTCTTGTCCACCAAATACCTAATTCACTTCGGTGCCATGTAGTGGTATCTGTTTTCTAGATATATCCGAGTCCTGCAGCTTGCTGAGGTTGCACCTTAAAGAACCTGTATCTGTGGTTATGACACTGTGTCACTGGAGACCAAGGCCGAGATCATCCTACTACGGTATTGTACTTGTTACTCCATATAAATTCAAAAGTTAGATGATGAAGAAAGCTACCAGGAAAAAAATAATAATCCATTTGTAATGTGGGTTTGGAGGACAGTATTACAGGCAGCACGGACTAGCAGGAAGACAAAGGAGTGGGGTTCTAGATTCCATCTCTAGAAGCAAAAAGGCACATCTTGAAAAGGGGCAACTCACTAAAAAGACAATACTGGGAAAACCGATTTTCACTTTTTCTTTAATCTTTCCATCTTGGCAAGGCTTTTATATATGCAATTTTTTTAATGTCCAATGCTTTTAAGATATAATTTGTTTTGTTTTATGTATGTAAGCCGCCCCGAGTAGACCTGGTCTAGAGGGGTGGGGTATAAATCTAATTAAAGTAAAAGTAAAGAAAAATTAAAGTCAGCAGGAGAAGAGGAAGACCCAACAAGAGATGGAAGGAAGCCACAGCTTTGAAATGACAAGAGCTGATCGGGGCAGTCGAGGGCAGGCCCTTTTGGAGATCATGCATCTATAGAGTCACCGTAAGTCAGAAGTGACCTGACAGCACAAAAAACAACAACAACACTGGGCTTGGAAATTCCTTGGTTAAGGAGTCTAATCAATCTGAGACTGCCAAAACTGACAAGAAGGAAAGGAAGAATGGATATTTTTTTAAAAAATGCTACGGTGCGTAACTTCAGACCGCCCCACACAGAAGATGAAGAAAGGTGTTGCCGCTGTGTGCACTATAGACACAAATTATGTTTGCACACCAGTATGCGGCTTTGCCCATCAATCCCCAAAGTTGTTATGGCCGTCCAAAACAGGCACACAGAACATGATTAATGCCTTGTTAATCTCCCAAATGATGAGAGACCACGGCTGTATGGATGCAAATAAAACATGGACATGGTTGACTTATGGATTTCCCGACGTTGCCCCTTCTCCTGCCTTCCCTCCAATGCCGAAGAACACAAAACCTGATGGTCAAATTTAGCAAACCTTCCCTTCGAGCCCACACTGCCGTTTTTAATAAAGCAGAAACAGGCCAGAGTTCGATGGGGATTCTACCAGAATTTTGAAAACCAGAAAACCCTCAAAATTAAGGCCTAGAACGAGCCGAGATGAAACAAGACGATATTTGATGAGCCCAGGTTTCTGCTCTTCCTGTCCTGGGCAAAAAAAAGCAGATTTAAGCTTCGCACGGCGCAGTGGCCTATCAAAGAGGGGGGAGCTGATACCTTGGAAAGCAGAATTGGGGTGACCTTAACAAATCGGAGAACTTAGCCAAAATTGGATTTTTAACTGGCAAAATATCCTGAACTGCCCTGCCCGGCTCTTTCTTCAGTTCAAGGTTGAGCCTTCCTCCATGGAGTCCATCCATTTCCACCTTGAGGCAGGGGGAGGAATATCGGGTAGGTGAGCCCTGATGATGCATGAAAAGGATTGAAGGATTCAACAAGAAGCCAGCCATGAGCCAGCAATGTGATGCAGCAGCAAAAGAAAGCCAATGCAATACGAGAGGGCATCGGTAGGGGTATAAGTGGCCAGATTGAGGGACACAACCGTATTCTCAGTTGGCTCTTGCTTGAAATGCAGAACGCTTCTCCCTCCAACGATACTGGGGTTGCAGGTGCCAGACCCTCGGGAAGCTCAAAATCTGTGTATAGTTCTTATGTCCCCCCCCCATACACAATTACAAAGCATAAACAGTTGATTCGCATACCGAGAATAGTTCTCTCTCCCGGGGTTCTCTTCCATAGTATTGACAATCCTTTCCATAAAATACCGTGTGTAATACAGTATTTTATTGTATTGAATTTTAATTGTTGCAAGCCGCCCAGAGACCTTTGGGAAGAGTGGGCAGCATATAAATTAAATAAATATAAATATAAATATAAATATAAATATAAATATAAATATAAATATAATAATAATAATAATAATAATAATAATAATAATAATAATAATAATAATAATAATAATAATAATAATAATAATAATAATAATAATAATAATAATAATAATAATAATAATAATAATAATAATAATAATAATAATAATAATAGAGCCTTAAAGGTCCTTATGACCCCTTGATGTAGAGGCTGAATCAGAGATGTTGTGTCTGGGGGCAAGTAGACCACGTTGGCGCCCTCGGTGCTTGAACTCATGCCCCTGGGTTCTGGGTGGCCAGGGGGCGCAGAATTTATTGGATATCTATTTATTTGTTTATTTATTTATCAAAATGATGTACATGCCTAACCAAAACACTGCTATTCAGACTCCTGCAGGTCAAGGGAGAAATGTAGTGTATCTCGTTTGGGCCACCACAGTATAAGAAGGATGCTGACAAACTGGGACGTGTCCGGTGGGATCAACCAAGATCCTCTGGAAGGGTCTGGAAACCCAAAATCTATGAGTAGATGAAGGAGGGGATTATAGAGTGGTCGTAAGACCAGATGGGCGGGGTATAAATAAAATAAATAAATATTTAGCCAGGAGAAGAGGAGGCCGAGGGACTCGGCCCTCAGCGGAAGGGTATAAGTAGCTTATTTTCTGGTGCTCCACAAGGGAGGTTCTGAGTTCAAATCAAGCCAACAGAGATTTCCCCGGAAATCTCTTAGCCCCCTCAGAGTGGTCGGATAGACCAGATGGGCGGGATATACAAATCAAATCAAATCAATAAATAAAAAATAAATGGTTTTTTTATTTTTAAATAATAAAATTATTATTTTATTTATTTATTATTATTTATGGTTGAGCGACACCCGGGCTGGATAGGAGGTGTGTGTGTGTGGGGGGGGGGATTCGCCGGGTTCACACGTGCAAACCGACGGGACGCGGGGAGGGCAGCGTTTCCGGCGGCGCGGCTCCTCCTCGGGAGACCCCTCCGCCCCCCCCCGTGCATGTGGTCACGTGATCCCGAGGAATCTTCCCCCCCCCATCATGGCGCGGTCCTAGGCGGCTTCGCCCTCTCGGCGGGTCCAGGCGAGCGAGCGAGCGAGCGCGGTTCGCCTTGCGTTGCCATTGCCTCGCAGAGAGGAGCCCCGACCGGTGAGTAAGGCGCTGCCTTTCTTCCAATGCTCGCGGGGCGTAGGGGGGTCGGGTCCCAATCCTCGCCCGGCTCCCGTTTCCTTCCTTCCGCAGTCCAGCAACACCAACCCTTCCCCCCCCCATTTTGCCTGATCCGAAGTAAGGGGCCTTCTCTCTCTCTCTCTGCCCCTTTGGTCGGATTGGGGCCCCCGTCTCGCCCACCTCCTTCCTTGGGAGCGCCCGAGCTCCACCTCCCGGGGGGGGGAGGCGAAGGAGAAGCGCAAGGGGGGGTCCTTTAGGGGGAGGGAGGGGGAGGAGCTGCCTCGGACCCCTCACTGGGGAGGGGGTGGTGGGGGTGGAGGAGGAAATGGGGGGAATGAATGTTTGGGGGGGTGTCTCTCCCCCCCAAAGAATGCCTCCCTTTTCCTCTGGGCTCGTTGGGGCTTTTTTCCCCTCTCTTGTCACCTTGCGACCGGCCTACCTTGTCAGTCTGTTGTGATGGGGAGGAGAGCAGGAAAAAGGTGGCTATAAAAGCAATGAACAGGCACGGAGAGCAAGAGGTGCTGCAGACGCCGCCCGGATCTGCCTTAAACCCCCCCCCAGCGACTGAAATCTGATGGGTTGCGGGGTCCTTGGCGTGTTCTTGGATTTCGGCTCGCATCCGCCTGGCCTGTGAAGAAGGAAAAAATGGGAAGCATCTCAAGGACACCCACCACCCTAACCACCACCACCACCTCCGGGCATCCCGCCTGAGCTTTCCAAGCTGCTCTTCTAGAGCCTTGCCTAAAGAAGCGCTCTGTGTAGTTGGAAGGCTGGCACCAGGGCAGTGCCGTTGAGTGTTATGGCATCCCTCGGTTTGCTGGTGCCATGCTTTCCCAGAGCAGCCTCTGATACATCCACAGAACAGCACATTTTGCAGTGCTGTGACACTGATAAACGCAATTAAAAACGCCAGGCGATAGCAACCGTGTTAATAGCGTAGTGGGACAGGTTGTACTTGATCTGCAGGGCACAGAGAAGGCCCCAAACCCGCCATGTTTCTCTGAACATCAGTTGCTGGGGAACATGGGTACACTTGTACTTACAGCCTGCTTACAGGCTTTCCTGACGCATCTGGGGTGTGGTCTTTGTGAGCAGTACGGTAGTAATAAATTTGGAAGTTGAAAGTACACGTTGTAACAATCCCCTTACCCCACAAAGAGAGTCTAATCATGCAAGTAGCTGAATAGGGCCATATCCCGAGAAGCAGGTCTTTTGTATAGTTCATGGAGCTTAATTGCACATTCAGAATCGAGCTGTTCTCAAATACTTGGCGTCGCAACAGGAATCCCTTGCAAAACCATCCTTTTCCAATCCATTTGGTTCCCAGCGGCTGCAGCGAAGCTCAGGGTGAACGCCAGGGCAGGACGAGATGATTGTATCATGTTCCCGATACTTCGTACCTTAGAAAAATCCCTGAATATTGTCCTTGTGGCTCCATGACACCACAACTTTCGAGAAGCAGGAAGATGGAGTAGAAGGGCTCTTTGTGATCCAGTGGGACTCATTTTATGGTTTTTCTGTCTGAATCCTTGGAGAGTGAGATTTTATTTAGTCTTTGTATTTCACCTTTCCTCTTGTAAGCTCAAAGTAGTGCAGAGGGATTTCCTTCCCTGCCCTGGATGATCTTCATGACAAGCCTGTGAGGTAGGTCACAGAGAGATCATTACCCAGTGAGTTTTTATATCTCACCCAAGGCTCGAACCCAGACCATCCAGGACCTTGCCCAATTGGGAACGCACAACTCCTTAGACCATATAGTCCATAACAAGTGGCATGCTGAGGTCTGTAGTTCCACAGGATATGGAGAACTACCTATTTCTCATTGCTGTTGTAGCAGTGGCATCAATAAGGGCCCTTTGACACCCGGGAGAGCTCCTCTTAGACAGAACTACCCCACGTCGGTGTATGTTGTTTGACCACCGTTCAGGAGATCTGGATTCAAATCCCCATTAGGCATGGAACTCACAGAAATGACCTTGGGCTAGTGGCCGTCTCTCAGCCTGGCCTTCCTTACAGGGCTGGTTGTGAAGACAGAGGGAGGAAGAGGAGAGCCGTATACTGGAGAAAAGGTGGGATGTCAGGATAACAAGCAAATCATCATCGTCTTAGAACTGCAAAACTGGAAGGGACGTTATGGGTCATCGAGCCCACATCCTGTCAAGGAGACACAGCAGGAATTCGAATTCCCAGCCTCTGGTTCCACAGCCAGAGACCTCAGCCACTGAAATGTCCAGCAGCTCAAGCCAGCGTAGTAAGGGATTAGGAGAGTGGAAGGCCAAAAATATTTAGGGGGCAACACAAGTGTAAGACAACGATGCAAGGTGATTCTGCTACCATTATTTTCCATATAAAACATTCTGTGATCATTTCTCATGTGAAGCCGTGTGGATACAAAGCCGGCCTTTATGAAAAGGTGAGCGAGTTTGGTGTAGAGGCCGGACTGGTGGATGGGGACCCCTCCATTGAAATCCCCATTGGGACACGAAACACCCTGAGTGGCCTTAGACCGGCCACAGTCTCTCTCAGCGTGACCTACCTCACAGGGCTGTTGTGTGGACAGGGTGGAAGGGAGGGAGGGCCGGGTGATAGTACCTTCAGTGGGTTGGAGGAAAGGTGGGGTGTCGTGGAAGCAAGGAAGGCGGGTGAGGATGAGAAGAGACGAGGAAGCCTCTGGGTGGGACTGTTTCTAAATCCCTTTCCTTCCTTCTGTTTCCTCAAAGCGACTAGTGACGCGGCCTCCCTTCCCCGCTGCCAGCCAGCCAGCCAGCCGGGCCATGGTGAAGATCTTCGTCGGGGGCTTGTCCCCCGTGGTCATGGCGGAGGAGCTGAAGAAGCTGTTCGAGCAGTACGGGCAGGTGAACGAGTGCGACATCTTGAAGAACTTCGCCTTCGTCCACATGGAGAAGGAGGACGAGGCCCACCAGGCCATCAGCGCCCTCCACAAGAGCGAGTTCTACGGGGCCCACCTGACGGTGGAGTACGCCACCTCCAAGATCCGCAACGCCACCAAGATCTACGTGGGGAACGTCTCGGCCAAGGCCACCACCTCCCAGATCCGGCAGCTCTTCGAGCGGTTCGGCAAAGTGGTGGAGTGCGACATCGTGAAGAACTACGCCTTCGTCCACATGGCCAAGGAGCGGGAAGCCATGGACGCCATCTTGAACCTCAACGACACCCCCTTGGAGGACCAGAAGATCTTCGTCACCCTCTCCAAGAGCAACAGCTCCCTCCGGGCCGCCAAGGTGGCTGCCGTGGCCGCCCCAGCGCCCCCAGCCGCCAGCTACTACTTCCCTCGGGGGCGCATTGCGGCTCCCGCAACGGCCTACGCCCCCTATTGCGCCAGAGCTTGGTACGACCGAGAGTACTGTGACCGCTACTCCTACGAGCTCTGCGACCGGGCCCGGGCCGCCTACGACCGGGCCTCCTTGCCCGCTCCTCCCCCGCCAGCCGCTTATAGGGAGAGGAGCCCCGTGGGGAGGCGGACAGCGACCTCGACTGCGGTGGTGGCCCAGTACGCCGACCCTTATGCAGCCGCTGCGGCCGCTGCGGCCGCGGCAGCAGCCGCCACTGCCGCCAACCAGACCTACAGCCAGGCCTACAACCAGCCCGGGTATGCTGCGGCTGCGGCCGCTGCAGCCACGTATTCCCAGTACAGCATTGGCACCGCCTATAACGTGGCCGAATACTACGAGAGGTACGCCAGTGCCTACGCTGCCCAGTACGCGCAGACATTCTGAGCGCGCTGCAGTCCCACAGCAGTAAGTGTCTCGAAAGCCTCCGTGGCGTGTTGGGGGAGGGCTGTGTGGGTTTGGAGTGGGGGGATTTCTATGGGTTTGCTGTTTTTGTCGGGAGCGGGTTGAGTGTCCTGGGAAGAGTTCTTGATCTCTACAGTGCACCCACCTTCCGCCACATGTCTCCTCCCCCCTTGCTGAAAAAAAAAAAACCTAGAGGGAGGGTACTGGTTAAAAATTAAATTGTTGCCTTGACCCATTTGGTTTTTCATTAATGAGTGAAAAAAAGCATTGCTTGTTTAAATATTAAAATGCCAGATGCTAAAATGCCGTTCTAACACTTGCTGTTACAGTAACTCATTACAAATCATTCTTGGTTATCAAAAGTGTCTTAGAGTTTAACAGTTTAGCAGATTACAGTGGTGCCTCGCATTACGAGTGCTCCGTTTGACGACGAAATCGCATCACGATGAAGCGATCGCGAAACAATGTTCCCTGTGGGGGAATTTCGCTTTGCGATGATCGGTCCCGTTTCACTAACCGATTATCACAAAGCAATGATTTTCAGCCAGCTGATCGGCGGTTTCAAAATGGCCGCCGGGTGAAAAACATGGCCGCCCGCTGTTTTCTGGCACGGATTCCTCGCTGCATGGGCAGCGAAAATGGCCGCGCTATGGAGAATCTTCGCTGGACGGTGAGTTTTAAGCCCCTAGGAATGCATTAATTGGGTTTTAATGCGTTTCTACGGCTTTTTAAAATCGCATGACGACATTTTCATTCGACAGCGATTTTTTCGGAACGAATTAACGTCATGCAAGGCACCACTGTAAATGAAAGAATCCAACCCATGGATTGCATTTCTTCATATTTAACCATCAATGAACGAGAGCTCCTAAATGATTCGATGTCAACGCATATGTGCAACAATTAAGATTTTTAACCTCTGCTTTTCCTCCTCCCCGTGCTGATAGAAAAATGTGCAGCAAATGCGGTACCCATCCAGCAATGCCTTTTCTTTGCTGTATGTGGCCGTGTTTCTTTTTGTACACAAGATTTCCACAGAGGCCAAAATCCTATTACATAACAGCCAGCGGTGTAAGCCTATGGCATAAATCTCAGTGGGGCATCAGCGAGTCTTGGTGAGACGGCATGAGGCAAGAAATGCAGATGTTATCTTCCCAACTAGTGCTACGTTACCGCTGAAATTTATTTTAATGCCAGTGCTGGCTGGATAGCTCAGTTGGTTCAGGTGGGCTGAGAATCCAGTTCCTCACTGGGAAGAGCCAGCCTGCGTGGCCTTGGGCGAGCTGCACAAGGGCACTGCCAAGGAGAACTGAAGGATAAAACCACTTCTGAATATTCTCTACCCTGAAAAGGGTTGCCATAAGTCAGAACTGATTTGATGGCCCATGATGATTATTATAATATTACAGTGGTGCCTCGCTTAGCGATCGCTCCGTTGAGCGACGAAATTGCTTAGCGACGGGGTTTTTGCAATCGCTTTTGCGATCGCTTTGCAATGGTCCCTATTGGGTTTTTTCGCTTCGCGATGATCGTGGGGAAGTGATCATTGCAAAGCGCCCATTTTCGCACAGCTGATCGGCGGTTTCAGAATGGCCGCTGGGTAAACAAAATGGCTGCCTGCTGTGTTTCCTCGCTTAAGAGGCACCAAAAATGGCCGCCCCGGAGGATCTTCGCTTAAAGGTGAGTTTTTAGCCCATAGGAACGCATTAATCGTGTTTTAATGCGTTTTTATTGGCTTTTTAATTTCTCTTAGCGATGAAATCGCTTAGCAATGTTTTTTCCGGAACGGATTAACGTCGCTAAGCAAGGCACCACTGTACAGTAGTGCATCACTTAACTATGTTAATTGGTTCCATTTTAAAAATCGTTATTTGAAAACATCGTTAAGTGAAACCCCATTTCCCATAGGAATGCATTGAAAACTGGTTAATCCGTTCCAATTGGAACGGATTGCCGTCCTTAAGTGAAAATCGGCATAGGAAACATCGTTGAGTGAAACACGGTTCCCCAATTGAAATACATTGAAGCCGACTCAATGCATTTGAATGGGTTTGCGAAGTCCCTTTTTGCTCCTGTAAAAGTGTCTTAAACTGTTTGAAACCTGTTAAATGCTTGCAATCGTTAGCCCACCTCCTGAAACCTAGGCAAACTTAATTTGGTGTTGTTCTGAGTCTTCGTTAATTTTTGGTGAATTTGTTTTATTCTCCATTGAAAGCCATTGGACTTTCAATGGCTTTCAATGGAGAAAACAAAAAATTCACCAAAAATTAACGAAGACTCAGAACAACACCA
Source organism: Pogona vitticeps (assembly GCF_051106095.1). Lineage (NCBI taxonomy): Eukaryota > Metazoa > Chordata > Lepidosauria > Squamata > Agamidae > Pogona > Pogona vitticeps. The sequence goes on from NC_135797.1 coordinate 9,058,177, forward strand.
AATTAAGTTTGCCTAGGTTTCAGGAGGTGGGCTAACGATTGCAAGCATTTAAAACAGGTTTCAAACAGTTTAAGACACTTTTACAGGAGCGAAAACAGACATCGTTGAGTGAAAATCCCCCACAGAGAACATCGTTAAACGATGTGGAAAATTCCTAAAAGAAACCCATCAGTAAGCGAATTCTTCGTTAAGTGAGGCAATCGTTAAGCAAGGCACCACTATATTATTAATTCCAGTATAATTTCTTTAACTGGATTCTGGCCAACTTCTGTTTCTTTCTCTCTCTTTGTGTGTTATATATGTATCTATTTACATGTCTCTGTATGCACACAAAAGATCTTGTGTTGTGTTTTGCCTGTGGATATGTGTATCTTTATGTATACATATGTGTCCCCGATATACAAATGCATGCCCCTAAATTGTGTAGATTTCTTTGCAGGCTTCTCGCTGGTCACGCTGCCACAGAGTCTCTGAGGCCTTTTGCTGATCACACTCTCACCTCCACTGACTTTTTTCTTCAGCTTCTTCCCAAGGTTGGTGATGCTGCATTTTTTGGTTCTGTCCTTCCCCCCCCCGCCCCCCTTCCCGTTCCCTCCTGTTCTCTCTCCTGTCCTTAGCCTTGTTCTCCCCCCCCTTCCCCACCTCCCGGGCGCCGTTTCGATCCGGTCGTTACTTTAAAATAACCCCGACACCACGCCTGCTTCGAAGAACCGTCGCCCGCCTCGCCAGCCCTGCCGTGTGCGACTCTGCGATGGGCCGAAGACGGTTTTGCTCGTCCAAACGTTCCCGTTTCCCCCCCGAACTCTTTTCCTTGGGGCCCCAACTGAGAGGGGAAGGGGTCGCTCTCTCCGCCGGCTCATTCTTTGCTTGCTCCCGTGTCGTCGCGCGTCTCTTCCGACAGCCGAGCCGCTGCCGAGGCTTCTTTGCTTTGCTGTAATCTTGGGTATTCCTTTATATATATATATAAAAAAAAGGTGGAATTTTTTTTTGCCTTTGTACAACTGATTAATTGAGTTTGGTCTCATGGCAGCAACTTGTTTGCTTTTTTTTTAATTTTTAATGCTGACGATTAAATGCCTTTTTACAGAACCTCACGTCTTGTCGTAAACATCGGCGTCGCTTTAATTCTACCTTGTCCTCTGCCTCTTCCCCCTTGCCTGCCTGGATCCGCCTTCGCCTCCTCCACCCCTCGTTCTGCATGGGGGAAAACCAGCCACTTTCGCCCTCTGCAAAAACCTCCCATCTTCCGTCCTTTGTACCGTGTTTCCGCTGCAGTTTTTAACGTCCTCCCTCCCCTATGCTTGGCGTGAAGGGCCCCCCGCCCCTGTCCCCCCCCCGGTCCTTCCTCTTTCCCTTTTTCTCGGCTCTCTGTGGCTGCCACCACTAACGCCGTTCCAAGCTCAGAGAGTTAGGGGGGAGCCTTTGCCGGACCCGACGCCGCGCGCTCTCGTGCATACCCTGGACTGTCCTCTCTTTGGCTTTGCTCGTCTCAGGGCTGGCCCATACCCAGCCTGGATCAGGCCTCAGACACCTGGTAACCCTGTGTTTTTTTCCCCATTGACTCTCTTTCTGTGGACAGCTGATTCTGGAAGGAGGAAGGGGGTCGCGGATGCCCTGCAAAGCCGGCCCCGAAGCAACGCAGCCACGTCGGTTCTGCCCACTGGCCCGCTGACGAGACCGTGGAGCTACTCCAGGCCATCCGGAGTGAATATCTTAACTTTTCCCCCCACTCCCTTCGTCGGCGCTCTTAGAGTAGGCTCTGGAAGGGATGGGAAATAGGGCGGGATAGTTGGGAAGGGGTGGGAGCTCTCGTCCGGCGGTTCTGACTCTTGTGTCGGACCTCAGCTCCCAAGGCTGGCTCAAACGCCTGCTCAGGTAGGCCCCAAACCTTTGTCGTTCAGAGCTTGAAAGCCCCCACTGTCGGTGCAGCAGAGGCAGGACCCCGGGGGCTCACACGCCACTCCCAGCACCCTGGGGATCCCAGCTCACCCTGAGGTGTTGCTGTTCGTGTTTCTGGACTGCAGTTCAAAATTCTGCAAGATTTCCAGGAACTGCAGCCCACAAACCCAACTCCCCACACCTGCCGTTCTCCCGGGAGAAGGGCTTGTGAGTTATTTATTAGCACCACCAGGTCCTCCGACCTTTGCTTCCTCTTGTTGATTTTTTGTTGTTGCTTAAGCTACTGCCATGCTCTCTGGGAGTTGTAGTCATGCTGCCTATGAAGCTCTCTAGAGCGGTGGTTCCCAACCGTTGATCCTCAGATGTTCTTGGACTACAACTCCCAGAAATCCTGGCCGGCACACATAGGGTTGAAGGCTTCTGGGAGTTTTAGTCCAGAAGCATCTGGAGAATCAAGGTTGAGAACCACTGCTCTAGAGGCACCCCCCCCAAGGAATTACAATTCCTAGGAAGCATTGCAGCAGCCTGCTTCTTTCTTTCTTTCTTTCTTTCTTTCTTTCTTTCTTTCTTTCTTTCTTTCTTTCTTTCTTTCTTTCTTTCTTTCTTTCTTTCTTTCTTTCTTTCTTTCTTTCTTTCTTTCTTTCTTTCTTTCTTTCTTTTTCTTCCTTCCTTCCTTCTTTCCATCCTTCCTTCCTTTCTTCCTTTCTTCCTTCCTTCCTTCTTTCCTATTTCTTTCTCTCCCCCCTCCTCCCTCCCTCTTTCTCTTTCTCTTCCTTCCTTCCCTTCCAAGATCTGTCCAAGGTTCCTGTTTCTGCCCCCCATGACAGCTGGCAGCTTTCTTTCTGAGGTGGAAAGCAGGACGGATCTTGGCCTAGCTAAGCCTCAAAGCTTTTCCGTTGAGGCCTTTTCTCCCAGATGTATCCCATTTAGGTGTTACTAAGGCGTCTAAGTCAGTGGTCAGGGAACAGGGGTGAATTACCCCAAATGGGGTAAAAGTGAAAATCCTGAGGGTAAGGAACAGAGCGCTACCCCTCCCTCCCTCCCACCCCTGCAGCCAAACCTAAGATTGTAAGCCACCTCTCCCTGTTACTTCCTGGTTGCAGCAGGCACTTGTAAATCCTCCCTTCATTCAGAGATCGGAGATAAGCCTGCTTAATTGGCTACAGCTGTGGAATAGCCCCGAGCAATCAATCAATCCTGAGCTTTGAATGATTGCTTCCTCCGGAAATGAATGCAGGCAAGCAGGAGGCGGGAAAGGATCAAGTTAAGGAGGGGAAGGAAGGTGTGGGAGACCAAGGGCTTCATCAAGCTTATTTAAATGGATGGAGAAAATGGATAGAGAAAATGGATGGAGGATGGGTGGGTAGACAGATGTGTGTGTGTGAGTGAGAGAGACTGACTCAAAACTATGAAAAAAAGGAACAGGCAAGGCTTGAAAAAAGGGTGGTTTCATCAAATACTGTATCATTTCCTTCCTTTCAAATCAAGGGGGTAATGTTGGCTTATATAAAAAATTTTTTGGGGGGGGGGGTAAAAAAAAAGTTCCCTGACCCCTGATCTAAGTGGTAGATAGAACTCACGTATGACCACTAGAGGGTGGAAGAAGGATTTCATTGTAAAAGCAAATTATTTTTGTAAAATATATCTATATTAAGTGGATGTGTGTGCGTTTTTGTAGCCCTACAAAATCCAGGGCTGGACAAATAGAGGCTTGGCTCTCTGGAAGATTTCCCAACCCTGAGATATAGAAACTACAGATGGGCTTAAATGCACTGAATGCCAGAAATCTGGGAGTTAATAGGTGGATAATGAAAGCTAGCTGCAAAGCGTAAAACAGAACGCCTACAGCGTAGCATCTGTATCGAGAAAAGCTAGCACATATTTCACTTGATTGGTGGGCTTAGCTTCCGATAAAAAATCTAGCTGAGTTCACTTGAGTGACAGCTGAATCATAAAACCACATTTTTATTTGGTATCACCATATGATTAATAAATTCACTAAACAGAGCTAAATATTCATGCAATATCCATAGGCAGAAATACTACAACTGAAAATAATAACAAATAACAGGAGAGAAGGAAAAAAAGATACGAAGTATCAGATAAGTAAACTTTTGAAAATGGCTAAAGTTTAAAATTTTATTGTGAATCAAGCAAGGTAACTGTATCCCACTAAATGTTTCACCAAAGAAAGTTTTCTGCTAACACAAACAAACAAAAGGCAAGTTTCCAATCTATTTCCAGTCTTTCTCTTCCTTGTCAACTTCTCTCACATCAAAGCAACTGATTAAATTCCTCTTTTCACCATTTCATGCTCCGATATACTCTTCCAGTTCAGGAGCAGCAACCAAGGTCTTGTTACGGAGTTATTACCGTATGTATTTGTTTCTAACATTTATATACCACCCCACTTAGTAGAGACTGCTACTCCGGGCGGTCTTACAAAATAACATAGATCCCCCTACCACAAAAACAAAAATAATAAATGTCACCAACAAACCAATGAAATGCAGACAAATAAATAAGCGTGTTAAAACGAAACTAAGGAATGATAACAAACCTCAGTGGAAAAGGTGACACATGGGTCACAAACCAAATGAATTTGGGGGGGGGGGAGATGTTCTTAAAGGCTTCCCTGAAATGTTCAAGTTTGAGCAGTTTTTTAAAAAACTGGAGGGAGGAGGCCTGCCGGATCTCCAAAAGGAGGCCTTTCCAAAGGTGTCAGGGCCACTTCCTTGCCCTTTGGGATGGCCATCCACAACAGCAAGGATCTGGGAGCGATCTGGCCAAACGGGGAGAGATGCTCCGACAGGTTGTGAGTTCCCAAACCATTAGGGGATTACCATATTTTCCCATGTATAAGACTATACTTTTGTCTAAAATCTTTAGACTAAAAATTGAGGGTCATCTTATACACGGAAGTAAGCTGATGAGAGAACAAAAACAAGTGGAGGGGAAAGCAGGGATCAGAGCGATCCTGCAGGGCTTTGATCCCTTTCCCTCTACACTTGCTAAGCCCCACTTAGATTTCTTAATTTTGGATTGGGCGTCTTATGATGGTGGAAAGGAAAGGGTTTAACTCACAGTAGCAAATTGCTGCTAACCGATGAGTCCCTAATTGGGTCCTTGATTGTACCACCCGCTGGGTGGTGTGTCACGTGCCCTGGAATCCAAGCGGGGACTCTTTAATTCGCGTCCATTGGCCCTTCTGAGTCACACCATTTCCTTTCTGCTGGTGTAAACCCTACAACAGGATTTTGGCTAGTGTTTGTAGCATCACAAGCTTTACATATATGCAGCAGGCAGTAACACACACTGAGCATGGGGTTTTTGCATGGCATTGTATGTGTACGAAATCTTTTGTGCTTCATTTTGGTTTTCTGTTTTTAAATGCCGTGCTCAGTCGCATCGTTTCCTGTAAAGACCAGCTTCTTGGCCCCCCCCTCCCCAGCGTATTTGTGCCCATTTGCTCTTCCTTTTGCTGGGATACAGCCCTGGGCCGGGTGCCCTCGCATGTTGGCTTCAGCTGGTTTTCATGCCAGTCTTGTCTTTTGCCTGCCCCCGTGCCAGGTGGAGGGACCAGATGTTTTCTACTGTTGGAACGCTTGACAGTGCCGTTTTCCCCAGAAACATCCAGGAGCCCAGGGCTTGGGTGGGAGCCACTGCTTTAGAGGAAAAGCAGATAAACTCCAGCCCTCCTGGTGTTTGTTTAGGATGGCATGTCCCAGGACCCCCTTCTGTGGGCCGTGCTGAGTAAGGCCTTCTTGGGGTCCGAAGTCCAACACGTCTGAAGGGCCGCGCGGCTGAGGTTGTCCTTCAGCCCAGCTTGCGACGGAAATAATCGGTTCAGACCTCTGGCGGAAATGATCTGTCTCCCAGCAGCAATTGTGGAGGGAGAAGGAGAAAAGTGGGTGTCAGAAGAGGGAGAGAGGGTAGCAGAGGCAGAGGGAATTAAAAAAGAGGGGGAGTAGAAAAGAGATAGAAGAGGACTGGAGAGGAAAGAGAGTGGGCAGAAGAGAAGCGAGGAACAGGTGGGGAGAAGGCGTATTGAAAAAAAGAGGGAACAGAGAAAGGAGAGAAAAGGAGCAGAAAGAGAAAAAGAGAGAGTGTGTGGGGGAGATGATCTCGTTTATGCTAGTTTTTATTTTATTTATTTATTTATTTATTTATTCATTCATTCATTCATTCATTCATTCATTCATTCATTCATTCAATTTTTACCCCGCCCCCCCTAGACAACGTCTACTCGGGGCGGCTTACAAAAATTAAAACACATTAAAACAATGTAGAACAATAACTAACATAATGCAATTATTATAATTAATATTATCCAAGATGGCAACATTAAGAACCAGAAAAAAGGGGGAAAAGAACTTAGGTGACTGGGGGGAAGGCCTGTCTGAATAACCATGTTTTTAGTTGGTTTTTGAACACACCCAGCGAGGGTGCCAGCCGAATTTCAGTGGGAAGTGTGTTCCACAGCCGAGGGGCAACTGCCGAGAAGGCCCGGTTTCTTGTTTTCTCCTTCCGAGCCTCCCTCGGCGTCAGTCCCCTCAGCTGTCCCTGCTGGCTATGTCGGGTGACTCGGGTAGATCTGGGTGGGAGGAGGCGATCTGCCAAATATTGAGGTCCCAAACCGTTTAGGGCTTTATATGTAATCCTTAACACTTTGACGTCAACGCGGAAACGGATGGGCAACCAGTGCAAAGCAGCCAGGGTGGGGGAGATATGCTGGTGTTTTCTCACCCCACTAAGGAGCCTGGCTGCTGCATTCTGGACCATCTGGAGTTTCCGCGTCAGCCTCAAAGGCAGCCCCACGTAGAGTGCGTTACAATGGTCTAGTCTCGAGATTACGAGCGCGTGGACTAGAGTAGTGAGGGGCCCCCGATCAAGATATGGCCACAGCTGGGCAATCCGCCATAGATGAAAATAGGCAGAACGGACCACGGACTCCACCTGGGTTTCCATGGTTAGCACCGGGTCCAGATATACCCCCAAGCTGCGGACCTCACTCTTTGTGGCAAAGGGTCGTCCCTCCAAAAGAAAGGGAGTCACCTATGCCGCTGACGGGAGGGCCACCCACCCTCAGGACCTCCGTCTTGTCTGGGTTCAGCCTCAATCCATTTGACTGCATCCATTCCAGTACAGTGTCCAGGCAGCGCTGAAGGGACAGAACGGCATCCACTGAAGTTGGAGTAAAAGAGATGTAGAGCTGTGTGTCATCAGCGTACTGGTGACACGATGCCCCACACCCCCTGATGACCCCGCCTAGCGGCCTCATGAAGATGTTAAACAGCATTGGGGAGATGATCGACCCCTGTGGAACCCCACAATTGAGACTCCACGGGGCCGAGACATTCTCCCCAATCTGCACTCTCTGGGGGCGCTCCTCCAGGAAGGAGCGGAGCCAGGCAAGTGCCAGGCCGCCGACTCCCAGCTCGGAGAGCCTCCCCAGGAGGATACCGTGGTCGACGGTATCAAAGGCAGCTGAGATGTCGAGGAGGACCAACAAGGACACATTGCCCGTCGGCCTCCCTCAACAGGTCATCCAGCAGTGCGACCAGTGCTGTTTTTCTGCCCTTCTCTCCTGCACAACCTTTTCATCCCAATGGGGGAGAGGGAAAATACTTTAGCACTTTAAAGGCTAATAGGTTTGTTTCAGGGAAGGCTGTCAGGGACCAAAACCCACCTCCTCCCTCCCAATATGATGTTTGCTCAGCTGTCCCTGAACACCAACGTGCACAAATACCTACCAGTCTTCCTCCTCCCTTTTTGCTGTTAAGTCCTGATGCAGGTTTACTAACAGCAGTCGAGAAGAAGGAATATTGACCTAACAGATCACCCCTACGTGGTGGGGGTGAGGCTACCCCCTCGGAGCGCCAAAATTAAGATCAGGTGTCGGAAATCTTGTGGATCTGCCTTGGAAAGATTTCCAAGAGATAACACGTCGGGTAACACAAAGAGAGCCTTCATTTCTTTGCCCCTGGAGCCCAACGCTGCCTGCTCTGGCTGGCAGCCGTTTTCTAGGCGTTTGGCCAGGTGGTCAGGCTTCTGCTATCTGTCAGAATGTTGCTACCATTTCCAGACATTCTAGCTCAGAAATCTATCCAGGACAAGGACTTCAGGATTCTTTATCTACACCATCTGCTTTCCTGGACTTGCTTCCTATTATTGATTTGTAAAGAAAAGCTGCATCAGTGCTTCCTGGGAGTTGTAGTTTTGCTGCCCACTAGGCCCTAATAGAGCAGTGGTCCCCCAACCTTGGGGCCTCCAGATGTTCTTGGACTTCAACTCCCAGAAATCCTGGCCAGCAATAGCGGTGGTGAAGGCTTCTGGGAGTTGTAGCCCAAGAACATCTGGAGGCCCAAGGTTGGAGACCACGGCTATAGAGGACACCTTCCGAAGAACTACAACTCCCAAAAGGTACTGCTTTAGCTTTCTTTGTTTGAAGAAGAAACAATGGCAGAGAAGGCAGTGACACAAGTAAATGACTCAAAAAGCCCTTCTCTGGGGATAGGGAGGGTGAAAATTATATCCTGGAAGGTTCAGGTTTCTGGGCTACAATTCCTGGAATTCTTGAATTCTGGGGATTTCAGTCCAAAAAACATGAGCACCCTTCTAGCTGCAAGGCATTGGCATCCTTCCTTGCTGTAGCTTAGTGTAGCTCCTCCATTAGACGTTGCATGCAAGCAGAGGTTCCACCCACTGGGCGCTGGTTCCTCCCAAATCAGCAAGTTGGAGGGCTAGTCTAAAAGGGAAGGGACATTCAGGTTAGGATTCGTAGGCTGGTATGGCCCGAGACCCTTTTTGATGTGCTGTGCACAGCACTCGTTCCGCCACTGAGCCAGACAGACCTGATTCACCACAGTCGAAAATTTCTGACGGAGATGAAGCAGGTGAGTCTCTTGAGAGGCGCAAAGTATGTGCAGTCCTCCCGGGAGGGGGCAGTTTCTCTTAGGTCCCCTACCTGTCCTGTCCTGCAACGGCACCGTGGCCGACCGAGCAGTCAGCTGATGGATTCCTTGACCCAGAACCTGAGGGTCTGACCTAAAGGATCCATGGCAGGGGGAGAGCCCACAAGGTAAGCACTCTTTTCTCCTGCCGGGTTGGGGAGTGATCCTTTGACCACTGGAAAGGAGAGAGAGAGAGGAGGGGACATGTGGATAGGATAAGGCGGTGCCAGTACATACCTGGAAACATCAGTCATCCCGGATGGAGAGGCCCGCGGACCCCTCCATTTAGCCGCCTGGGCAGTTTCTGGGCGATGGCAGCAGAGCAGCAGTCCCGATACGGTCTTGGACTGAAACGCCCAGCAACCTTGCCCACCGATTGTGCCATCCAGGAATTTTGGAAGTTGTAGTCCAACAAAGTCTAGGGATCCGAATTTGGGGACCGTTGCACTAGGTGAAAGCTGAGTCCGGCTGAAGCTGGACCAAACCCCTTGGTGAGTTTCTTGGGGTCCCTCTCTCGGTCCCCGTTAACTCTTCTTCCTCAAAGGCAGGTGTAACAGATCTGGGAACCAGATCTGGACTGTGCCTAACTTTAGAGGTGACCATTCTGGGAGGTTCAAGACCGGCGTGGAATCAACAAGAGTGGTAGAATATACCAGATGGGTGGGATATAAATCGAACAAACAAATAAATAAACGACACCTTTTTTTTACACTGCAAGGCTCATCTGTTGCGCACCCTAGAAGGAAAGTTTCAGAGTGGCCAAGATTCTTAAGTGAGGAATGGTTTTGAGAGAGAAGGACTCAAAAAACTTAACCCCCCCCAGTGCTCAATACTATAGTACTTAAGGAGTAGGGGAAATTGAAATATTATGGCCAATATCCCATTGAGCAGCTTCGCCTGTGCAAGGGGAATGACGTCACTGTCAGTGGCAGATTGCCACGATTAAAGACTTCATTTTTCTATTTTGGGGTTTGCACAGCTCACACATAATGAGACAAAGTTGCATGCATGCCAACACTGAAAAAGTGTTAAGTCAGCAGCAATCTACCACAGATGATAACGCCATTCCTGTTGCGCAGGCAGAACATGCTGAACAGGATTTTGGCTAACATTTTCAACCTCTTGTTTTAGCCACTTTTTGTACCTGCTGTATCTGAAATGTGAAGCTCCCTAGATGCTGAGGCTGAGGTGTAGCCCTCTATGGGCTGGGTCACTCACTGCATGTGTTGGGTAGGAAAAACAGGCCCCCACCTTCCCTGAATGAGAGAGTGCTGAGGATTGCAAAGGTTTTTCTAATCAGATGCTCCACCTTGAGGCCACTTTGCAGAATTTTCTCTGAATCAGGGATGGAAAGTGTATATGACCCTCCCAGATACTGGTGGACTGCGGTTGTGATCCTCCATCAGCTTGTAGAGGGCTACGTGGCTACCCAGTTCTCCAACATGTCTTTGTAGCAGCCTCACTCCTGCCCCTTAATCCAAAATGGCAGTGAAGAAAATGCAAAAGGGAAGAGGGACAGCCCCCAAAGTTACTGCTGTACAACAGCTCCTTAAAACAACAGACCAACGGGGCCGTTGGCAAAGTTCTGCTATCATCAAGGTGGAGACCAACTTCTAAGAAAAATGGAGAATTTCTTTTCCTTTGGGAAAAAAAATTAAGTACAGTGGTGCCTCGCTAGACAGTTACCCCGCATGACATTTTTTTTCACTAGACATTGATGTGATCGCTATAGTGATTCGCAAAACAGTGATTACAATGTTTGGTCCCTGCTTCGCAAACCGATTTTCGCTAGATGATGATTTTGACAGCTCCCTCCGCGCTCGCAAAACAGGTGTTTTGGGGACGTAAGCTTCGCAAGTGATCCTTTGACCACTGGAGATAAGAGGGCTTGGCGTGCTCTGGTCCATGGGGTCACGAAGAGCCGGACACGACTAAACGATGAAGCTTCACAAGACAGCGATGTAAACAGCTGATCGGGGGTTCGCAAAGCGGCTTTCCTATGGCCGATGTTTGCTAGACAACGACAATTCTTCCCCATTGGAACACATTAAACAGGTTTCAATGCATTCCAATGGGGAAATGCTTTCCGCTAGACAATGATTTCGCTAAACAGTGATTTCAGTGGAACAGATTATCATCGTCTAGCGAGGCACCACTGTATAAAACAAGCCTACACTGCACTACTTTATCTAAAAAAAAGCCTCTAAGCAGTGGTTCCCAACCTTGGGGTCCCGTATGTTCTTGGATGATGACTCCCCAAAATCCCAGCCAGCACAGTGAGCAAGGGCTTTTGGGAGTTGCAGTCCAAGAACACCTGGGTTACCCAAGATTGGGAACCCCTACTCTAAGGCAAAGATATTTGCCAGAGGACTCCCGTCCCCATCAGCTCTAGGCAGGAGAGCCAATGAACAAAGATAATAGCATCATCTAGAAGGTCACATGTAGAGATGGGACATCTGGATTTCTTGGACTACAAATCATGTAATTCTTCATTCTGGGAGTTATACCTGATATATAGAGAGAGACACCTAAATGTAGCTGAGCTGGAGAAAAGGCCTCTGCCCAAGCTTCTTGTTCCTGCCCCCGTGCTATTTGGGAGCTTCCTTTCTGAATAGGAAGGTGGGCAGAGCAAGGCCAAGTTAATTCTCAAAGCTCTCCAAGTTGCAGCTTTTCTTCCAGGTCAGCCGCATGTCTGTCTATATAAGGTTTTTCAGGTAAAACTCCAAGAATTATAGGATTTGTAGTTTAAGAAATTTAAAAAATCCCATTCCTAGCCACATGTTCCTGATTCCTCTTCCAAGGTGCGAACATAAAAACCAGATGAAAACTGGCAGGATCGCCTCTCTCGTACTCTCCACTTATGTATGCCCAGTGATCTGGAAAGCCTGCACCTAGCACATCTAGCACATGCTTAACTCAAGCATCTATGGAATTCAGTGCGGCTTCCTTCTAAGTAGAGAGTCATTCTTCCTGTGTCCAGCCTCCCTTTTTGTGACCATCTGAGGCCGTGCAGGGCAGGAAGCACAAAAGAATATAGTAGGACCCCCATATCCACAGGGGATTGGTTCCAAGCCCCTCTCTTTGGATACTGAAAACCGTGGATAATAGTGAACACTATAAATATCATGGTAAAAGAAAAAAAGATTTTTCTTCACATGCATTACTGGAACTGGCCACTAGAGGACACCAGTGTATTCTTCACTAACAAGTATTCATAGCATGGTCTCTGGCTCCATCCAGTGACCTGTTCTGGTAATACATGTGAAAATATTTTTTTCTGGATTTTTTTTCTTTTAATATTTTTAAAATTTTCGGACCATGGATAGGTGAAACCGTGGATACTGATCCTATGGCTACAGAGGTCCTACTGTACACAACAAAAGAGAGATTTGTGTGGATTTATAAAAATTGAAAATCCACCACAATCATAGTGTTGTTTTTTTTCCTGGCCTGTGATACAGTTTCCAAGGTGGGAGAAGGAAGTGACAAAAGAGGTCTGTGGTTCCATTCTGCTCCAGATCTTGAAAGGACTAACTCAAACATGACCAGCCCTTGGAAATAAAAGTCAATTTCAATGCACCAGTGGCATCTGCTCCTGTTTAATGAAAAAGTAATGATTTAACACATTAAATATAACATATTTTTTTCTGAGCTCTGAACAGGACGAATGAAGGCATTTCCATTCCACGATGGCTTCCCAGAAGCAGCTGTGTGAAAGGAGCGAGAGAGGAGGTGAATGAAGGCTCTTACAAATCCTCCCCGTATCGAGATTCTAGGGCAGATTTCCCAAACCTGTTGTTTCCCAAGGGTGCTGGCCTACACCAGGGTGGGAGGTGCCAATTGTGCGCACACACACACACACACACACACACACACACACACACACACACACACACACACACACACACACACACACACACACACACACACACACACACACACACACCAGCACTCCAATGACTTTCACTGGTGCTTCAAACAAATACAGTGGTGCCTCACTTAACGGGCGCCCTGTTTAACGATGAAATCACATAGCGATTAACTTTTTGCGATCGCTTTGCGATGTTCCCTATGGGGAAAAATCGCTTTGTGATGATCGGTACCCTGTTTCGCTTACTGATCATCGCAAAGCAATGATTTTTTAACAGCTGATCGGCGGTTCCAAAATGGCCGCCAGGTAAAAAAAAAGGTCGCCTGCTGTTTTCTGGGACGGATTCCTCACTTACCGGGCAGCGAAAATGGCTACCGTATGGAGGATTTTCGCTTTAAGGTGAGTCTGAAGCCCATAGGAACGCATTGAAGGGGTTTCAATGCATTCCTATGGGCTTTTTAATATCGCATAGCGACAAAATCGCTTTGCAGCGATTTTTGCTGCACCGATTAACGTCGCTATGCGAGGCACCACTGTAGTTTGTTTAGCTAGATCTTGGGAATTCTGTTCTCCAGACTGCCTCCACCCAGAGGAGATTCAGCCTAGATAGCCTTCGGGAAGCTGCACAGTCCCAGCGCTCCCCCTAGTGGAAGGAAATGGTAAGCCTCTTCTGAATATGTCTACCTAGGAAAACCCTGGAAAGGGTTGTCGTAACTCAGAATCAACTTGGTGGCATGTGATTATTTCAGTACCCGGAGGTTTTCAGAAAATGCAGCCTTGGCATGAAGTGGAGGAGCCCAACACCCCCCTCCCCCAGATCTAAACTTGGAAGTAGGTATCTGTGTTATCAAAATACAGCTTCTTTTAAAACATGTTTGGCCATTTGCTATCATTTCTAGATCAGGCGTAGCCCACAAATGGCTGATTTAAGGAAAATTTGCTCCCTTCCACCTCCGGCCCATTATAGTTGATGACGCCTGGACTTCACTTTGTCTGGGGATGTTTGGGAGATGATGTCCTACGTGGGGTTGTTGTGCAAGGCTGTAGCTCCGATTGCCGTCTCGCACCCATACCTGCGCATGACAAATACGGGCACACCCAAAGAACAGCGGAAGCTCAAAGGCCTTGAAAAAAAAGGTAGCGAGGGTCACTGGGAAGAAGATTTACAAACACGTATTTTACAGGAATACCCAACAAAAATGGGTTACGTGGAGAGGGAAGGCCAGTCACAGAATGGATTCTAGCCCGCTGGAACCAGGCGCCTGTAGCTGGCACAGGGCCATCTCTCTTGTGTACATACGCTGGGGTGTGCAACCACATGGCTCACAGCTGCAGATGTTTTAGATGTTGCTGAAATATTTCCTCTGCCCTCTGTAGGTACTCAGCCGTCTTCTTCTTGACAGCCTCCCTACGGGCTGGATCAGGATCCCCTGAAAGCAGGGAAACATCAGTTAGGGAGCTAGACATGAACCCCGCCGTGCCCATTACTGGTCTTGTCAGTTAGCCGAGCCTCTACACTTCGCCTCCTCAAAACCTATGCCGGAAATTTTGTAGCACCAGCCCCAACATTGGTGGTGTCGCCCAACCGTGTTAACAAGCCGATCAGATGATGAACCACAGGGTCCCTTTGTGTTCTGCAGTTTGTTTGCTTTTCAAGATTTTGGGTCAACACCCCTCAAAGTCCCAACAGTATTCTTTCCACATAAAATCTATAGCAACGGTTTGTTTTATAAGGTTTTGCACAAGTCTTAAAAGGGGAAGGTTGTTTACACGGAACACTGTCATGAAAAGTGTCCTGTAGGCTGCGAGGAGCTCAGCCAGGCCTTATATGAGGGGGATGTTCCTAACTAGAGATGTATAGGTTTCTGTGTTCAGATCTAGAATTTTTCCAGAATTCATTCTGGGAAATGCTAGTCTGAAACACACAGCTCTGCTGCTCTGGGGGAATTCTGGGAAGTTCTAGGTCTAAACATACAAATCTGTGTCACTACCATAGGACCACAGAATAGTGAAGTTGGAAGGGGCCTGTGAGGCCATCAAGTCCAACCCCCTGCTCGATGCAGGAATCCAAGTCAAAGGAGATCTGCCCGGTGGTTGTCTAAGTTTCTCTTGAAGGCCTCCAGGGTTGGAGTACTCACCACCGCTCAAGGTGATTGGTTCCACTGTCTTCCTGCTCTAACAGGAAGGTTTTTTAAATATTCGATTAAAATCTGGCTTCCTGTAACCAAAGCCCATTGTTGCACGTCCTTCCACTTTAGGATGATCAAGAACCAATCCTGCCCCTCCTCTGTAGGACAGCCTTTCCAGTACAGTGGTGCCTCGCTTTACAATTGCCCTGCATAATGACGAATCCACTTTACGACAATTTCTGCGATCGCAAAACGATGGTCTAAATGGGGGAATTTCGCTTTGCAGTGATCAGTTCCCTGCTTTGGGAACCGATTCTTCGCAAAACGATGATTTTTAAACAGCTGATCGGTGGTTTCAAAATGGCCGCCGGGTAACTGAAATGGCTCCCCGTTGTGTTTAGGGATGGATTCCTCGCTATACAGGCAGCGAAAATGGCCACCGTATAGAGGATCTTCGCTGGACGGTGAGTTTTAAGCCCATTGGAACGCATTTAAAGGATTTCAATGGGGTTTTTATTTGGCCCAATTTAACGTCCAGGTAGTGAGCCTGTATCTCATAACAAGCTTGGGACTAGGTGAGTTGAAAGTCATATCTGGGTCCTAGGAAGATCATAATCACCCCAGGACCCCCATTCCTGCTTTACACCAGTGTTGTGGGAATGTAGCCATTTTGACAAAGCTGGGAGGGGCCCCTGGAGGCTCAGATCCCCACAGTTGGAAAGGAACCTTGGTGGTATTTACAGCTTTACATCGGACCCCCCCCCCAATACTTATCGCCCAAGTCTTGCTACTCCCCCCCCTCAGAGGCAACTCCAATTTCATGGGGTGCTAAATCTGCTGCAGGTTCTAATCTGGGCTTCACAAAGTGCTGAAGCTATTTTGGAGCCCAACAGCCAGCGACTTCGATAGCTCCCAAGTTCGGATAAAAACCCAGCATGGATGCCAACAAAAGCAAGCTACCTTTCCCCAATGCCCCAGCATTGCCCCCTGTCTCTAACGTGAAAAGAGGGTCCAGGTGGCCAAGCCGACCACACCTTCCATGACCCACCTTACCTTGCAGGCCCTGGAGCAGTAGGTCCACCCCGCTGCGGTAGCCATGGAAGGCCCCTTTGTAGTCTTGGGCTGCTTCGCTCTCTAGGGCACGCCGGATGCGCTCGGTGGCCAGGGGGAGATACCCGCCCGGGTCTGGCTCAGCTGCTCCTTCCTGGGCTGCCTGCCCCAGTCCCTGACTAGGAGCAGAAAGCGCTGGTTCGTGGTCCAAGGCAGCGGTGAGGGCAGCCAGCTCTTCCCCATGAGAAGGGGGGGCAGGCGTGGACGCTGAGCGAGAAAGGAAAAAGCAGACGGAACATTGAACCACTTGATTCCCGAAAAAAAACACTCTCGGCTGAATGGCTGGTAACAGAGAGAGCGGTTTACAAGGGCATAACTTGGGAAGAGAAGAACAAAAACCATCAACCCCCATTTGGTTGCCTAGCTAGTCCTCATTCCACTGAGCCAGGGGCCAGGAACCAATGTGGTAGTGGAGCCAGTGCTCACTGGATGGTTGGAGTAGCAGGGACTATGACATCATCTGCCCCCCCTTCCTGCCTTCCTGCTTTCTTTGGCTGCATTTTTTTTCATAGCTGGCAGATAACTTGGTTTTCCCAGAAACAGGATAAGGTTGGAAGCTACCCCTCTTGGAATGCCATGTATTTGAAGGTGTTTTTGTCTTGAATCAACAATTAAGATCCATTACCTTTACAAAAAGCCCGCTCCTCTATTTCTCCAGCTGCCTGCATGCCTGGATTCTCTTTAAAAAGTAGGATGGCTGTGGGGGCTCTCCATAGGAGCAACACAGCACTTCCAAATTCACGACTGCACAACAGGGAGGAAGCCATAACATCTGGCTTCACATGCTCTGTATTATTTATACGCTGCTGTACCACGACACCCCCCCCCCAAATCCACCTACCTTCTTTGGAGAAAGGGTCAAAGAGGGCCAGCTCCTGGACGGACAAGAGGCAGCGGGAAGGCGATCCTGCCCCCCTCTCCCCACCTTCTTCGTCGTCTCCACCGAAAGCAAAGAGGGCGTCGAAGGCCTCGTCGTCGTTGTCGTGGTGGTGCTTCGTGGGCAAAGGAGGCGTCCCTGTGCCAGGCCATCGGAAGGGTAAAGCACGAGGAACAGGGAAAAGAATAAGAACCTAGTGCAGGCTTACAGCTAAGACAGGTAGCCCTCACCCAGGAAAGCACAGGTCAGCCTCTTGCAACCTTTCTCCAGCCTGCCAGCTCCTGGGCTGTTAAATCCATTGGCCAGCAGCTCTTAAGGTCAGCCCGGGAGTGCACTGGTTACAGTGTGGACGGGCAGCCTTTAAGGAGCTGGGGGTGATGTTTGCCTTCTTTCAGACCTGGGGAGGATGTTTGCCTTCTTTGCATCTCGGAGGGCTGCAAACTCCATCTGGTGTCTGGGGGGGGGAGAGGGGGAGGAGGAACCCCACTACCTCCAGTGGCCAATTCATGATCTGAGAAGTCTTTAGGAGAGGAAATGGCGATTCGAAGACAATTCTCTCCCCTCTTCCCCCTGCAGCCTAAAATAGGTCCA
Source organism: Pogona vitticeps (assembly GCF_051106095.1). Classification (NCBI taxonomy): domain Eukaryota; kingdom Metazoa; phylum Chordata; class Lepidosauria; order Squamata; family Agamidae; genus Pogona; species Pogona vitticeps. Next base: position 9,075,607 of record NC_135797.1, read on the forward strand.
GAAGGGTGGCGGCATAAAAATGGCCAAGGGGGTCATATTTTACTGCTTGGGGGGGGGGGGGGTCATTCAGGGTGTGGGTCTCCTCCTGCTCTCAATCTTAAATGTGGATACAGGAAGCCCCAACGGCAGCCATTTCAACTCCCTGCTTGGCCACAGGATCTGCTGACTCAGGGGTGAGGCAACAGTACCCCAACTCTTAACTATCTCACAGACCTGGAAAACTGTGAGCAGGCCAACCTGAATCAGAAAAGACCTGGTGGCACCGAAGACCAACACCGGGAAGCCCCCCCCCCAGCATCCTAAGGCGGGCTGTTTGAGGAGGCGGTGGGGGGGGGGGCTTTGGTGTTCAGAAGCCATGGGTCTGGAGCATCTCCATTCCCAATGTGGATCCTAGATAATAAGGAAGGGGACCAATGCTTCTCTTCACCCCAGCCTAGGAATTGTAGTTTGCAAATCCAAATTTCAACAATTGGGGCTGTGAACTGGGGAGAGGCAGAAGGAAAGGCAGGAGCCAACTCCCCAAATCCTCTCTGTTCCGCGCATGCGTTCACCCTCATCCCCACGGCCCTTAGGTAAACGGTGCAAAGCAAATTCCAGCTTGTTTTAGGATCACGGCAAGAGTACCCATAAACATACGCAGAATGCTACTTTCTCATCAGAAGGTAAACGGCCGCAACACAAGGTGAGAAGGGGGTGGAAACTGGTCTCCAGCCATTCTTGCTGGAATGTCGGGCAAAAAAACAAAAGGAAAGGAAAAGAAAAGACAAAAATGTTATGGTACCTTAAAGACTAACTGCTATATTTTAATGTGAGCTTTTAGGGCTCAAGCCCACTTCTCCAGGCCGAAGAGTGGGACGCAAGAATAGTATGTCTAAAGAAGCAGGCTTGCCCATAAAAGCTCACATTAAAATATAGCCGTTAGTCTTTAAGGTGCCACAATGCTGTTTATTTTTTAAGTTTTCTTTTGTTTCTGCCCAAAACGTGAGCACAGACAAACACAGCTACCTCTTCTTGTTCAAGGAACAGAGCGCTTGAAGGCCGTACCTCGTTCCTCCGTTTTGGGCTCCTGGCTACCCCCCTGGTCCACCGCGTCGGTGGCCCCACACAGGTCCGGGTTCAAATCCAGGGTCCCCTCCTCAGCGACCGATCCCAGCGCATCCTCTGCCGGCTCTACCCCTTCCGAAGGCACTGGGATCAGGGGCGGAGGCAGAGACGGCAGGTCGGGGCTCTCCAGAGGCCTTCTCACCTCCCCACCCTGCAAGACAGAACCACCAGCAGGAACGGAACTCAGGGCATCCAGTCCCCTGTGAGAGAAGCCGAGGCCCACATACATACAGGGAGAGCAAGGCCAGACGCCTGCCCCACTTTAGGAACCAAGAACGAGACCCAAAGGTCGTGACAAGCCACACAGCCAAATCAGGTCTTCCTGCTCTGAGCAGCTCCCCGGAGTGGCCTCTCTTCATTAAACCGAGGAAACCCACCTAATCGAAAATGAAAATTGGCAGCAGACCTCTGAACGCGTCTGGTTCTGGTTTCCAAGCTTTGCCTGTGGCCCCGCCACCGGTGCTGGGAGTTTAAAAAAAAAAGAAAAAAATGGCCTCCAAGTACCCCCCCCACCCTTACTTGAAGGATTCCAAGCAGGGGACCCAGAGCAGGAGACAGAAAGGTAAGGGCACAAAGACTCTTGGACTGGATGGCGAGTCTCTCTAGCAGAATATTCCGTTTCTAGAGGGGACACTAAGATACCCCCAAAGGGAAATCCGCCCTTAAGACAGCCTCCCAGATACCGATATAAACGCTGAAATCCTGTTGTGCGGTTCCATGTGCACCACGGTGATCGTAGCAGCTGCGGCAATAAATTGCTGCCGGATAAGGCTTCCTTTGGTAATTTTGGGATGCACGCGGCTTGGTCATGTTGTGTCCAAGTTCTGCGCACCACGAAATTGCCTTTAATCAGGGCAGTTTGTAACGGATTATATTCTGTGCGCGAAGGCGTGTGACAGGATTCTAAGCTCAGCTCCTAAGCGACACTTCCTTAAACTGGATGGTGAATCACAGAAACTAGCCACCAGTGGCTCTGACCTCCGTGAATATATTCTGGCTCCTTTCACAGCTGTCCCCAGTCTTGCAGCAGTGAGTTCCACAGTCCCCCAAGGGCGAGAGACGCTGTTCAGCATTCAACCTTGCCAAATGGATGAAAGCTGAAGAATGTGTCCCACCCGGAGAAGATTCTGGCTGGACCATCTGGAAGTCCCCGAATGCTGAACAAAATGGTCTATGGATGTGGAGAAATCCAATCCATGCAGCATTTATATGCAACGGCAACTCACGTAGGCCCCGCCATGTGTACTAAAGGAGATCTAGCAAATGGCTGAGATAACGCTATTGACGTAGCCCACTTCTGGACAAAAACAGTCCATTCTCTTAACATTTCAATTTGTTTTTAATTTTATCTACATTTCATTGACATGCTCAGAATTTTAAATTGTGCCATTCTCTGATCTGTATAAAGAAAGAACGAGTAAGTCCTTTCTTCCGACCTGCCTTTTCCACCTTTCAGCGGCAGTCCATCATCCCACAGAGATGGCCGAGAGACAGGGTGAAAATTCCCTCCCAATCTACTTCCTTTCCACACTGTGCATAATTTTATAAATCTCTCGGTGGGTGTCTCTGCCCAAGCTGGCCTCTTTTCCAAACATTGCAAGCAACCTCTCCCTTGTGGGAGAGTTGCTCTACTCCCTCAGTCAACCGGGTTGCCTTCTCCCCACCAGAAACCCGCCAACCCCACATACCCGGAAGAATTCCTTCAGCTGAGGGCTGTTGTTCAAAGCTGGAATGTTTACGGTGAAGCGCAACATGGTTTCGGCGGCCTTCCGACGCTCCTCAATCACCTCGGGCTCAAACCGGCCTGCATGGAAGAAGAGACCCATACCGAAAAGGTGCCGGGATTTTGCTGGCTTATGGGGTGGCCAGGCAGCCCACGTTTCAGCACACATCTTTTTTTTTCCAACATCCTGCGGCCACCTCCCACTATCCACCCCCTGAGGCCAGTGCCTCCCTCTGCCTAAGGACAGGGCCAGCCACACCCCAAAGCAGCAGCAAGGGCCACAGCCGTGGCTGGCCCCGTGGCTAGTTGCTTAGGATCCACATGGCGGTGATCTTTTGGATCGTGACCCGTGAGCTCAATGGTGTAGCGGTTCACAGTTGGTAGAACTTGGCGGGGCGAAGACTTGTCATTTTGGAACTACGGCTCCCAGCCAGGGAGGCGTCCACAGATCTGCACACCTCTAAAGCTTTAACCGAAGATGTTCAGCCAGTTGCCATATCTCCGTAATCTGAGGCTTAACCTCTGAGGTTGTGTGGCATAGTAGTTAAGAGATAGAGGTTCAAATCTCCACTTGACCATGAAATGTCCTGAATCAAAGGTACCTACCTTGCAGGGTTGTTGTTCAAGAGAAAAGGGCACAGGAGAGACGCATGTATGTAGCCTTGGGCTCAAAGCAGAACGGTATCAAATAAAGGTACCAAATAAGTACATTTAATTGTGCACAGAAGCCTTCGCGTTCATACTGCCAGCACAAAAGAGGAACCCCATCTAAGAAAAGAAAAAAGGTTTCTCACGCCCACTAAATTATTTATCTCGTCTTCTGGCTTCTTCTATGCCAAAGGAAAATGCGTCTGGGATAGGCAGGGCACGGCAGTTGGGTATTAACCTCGCTGATCTGGCAGCCAAATGGTTTCGGAAGGACTTTGGGGTAGACAATCTCCCAGCTTTGCTGGCTTCTTAGACTCTCTTCTCCAGGGGCAGAAAAAAAAATGATTCTTTTGGACTGCCATTTCCAGAATCCCTGACCAGAGGATCCTGGGAGTTGTAGTCCCAAACTGTAACTTTTGCCAAGCTCTGAAAAGTCTGTGTTGCCACCTAGAGGTCCTAGTGGCGGGCGGGGCGGGGTGGGGGGAGAAAGAGAGACGCACCATCGGTATATGTTTATGTTCTATATACCGCGCTGGATAGACCTGATGGGAATCAAAGTCCAGAAGCATTGGCAGGCCATCGCTTTGCCCCCCCCTTCTTAAAAATTCGTTTTTTAAAAAAAGAAATTAAAAAGATATCTCATGCCCTGAAGAAGAAGAAGAAGAAGAAGAAGAAGAAGAAGAAAAAGAAGAAGAAGAAGAAGAAGAAGAAGAAGAAGAAGAAGAAGAAGAAGAAGAAGAAGAGGAGGAGGAGGAGGAGGGATGACCACCCCGGCTGCTCACCAAAGACTTGGGCTTTAGGGAAGGCGGGGAAATCCTCCAGGCGTCGGAAAAGGTTGCGGTGAGTGTAGGCCAGCTCTCCGTGCAGCTTCTTGAAGTCACTGTATCGCTTCCAGACCACAATCTGTGATGGGGATGGGAAAAGATCTTGCTGGAAAAAAAACCACGTTCTGCTACCAGAGCCCCCTCTGGCCCAGGTATCACCCCCCCCCTGGCCTTCAGACCCTCCCATCTATAAAAGCCGACATGACTTTACAGCTGAATCAAGATACAGTGGTGGGAAAACAGCATCTTCCATTGTAAAAACGTGGCATTCTCTTCTGACGTCCCGCTGCCGCCTCCTGTTATAAGCTGCCTGAAAAAAAGGCCTCCTTTAGTCTAAGGATTGTGCCGGCCCTCTGCACACCTACGCCCCAGGTGCCTCCGTTCCGTCTTCCCGTACCTGACCCACACGATTGCATTCCCAGTTGCCAGGCACAGGGAGTGGAAGCCGGACAGTTAAATCGATTTGTTCGAAAGGAGGCACTTTGCGGATGCCCTGGACTGCCAGAAAGACAAGCAAGGGGGTCCTAGATCAAATCAAGCCTGAACTCTCTCTGGAGACAAAACTTCTGAGACTGAGGACACCTTAATTTGGGCCCATCATAAGGAGGCAGGATTCTGTGGAATAAGGCTAGGAAAGGTGGAAGGCAGCAGGAAAAGAGGAAGACCCAAATAAGAGATGGACAGACTCCCTAAAAGAATCCACAGGTTTGAGCTTACAAGAGCAGAGATGTTGAAGACGGGGCATTTTGAAGGCCACTCGTTCAGAGGATCTCTGTTAGTTGCAGGTGGCTTGACGGCACGTTAAACGACAAAAAAAAGCACTGCCCAAATCCTGTTTTCAATGTATTCTTTGTATTTCCCGATTCGTGTTAAGGCACTCCAGACACAACTCGCGGTGTCTCTCAACTCCCTCTCCTCATGAGATTAAGAAAGTGCAGCTGACCTGGCGATTTCCACGAGTTTAATTCAGTGTGAGCTTCTGTGGAAACAATGCCTGGCTGTGTCTGGGGATGGGAACCCTAATCCCTAGAAAGTTCACACTAAAATAAATCCATTTGCAGTGTCAGCCTGTGGGATGCTCTCCCCTCTGAGATGTGTTCTGTGTCCACTCTGGCTGAACTTAAGAAGGACGTGGCATGCGAGGTCTAATTTACCCCTGCAATTTTTGCCCTGTTTCGAATGTTAACCTTTGCTGATTTTAATGTGCTTTTTGTTGTTTAGTCCGACTCTTTGTGACCCCATGGACCAGAGCTCACCAGGCCCTCCTCTCTTCCCCTGCCTCCTGGAGTTTGGTCAAATTCGTCTTGGTCACTTGGATGACTTAATGCCCTTAGTTGACTATAATGTTTTTTTAAGTGAAGTTAGTTTATTCAGTTTTCTATTTATTTAATTTTTAAGTAAAGTTTGGTGTTGCCTGTTTTCTCTACGTATGGTGCCTTGAGCCCTGTGTATTCATGGAAAGGCGGAGTATAATTGTAAGAAATCATCATCATGACGAAAGGCTTTGTTTTGTCTTTGCTTTTTCATACATCCTGAAACACAGTTACTTCTCTGGAAAGTTGTGGAATTTTCTGCTTCCTGAGCCAAAATAACTCCACCAGGCTGGGATGCGATAAAACTTGACTTTGGACTGTACAGTGGTGCATCTCTTGAGCGTTTAGTTTACATTTTGGTGCATCCGCTGCTTTGCCAGAATCACCCTGGAAAGGGTGTTGGCTTCAGAAGTAGAAGAATATTTCTAGCCCTCATGAAATCCTGGGGCCTGTTGGGATGTCTCTTTTCTTTCGGTCTGACCTGCCTTACAGGGTTATTGGGAAGATAAAGCAGAAAAGAACATTGCTTTGGGGTCATCAGAAGAAAGGGGGGGGACTAAATACAGGCAATATGGCTGGGGGCCTCCTGGCTGGATAGTGCGGTGGTTCAGGCACCTGGCTGCCGAGCCAGAGGTTGGCGTTCGATTCCACAGCAGGGCTTCCTGGGAGTAGAGCCAGCCTGGGTGGCCTTGGGCAAGCTGCATGGTCCCAGGGCGCCCCCCTAGAAGACGGGAAGAGTTAAACCACTTCTATACAGTACTCCGAAATCAACCCTGGAAGGGGTTGGATCTGGAAGGACAGATCCTGAAGCTGAGGCTCCAGTACTTTGGCCATCTCATGAGAAGAGAAGACTCCTCGGAAAAGACCCTGATGTTGGGAAAGTGTGAAGGCAAGAGGAGAAGGGGACGACGGAGGACGGAGATGGCTGGACAGGGTCATCAAAGTGACCAACATGAATTTGACCCAACTCCGGGAGGCAGTGGAAGACAGGAGGGCCTGGCGTGCTCTGGTCCGTGGGGGGGTCATGAAGAGTCAGACACGACTAAACGACTAAACAACAACCATACTCAGAAAAACCCTGCAAAGGGTTTCCATAACTCAAGAGATGACTTGATGGCAGGTACTATCATGATGAGGAGCCCCTCCCAGGGATAAATGAGCATCTTCCCACCTCCCACTCCCCAGTTGGGACTTACCTCCTTGACATCTTCTGGTTTCGCTTTGGAGAGGAACTGGAAGGGGAAAATGGGCAGAAAAAGTGAGTGGTGTGTCCAAGGATGATGGGCTTCCAGGCTTCCTTGGTGCCTAGTGGTCTATTACCAGTAATTGCCATGCATATTCCCGGAGGTCCACCCGCCCCTCCCCAGCCATGCCCTAGGAGGGTGTCTGGGCGTCCAAGAGCCAAACCATCATCCTCCACCCGCGTACCTGCATGGGAATGGCTTGGCACCCACGTCCCCACCCACAGGTGCTGCGAGAAGGGGTGCCCCCCCAGTCCCTCGTGCAAAGTGTGTGGGGGGGCGGTGGGGGCACCCCTGGAGTCTTTTTGCGGCTGGGAACTCTGCACATGCTCAAAGGCACGCGTTCCCTTTTAGCAAGGCGGAGTTTCCCAATCCTCCTCCCCCCTCAACCCTGGGGGAGCTCGCTCTCCCTCCTCACCTTGGCCGTCACTTTGTACTCGGTGTAGCCCTTGGGGTGGATGCGGGGCTCGGTGACCGTGTAGTGCCGCTCGTACTCCTCCTTCCCTCGCCGGGACATCCCTGGGATCCTTTTTTCGCGTCGCGGCCCCTTTAAATCCGGAGCCGCCCCCTCTGCGCAGGCGCAGGCCGGCGAGCACCACACCGGGGGGGGGCGTGTCCTCCTCCTCGGCGCCCGGTCGGGTCAGGCGTTCTTCTCTCCCCGGGCGCATGCGCGGCCAGCCTCGCTCCCGGCCAAGCTTGAGACGCGGGACGAGGGAGCGTCTGCAAAGTGCAACCCGCGTGGCGGCGCGTCGGGGACCGGGAGTTAATATTTGGGCGCCGGAGGAAAGTTAAAGTTTGGGGCAGTGAGGGTTGGATGATGAGCGATGCTATCTGTTTTGAGAAGAAATGAGTGGGATTAAAAACATAAGAAAGAAATACATTCTTTTTTTATGAATCCTTATTTTTCTTTTCTTTTTTTTTCAGTGTAAGAAAGAAAAAATAGAAAATCAAAAATGCTGTTTTTAATTTAAAAAATAATAACTGCCAGGAATGTTAAGAATCCAGTTAATGAAAACTTTTAAATATTGTCCTTTTAATGATGTAAGAGCCGTCTTGGTTCCTTTTGAGGAGAAAGGCGGAATAAAATATTTTAAATAAATAAATAAAAGCTAGCACAGACTTTTATTTCCCTGTACTTCTCAAGGTAGCTCCATATTAGTTCCTCTCATCTTTTTTTCCTTTTCTTCTTTTATTTTTTTCCTTTCTGCTTTTTTTTAAATTAATACAGTGTTTTCCTCTTGAGGTAAACCCACCTTTTGAAGGAGGAAGGTGGGGGTAAAAATTAAATTAAAATAACCCTTCACTGAAAAGTGCCACGCCACAGAAACCCAGACTTGACTCTGCATTTTGGCGTGAAGTTTTGGCCGGTCCACATTCCTCTGCTTAATCTAACTCACAAGATTTGTTGAGAAGAAAAAAAAATGGGGCGAGAGAGAACTACACACTGTTTTGACCAAACTGGAGGAAAAAATGGAACGTAATAAATCAAATGAAGTTATTCCACATAAATCCTTTTTAAAAAAAGTTTAAGCAAGAGTCCTGTCAGAGGCGATGTCCGTTAATTAACATAGTCAGCCAGATGCTGGAAAGTTATATCCTGAATATTGTTGTTTAGTTGTTGTGTCCGACTCTTCGTGACCCCCAAGGACAAGAGCACGCCAAGGCCCTCCTTGTCTTCCACTTCTTCCCCGAATTGGGTCAAATTCATGCTGGTCTTTTTGATGACAGTCCTGAATATAACCCCCCCCCTCAAGAAAGGCATGCTGGTTTTTGTGTGAACATAAAACCCACTATAAAGCAGTATCTGTGTTAGAAACAAATCAAAGACCATTACAGCTTTTGAGTTCTGCAGGAATTTATTTTTATTTTTTTTGCTGAGCTAGACCAGGGTTCCTAAAGTCTTCAGCTAAAACTCCCAGGAGCCTTCACCACGAGTTGCGCTGACCAGGATTTATGGGAGTTGTAGTCCAAGAACATCTGGGGACCTAAGACTGGGATGTATTGCAACAGATCAGAGATGGCCAAAGTGCGGCCCGAGGGCCACATACGGCCCGCGAGCCGCTCCTGTCCGGCCCGAAGTTTTGAACATCAAAACCATTTATAGCTTTTTGTCAAAAGTTGATCAGTTGCTTATCTTTAACATACCACGAAAAAACTCTTTAGTATTTGTGAAGATTAACAAGTTTAAAATAAAAACAATCATGGCATCACTGTTTCATTTTATTTTTAAGTAAAGTTGGTTTGGCCCCCGAACACAGTTCAGATTTTTCATAGAAATTCATTGCCCACCCCTGCAATAGATGATACCCCTTGCAAAAAAAGAAAAAAGGGGGGGAGAAGAATCAGAAAAGTCCACCTGAGGTAATTTTATGTCTCCCTCCCTCCCTCTGTTTTACTGTTAGTTGTTATGTGCTATGTTATATGTTTAATTGTTTTTTATAGTGTGTGTTGTAAGCCGCCTAGAGTGGTCATAATTGACCAGATAGGCGGGGTATAAATGAAATAAATAAATAAATACTCAGCCTAATGGAAAGCATAAAAGATCGTGAGCTTCCGTGACAGCAAATAAAATCATTGCCCCTGGTGGGTTTTGTTTTCATTTTGGATTAAGCTCCTGTTACAATGTGGCACTGTGTGATATGTAAGTGTATTTTATTTTATTGTAATTTCTTTTTTTCTTTTTTTCTGTGTGGTAGAGTAGGTTCAGGTTGTGTAATTCTAGTAAAATAATTTTTTTAAAAAAGGTTACAATGTTATCCTCCTGAAAAATCTCAGCCGGACGGCTCCTCTGTGGCCACCTCCTGCATGTTGCCAAAATTGGATCTCCAGGTTAGCAAGGAAAGCAGCTTCGAGACCTACAAAAGGAAGATCTGCCCCACAGCCCCTAAATTATGGGAGATCCACTGCCTGAGGAACATTTTGCCCAGGCCAAGGAGACAAAATAGATCATGCTGCAGCCAGCCCCATCAAGTCGACATGGTTAATCTTTCCAAAGGCAGCCTAAGGATTAGTAAAATCAAGATTCTAGTCCCCACTAAGCCATGAAACTGAGTGACCTTCAGCAAGTTATACTTTCTTTTGATTTCTCATATCAGCCTACCTTGCAGGGCTGTCGGGGGGGGGAGAGGCAGGAAGCCATGTACTTTTCAGCTCGCTGGAGGAAAAGTGGGATTATCACTGTAAATAAGATTTCCATCACCCTGTGTGGGTGTGAAACCTGGACAGTCCAGAAAGCTTGACAGAAAGAAAACTGATTCCTTTGAAATGTGGTTTCAAATGAATCATATTTCGTTTGCAAGAGAGCTTTGCGGGTCCCTTGGGCTGCCAGAAAGACTAACAAAAATGGGTCCTAGATCAAATCGAGCTTGAACTCTCTCTGGAGGCCAAAACTGTCGAAAATGAGGCTGTCTTACTTTGGGCACAACGTGAGAAGGCAGCAGGAAAAGAAGACCAAATACGAGATTCACTGACTCCCTAAAGGAAACCACAGGATTTAATTTGCAAGACCCGAGCAGGGCAGTTAAGGACAAGACATTTTGGAGACGGCTCACTCATAGGGTTGCCCTAAGTCAGAAGCGACTTAATGGCATGCAACAACAACAATCAATAAATATGCTATAGCTCTGGATCACAGCAGCGGTTTTATTAGTAAGCTTTTAATACAGGCTCGCACGGAGGACAGAGGTGGGCAGCTGGCAAGACCCCACGGTGCCCTTTCCCCGTTCCTCCACAGGGCACAGTGCCCTGAGCCCAACCCGTCCACAGTATTCTGGTTTCTGTCCGCCACCAGTGCAGTGAATTCATCCAAAAAGAACCACACTCCATCCATTCAGGCACAAGGTGTGCGGTTGTCTGGAAAAAGCACACGCCATGTGACTAGCCACACAGGGGGCAGCAGTGATGGTGGAGGGGGGTGGGATACCCAGCATCCACTCTCCGGCTCAGTCTGCTGTGAATATCCGGCTGGAGATGTCATCCAGCAGCCAGTCAATGCCAGCCAGCAGGTTTTCTCCGGTGTAAGCGCTGCAGCCCTGGATGCACCAGTGGTGGGTATGGATGCTGTCCAGATCCAAAGCCTGGGGAGGAATGGGGGGGGGGGAGAAAAATAGGATTTCTGAAAATCTTGTGTCAAAGCCTACACAGATGACCAGGAAACTAGACTGACCTGACTCTATGCCAGGACTCAAGCTTAATTTATTTTATTTATTTATTTGATTTTTATATCGCCCATCTGGAAAAAATCCATTCTAAACACTCTGCTCACACCCAACTATTTCTTCCAGATTCCAGAGGTGGGTGACTTTGGCCAGTCCAGAACACTTCGAGTTCCTGGTTTTGAACCAGATAAAATACCCCATGTATAAGATACCCCCACTTTTCTAATCCAAAATTAAGAAATCTAAGTGGGGCTTAGCAAGTGCAGGGGGAAAGGGATCAAAGCGCTGCAGGATCGCTTTGATCCCTGCTTTCCCTTCCACTTGTTTTTGTTCTCTCCTCAGCTTACTTCCGTGTATAAGACGACCCTCAATTTTTAGTCTTAAAGATTTTAGACAAAAGTATAGTCTTATACGTGGAGACCAGATTCCCAGCACACTTGAAATTGGGAGTCAGCAGCCGTTGTGGCAATAAGAGGAAAGCCCCCCCCGCCCGTGAACGTTGTTCTGAAGGAAGATCAGGAGCCCAGAAGACAGCATTACAGGCACTTCTTGGATGCCAAACCACTCCAAGCAGTTGCAGGTCCTGCGTGCCTCTCTCTCCTCCATCCTGCCTTTGGTTCTTACCTCCTGGATGGCGCTGGAGCTCAGGGCCCCTGGCAGGTCCTGCTTGTTGGCAAAGACGAGCAAAGTGGCTCCAGCCAAGCGCTAGCAGGAGAGAAACAACAGGTTACATGAAGTAGCCTGGCTAACACCAAGTCAGATCGTTGGCCTGTTATATCCAGCGCCGTCAACCTTGACTCCTGATGGCTCCCCTTCGTTTCTTGGCTAGAGATCCTGGCAAAATCTGAGTTCTACCCCGTTAGTTATGATTCATCCCATTAAAAAATTAAAATAAGTTTCTAGTCTTCATTGTTCTTCATAAACAGGCATTTGAACAGGTGTAGAGGAAACCACCCTGCAGCAACTCAATCCAGTAGGGCCAATATTATCATCCTTCATCCTTCCCGCCAAGCCCTCTCCGCATCTCCCTCTGGCATTTAAGTACAATGGAACATAGGTGTCAATGGGACCTTTACCCCTTTTAGCCTTATCCAGTGTTTCTTTTTTCAATTTTATTGTTAAACGGAAAAGGGACAAATAACAAAATTAAAACTAAAATACAGACCCAGTGGTGACTACACGCAATGCACATTGAACTTTTCCCACCTGTGCACCCTTGGGACTAGGTGACCAATAATACCGATCTGTACCCCTTTTCACCCCATTTATCTCCAAAAGTACAGTGTTTCTTAATAAACGTGCACAGAGCCACCCCCGGGTCCCCCTACCTCCTCCACCAGAAGACTCTGCAGTTCCCGCTTGCAGTCCTCTAGCCGCAGATTGTCAGCGCTGTCCACCACCCAGATCAAGCCGTCCGTGCTCTCAAAGTAGTTCCGCCAGTACGAGCGCAAAGATTTTTGGCCCCCCACGTCCCACATATTCAGCTTGAACCTGCAGGGGGGGGGAATGATAGGCCTTGTTAAGCGGGAAGGAGAGGGGAGAGGTGGGCCAGGGGAAGGGGGCAAAAGGAGGCCTCGCTCCGTCCCAGAGCAAAGAAAAGGCCCTTTTGTGGACTACAATACCCCAAATCCTCCAGCCCAGCGTAGGTTAAGGGATGCTGGGAACTGTAGTCAAAAATAACTTTTGCAATGCCTAATCTATCCTGTTCTGCAACAACCAGTACGTTCTGTGAAGTTTGCTTCTGGCGTATAGCAAACTTACGAACGAATGACATCCAAAAGATTCTGTCACTGACACTCCTGCTCGGCTTTTGGAAACCAAACACTGTGGTTTCTTTTGTTGAGTCAATCCATCTCACACAGGGCCCTCCTCATTTCCTACTGCCCCCAACTTTCCCCAGCATTATTGTCTTTCCACTATGCACTCGAAGGGCGACAGCCTCCATTTGGTCATTGTTGCTTCGAGAGAGAGAGCAAAAATCCTGGGAGAGTGGATTGCACAGGTAGGGGGTGGCCTCACCCTCGATGCTCCAAGGTCTTGATGTTGAAGCCCAGGGTGGGCGAGATGGTGTCGATCTCGTCTCCATTGAACTTCTTCAGGATGGTGGTTTTGCCAGCATTGTCCAGGCCCCTTAGGCAGGAAGGCGTTAAGGGAGGGTCACGAGTGCAAGAGGACGAGAAGGAAGAGGCTAAGAGAAAGGTGGCAAAGCCCCATGCAAGAACTGCTTGTTAGGAGGGGGAAAAAGAAGAAGGGGGGGTTGGTATGAATAATAATAATATTAGATTGAAAGGAATTCTGGATTTGGGATCCAAAGAGAAGGACTTCACTGAACTAGCCCTAGCCTGGCTGAAGAAGACGGCACCAAAAATAGACCGGACTGTTTATGATTTGGATAAAATACATAGAATGCTGTGGGGGGGCGGGAGGTCTGTCTCCGCGGTCTGGTCCGGCTCAGGCCATGGACCGACACCGGGCCACAGACCGGGCGGGGGGGGGGTTGACGACCTCGGTTTTAAAGGACTCTGGAATTTTAACAAGAGTATGTATGTATGTATGTATGTATGTATGTATGTATGTATGTATGTATGTATGTATGTATGTATGTATGCATGCATGCATGCATGCATCTATCATCTATCTACACATACATACATACATACATACATACATACATACATACATACATACATACATACATACATACATACATACATACATACGTATGTTGTATGTATGTATGTATATACTGTATATGTGTGTGTGTAGACATGGATATAAATATAAAAATAAATAAATAAAAATTAAAAAGGCCAGGCCTCCATGTCTACACACACACACACGTGTCTGCCTTGACTGCGAATGTATGTCACGAGCTGGGCTTAAGGCAAAGGCACTCTGCACATGCTCTCCTGGTACTCTCGACCTCTTTTGAGGCTCGCTTTCAAAATAAGCCCGAGGGTTTTAACCCTAATGCGCTTGGGCCCTGATCACCCTGGAGCAAACCAAGCAGGAAAAACAACCCAGCCCAGGCGCCGCCATCGTTGCCCCCCCTCCCCCGCCCCGCCCGCGCCCCTTCTTTTTGCCCCGCGGAAGGATACAGCATGAGCAGCCGCAGCTCCCGCTCCTTCTGCCGCATCTTCTTCAGGATGCTGAGCAGCCCCATCACGCGGAAGACCGACTCGCCTCCTCCGCCCGGCCACCGGCCGGGACTCTTTGGCTCCGCCTACACCGGTAGGCAAACCGGTTCCGCCAATCAGGAATGCCGTGGGCTCTTGCAGCCCTAAGAGGTACAGCTCTTTCTCAATAGGGCGCTTCAGAACTCTTAGTTCCCAAGCGACGCGCCATCTGCGGGGTCAAGGGACCAAAAAAATAAATAAACATAACACGTTTTTGCAGTTCTTTAAGAACCACAGAGCAGAATATTGGGCTCATCTTCAATGTACGCAATGGTGTGAAATTATACTGATTTCCATATTTTCTTCTTGCCTCGCCGGGGAGGTGATTTTTCCCACTGCCTGCATGGAACCTGACGTAAGGATAGAAAGCGACACAGACCGCACCTCTTATTGTTTCCGCTGTCATTCAGCGCCGAGTCCCCTCCTCCTGGGAGGAGAAGACCAACGAGGCTTAGAGGGGGACCTAGCATTTGCAGCCTAGAGTTGTAAAATAGTAGAGGCGAGACTCAACGGTCGTATTCCGAGCCCTATACAGCTCTTTCTTTCTCCTAGCCTCAGCGTGCACCGAAAAGAGGAGGGAGAATTGCTCATAGCCGTCAATTAAAAAAAAAAGAATAGCCATGCAAAGAGATGCGATGCCGTTTTTCCCCCCCCTAAATTCTACTTCCTGTTTCGTGGAGGAGGAGAAATAATATTCCGAGGGACTCCGGGTTATTTAAACGTGCATATATGCGAGTCAAGACAATGAGCGCTCATTTGTGTTTTTTTTTTGGGGGGGGGGAGAAGAAAGAGTCCGGATTGTTTTTTTTATTTATCATACTTATAGATTGCATGACAAGATGCGGGGTGTGGGTGCAGTGGAGGGAATGAGAGAACTAGGACTCTGGAGTGCTGGGTTCGAATCTCCACTCGGGCGGTGGGAGTGGAGAAGGGGGAGGCTTTCCCTCCAGCCTGGGAACGGATCTGCCTCCGGCTGCAAGGTCCGTGGGGAGACCCCGAGGTGGGGGCAGACCCCATCGGAGAAGGCCAGGGATCCCCCTCAGACCCTCTTATTTTTGGAGGGGGGGAGGTTGAAGCTAGAGAGAGGGAGAGGGTGGAGGAAGGCGCCCCCCCGAGCCCCTCTTGCCCTGGACGGGGGGGGGCACAGCGTGCAAGGAATGGGCCCCTCCAGACCCCTGGAGTCCCCCTCTCCCGGGAACGACCTCCTCCTCCCCGGGGTTCTGCGGCTGCCAGGCTCGTTCTGGCCTCCCCGTGGCTTCCTTCCGGAGTCGAGCCCTCTCACGTCGGGGGGGGCTCCTCTTTTCCTACTGGGCTTAACGTTCTCCCTCCACCTTGGGACTCCCTCTCTTGGACTTCAACTCCCATGATGCCTCAGCCGGGGGGGCGGGGCTGATGGGAATGGCTCGCCCCCCCCCCCGACCACGCGTCGCTCTCCCGACCCAGCTGCCCGGCTGCGCTCGCTGCCTTCGGGGCTCCTCTCTCTCCGATGCGGCGGCGGGGCAGGAAGGCGGGCGAGGGGCGCGGCGGCGGCGGGGTTCCCCCTCCGTGCGCCCGGAGGCTCCCGACTCCCGAGGAAGCCGTTGAGGCGGAGAAGGCCGAGGCGCCGGTGCCAGTGCCGGTGGTGGGCACTTGCCGTCGGATGTGCCCTCCGGCCGAGTTCGCCCTCCGGAGCCGCCAGGGCCGCCTGCACCGCTTGGAGCTGGCGCCCCCTCCGCCGGGGCGGCCGGACCCGGAGAGGGCGGTGAAGGAGTACTCGCGGCCGGCCGCCGGCAAGCCCCCGCCGCCCCCCTCGGAGCTCCGCCCGCCGGCCGTCCTGCTGGCCACCGTCCGCCACTTGCTGGCCCTGGCCGAGGAGGAGGATGATGAGGATGATGAGAAGAAGGAAGGCGCCCCCGCCGCCGCGGGCCGGGTCTCGTCCTGGGAGCGGGGCGCCTTCGTGGCCGACCGGCTGCGCGCCGTCCGCCTCGACGTGACGGTGCAGCGCCTCTCCGGCCGCCCGGCCGCCGCCCTCCTGGAGCGGGCCCTGGTCTACCTGCTGCACGCCGGGCATCATCATCATCATCATCAGCGCCTGGAGGAGGCCCCCGGCGGCTTCGACGCCCACCTGCACCGGGGCCACGTCCAGGAGACCTTCGCCGCCCTGCGCCGCGCCTACCGCCAGGCCGAGGAGGAGGAGGAGGAGGAAGGGGGACCCCCTTTGCCCAGCCAGGCCCGCTTCCAAGCCCTCTTCCTCCTCTATCACCTGGGTGAGGGAGGACTCCAGGTCCCATCAGGCTCCTTTCAAGGGGGATCATCAGCCAACAGACTTACTCAAGAGTTGGCCAAGGGGGAGCCTACCTTAGGGGGTTGTTGTGTAGGAGCAAGGAGAGGGAACCACCCCTCAGGTTCACTGGCCTGGTCTACAAATGCCTTAAAACAGTGGTTCCCCCAACCGTGGGGCCTCCAGAGGTTCTTGGACTTCAACTCCCAGAAATCCTGGCCAGCAGAGGTGGTGGTGGTGAAGGCTCCTGGGAGTTGTAGTCCAAGAACGTCTGGAGGCCCCAAGGTTGGGGACCACTGCCTTAAAAGGTCTGCAGCCGAAAGGATTCGGGGCCCTGGTGCTGAGAGCGTGGCCCTCCCTACGTCAGAGAATATAGTACATTAAAGCAGGGCGTGAAAGCAAAAGCAGAGGCAGTGGTCTGGAAGTTGGGCCATGGCAACTGGACGTCTGGCTTGTGAGGATAACGTGTGTTGCTGCTCCTCCAAGGAGCTCCTTCAGTCTGAGGAGAATTGATAGGAGACCCCCCTGATCGATCCTCCAGGTTGGTTTCACTCCCCCCTGGTCTGAATACTGCTCTGAATAGGCATGTTAGAAGGACAAAGGGCTGGGGGGGTGAGGGATAATCCCACTTATGCAGACCTTCGATAGCAGTTGTTAACAATAGTGGTCTTATATACAGTGGTGCCTCGCTTAATGAGCGCACCGTTTAACAACAAATCTGCATAGTGACGCGTTTTTTGCGATTACTAATGCAATCGCATTGCGATGTTTTAGGTGGCAAAACATCGCATTGCGATGATCGGTAAGCATTTCGCTTAGCGATCTTTGCATTGCAGTGTTTAGAAAACAGCTGATCGGCGGTTCCAAAATGGCCGCCAGGTGCAGAAAATGGCCGCCCGCAGCATTTTCGTGCCCTGCCCTCGCTTACTGGGCAGCGAAAATGGCGGCCAGATGGAGGATTCCCCACATAGCGGGTTTCCCCCAATAGAAACACATTAAACAGAGTTTAATGGGTTCCCCCCCACATAGTGACAAATCCGGATAGCGGCGATTAATCCAGAACAGATTATCATCGGTATGCGGGGCACCACTGTATCAGGGATCTCCTCCCAACTCTCCTCAGATTGAAGAAGCTACTTGAAGGAGTAGTGTTTCAACCTAAATAAGAAAGAAGTCCAGTTGCCATGAGTCAGCTTCCAGATCACCTCACCTGGAGGGCTGAGAATCTTCACAGATATGGAGACAAGAGATGTGGGCTCACAACAAAAACTAATACTAAGGTGGTACTTTTAGGCCAACCAACCCTTGCAGCTTTTTGAGACATGTTCAGGCAAGATTTAAAAAGTAAGCAGTGCAGGTGTAAGAGAAGGCTGGGGTACCTGGCTTGGCAATACTAAAAGCGAAAAGGATCTTGTCAACCACAAGCTGAATAGGAGCCAACATGCGATGCGGCTACAAAAATGGCCAATACTATTTTAGGCTGCATTAACAGTAGAGTCTCCAGAGGTACTAGTTCTTTACTGGGTATTAGTTAAGCCTCATCTTGAGTATTGTATCCAGTTCTGGACACAGCACTGCAAGAAGGATGCAAAGAAATTGGAACAAGTTCAGAGGAGGGTAACTGGGATGATCAGGGGGGCTGGAAATCAAGTCCTTGGAGGAAAGACGGAAAGAACTGGGGCATGTTTAGCCTTGAGAAAAGAAGACAGAGGGGAGATACAGCACTTTTCAAAGCCTTGAAGAGTAGTCATATAGCAAAGGGGCAGGATCTGTTCTCAATCATCCCAGCGTGCAGGACACATAATAGGCTCAAGCTACAGGAAGCCAGATTTAGGCTGAATATCAGGAAAAAAAACTTCTTAACTGTTAGAGCAGTATGACAATGGAACCAATAACCTCTGGAGGTGGTGAGCGCTCCAGCGCTGGAGGCATTTAAGATAAAATTGGACAACCATATCTGTCAGATCTGCTTTCCTTTGGATTCCTGCCTCGAGCAGGGGGTTTGGCCTCAATCGCCTAATGGGCCCTCTTCCCCACCTCACTTGCTCTACGATTCCATGATTCTGTGCTATCGTAAAAAGTAAAGGAAGAGAGGTGTTGCATATAAAGAAATGGGTGTTATTAGGTGTTGGATCTTATCTGGTTTAAGTCACACCCTTGTTCACTAGTCGGAGATTAGAAACTTTGACGGTGTTGCAGTGGTAAATTTGCACATGCAGAGGGTCGTTGCAACAGTTCTATGTAACTGCTATCGTGCTATAAAGAGAGGCCAGAAGTGCCAGCAACTAATAAGCAAAATAAAAGCATGTCTTTGACAAGGTCAATAGCTCTTGTTTGCCCATTCAAGACCAAGCCAGCCTCCCAGTACGGTGCCTTACAAGAGAGATCGCTTGTGGCAGTTACTATGTTGTTGGTAACGTCCATGGTTTTTCCACGAACTGTGAGGATTGCCACTAAGATCCAAAGGATGAAGGAAGCTGAAGGGGGGGTGAGTGGATGATGTCGTAGCCACGGGTGCTGAGAAAGTAGGGCCATGTTTCCAGTATACCACTGGAGGGGATAGAAAGGACGAGTCTGGGCCACCGTCCAGACCATAATGGTGGACCTTGTTTGCTGCTCTTAGCCATTGTGACCTTCTGTTCCCTCTTCCTCCCTTCCCCCCCCCCACACCTTTCTCCCGACAGGCTCAATAGAAGCTCTCTGGCAGACCCTTCAGCTCCCGGAGGAAGTCCGAGCCTCCCCTGAACTCCGCACGGCCCTGGCAATCAACTGGGCTTTCCTGGAGCGCAATTTTGCCCGCTTCTTCCGCCTGGCTCGGGCACTGCCCTATTTGCCCAGCTGCGCCCTCCATCAGCATCTGGGCAGCGTCCGTCGCTTGGCCCTGATGACCTTCAGCTCTGGGTTCAGTGCCCGGAACTGCCGTTACCCTTTGCCTCGTCTGGCCCGGCTGCTCGCCATGGATGACCTTGAGGAGGCCGCGGAACTGTGCCGGGCCCATGGGCTGGCCGTGACGGAAGGGAGGGTCGTCTTCCAGAAGAGCTCCTTCAAGGACTGCAGCCCGCGGACGGCCAGGACCGACGGCCTGCTTGTGGAAGGGAAGCGGGAGAAAGTTACTCTTCTGGAGTTCTCAGAGAAGATCTGCAGTTGACTTTTGGGCAAAGAGTGTGGAGGACCTGGCCTCCGCATAGTTCTCCTCCTGCTTTTATGGCTGTGGGTTTCTCCCCTTACAGAGCCAAGCTGTGGTTGGCGAAATAAGGTTGGGAGAGGAGAGTGTACGTTTTCGTACAGGTGCTGTTTAAATGTGCATCAGCCACTTCCCCCACCATCATCACGAGAACGAAAGCAACCAGAAATTCATCGAAATTTAATTCTGGATGAAAAAAAGGGGGTTGGCTGAAAAAGTTCCCACTAGTGGGAGTTTTGTCCTGTTCTGGAGGTCCCAATATCTCATTCTTAGTTTTAAAAAATACATGTATTTTTGGCCACTAGAGGGCAGGAGGAAATTTTAGGATTTTAAACAATGTATTTTTGTAAACGGACGTGGTGGCGCTGCGGGTTAAACAGCAGAAGCCTCTGTGCTGCAAGGTTGGAAAGACCAGCCATCGTAAGATCGAATCCACGTGACGGATTGAGCGCCCGTCGCTTGTCCCAGCTTCTGCCAACCTAGCAGTTCGAAAGCATGTAAATGCAAGTAGATAAATAGGTACCACCACGGTGGGAAGGTAACAGCAGTCTGTGTCTAATCACGTTGGCCACATGACCACGGAAACTGTCTTTGGACAAAACGCTGGCTCTACGGCTTGGAGATGGGGATGAGCACCGCGCCGTAGAGTTGGACACGATTGGACTAAAAGTCAAGGGGACATTCTTATTTTTGTAAGAAGAAAGAAATGGGGTGGATGAGTGGTCATAGCTGCCTTTCTCCAAGATCCAGGAAATGGCATGAATTGCGCTGGAGATCCTCGGCTCCTGATGTGGATCAGAGCTGGGGAACTGCAGTGATCTGGTAGTGTGGAAATCATCCCTGAAGCTGGGCCACATCCCGGTGGCTGAATCCCAGCCCTCTCTTCCTTGGGGAAGTTACTTCACTGACGTCCTCTTCTCCATCTCTGTGCAGAAAGAGGGTCAGAGTGCTCACACCCATCACCTCTAATTTGAGATCCCAGGAAGTGCTGGGTTGTGGAATCTCAGATCACGGATCAGAGACAACGGTGGGACTCTTGCATGTCCCACTTTGCTCGCTTTGGTATAGTGTGGAACTTCCCCACCTCCATTAGGGGCTGGGATTCAGGGAGGTGCACTTCCAAACACTCAGCAAGCTGAATTAGGCCCATAGGCTGCAGGTTGCTGACTCCCTACAGAAGAAATCTCCCAGCTAAGGTTTTGGATTTTGTCGTCTTGGTTCTAAAAATGGGACCGTGCCCCTCTTAACACACATGCCCAGTCTGAAGTAGTCCATGAAAATCAGGCCTGCCCTTCCTCCTTTTTTTGGGGGTGGGGGAGCTGTGTTCCAGACGGCCACTACAGAGGGAATCCTGTTTGCAGTGCCTTTGCCCACTTCTGAATGCCTCCTGCCTTGTGGAGGTGAATTAGCAAACCCCTTTTCTTCTGTCGTGCTTTAGAGATACACTGAAAACACACATCAGACTGCAAAGAAAACCAACACAGAGAGTGTGTGCATGCATGTACGTGTGCCATATATACCACACGTTGCCTTTGTGTGATGGATCCATCTACAATATTGTCTATATGTGCATTCTGTTTTGTTAGTACAGTGTGCCTGGCTATTGGAGATTATTCAGTTATCCTGCAAACTGCAGGTGGGTAGATATAGTATTCTATATCCAATCAGTATGCTGGGCCATGCACAATGGGAATTGTAGTCTGAAGAACATCTCAGGAGGCTCCGCATTGCCTGCCCCTCACTTAGAGACCTCCATAGCACACCCACAGCTTGAGATTCTCAGCAAAGTTCCGGTTACATTTTCTACCCTCTCAAGAGGCACAATTGGTGAATACGGAAGCCAGGGCTTTCTCAGCACCACCACCACAGAAGCTGTGGAACTCTCATCCACTGGAAGGCTAAAACTGGACTGTTCCAGATAACTTTTGGTCGCTAATACGGTGATGGTCTTTAATCTGGCTTTTGATCACGTTTGGGGTCTGCTTTGTAATTGCTTTAAATCTGGGTTTTGAATGCTTTTGTTTTTAATTTCTTTTTTAAAGTTTGCTTGAATTATTTATATGTTACCTGGGGAGTTGTGGTTGGTAGATAGGGGGGTGATAAACAAAGACTAAGGCACGTGGTGGCGCTGCGGGTTAAACCGCAGAAGGCTCTGCGCTGCAAGGTCGGAAGACCAGCCGACATAAAATCAAATCCATGCAACAGAGTGAGCTTCCGTCGCTTGTCCCAGCTCCTGCCAACCTAGCCATTCAAAAGCATGTAAAAATACAAGCAGATAAATAGATACCACCTTGGTGGGAAGGTCACGGCATCCCGCTGGCCACGTGACCATGGAAACTGCCTATGGACAAACTCTGGCTCTTTGGCATGGAGACGAGCACTGCACCCTAGAGTCGGACGTGACTGGACTCAATGTCAAGGGCAAGCAGGCTTGTTTTGGGGAAAGGGTCCCTCCCCAGGTGTTTGCAGAGTCTCACTTCTCCCATCAGCCTGTTCTTATTATGGGGTGGATCTGTTTGGTCTCAGGGAGTTTTAGGTGCCAAAAGTCAATGGATTCCCAGATCTCGCCAATCCCAGTTTAAATCCTTCCGGACCTGAAGGTTGTTCAGCATCTCCAGGCACAGTTCTACCTCCGTTCTTTTCCCGTAACAGATTCCAGTTATCATGTTTATATCATCCTTCTCATGAATGGAAATGGGTGGCCTCTCCTTTTTTCTGTGTAATGGAGGGCCATTCTATGCTATATTTGTGTGGGTTGGGGGAGTTGTGGCCTATTACAGTTGCCAGGTTGGCAGAGGTGCATATTCTTAGCCGTGCCTTTAGTCCATTGGGAGGCTCTTTGCAGCATTTCATGACTTAGTTATGATGGGACGAGACTTTTTATTACTAGGGGCCGTTCCTCCCATTCACAAGAGTAGAAGGGGAAAGAAACCTGCTTTTGTTAGGTTTGCTTGCCACACATACAAATTTTTGCACAAAATTGCAAAACAAAATAAGCCCATTTACACCCGAAACTCAGGGTTCTAAATGTCACGAGTGAGGATTTAAAACACAAATTAAAGCCAATAAAATTGTCATGAATGTAAACCATTTTGTACACTTTAAAAAACATTCAATTTTTAAACCGTTTTTTCATAGATGCTGCTCTTTTCCTCAGATGAGGGAATTCATTTTTGCTTTCAGTCTTCATGATCTACCAAAGAACTGGAAGGTGCTGAACAGTAAATTGTTCTGGTTTGTGTAAACCCAAGAGCGCATCTCAACAATTAAGTAGGTTTTAACATATTTATGTCCTGCAGAATAGCAGAAGTGTGATATATCTGTGCATCTATTTCTCCCATCAAGGACGTGGGATTTCAGGCCGGTTTCACCCTGGTTATCAAGAATTGCTAAACTGGGCTTCTGCACCATTCCCTGTGGTAGAAAATATAGTTGGTCCACCAGGGAGGTGGGTCATCTTTATGCTTTTAAAAGCTTATCTAGATGCCCCTTGACTCTGAAGATCTTCAGCTCCTTTAGGAGAAAGGCAACATAGAAGTATTTTAAATAAATCGCTCCAGCTTGGTTTTCCAGATTCATAGAGAATTGTATTTGCACTTCATTCACTGTAGCAAGACCCTAAAAGGTATGTCCCGAGGATGATCCTTTGTTGGAAAACTGTTGTTCAGAGTGCAAAACCCCAAGAATGTAGCACATTTCCTAAAGTAGCTTCAAGAGGGGCTGCAATTTCAAGGAAAAATATGTTCTCCACTTTCATGTTTATTACACCTAGTTGACATTTGTTCTTGTGGGCAATGTGCCTTTCAGGTTGTTTCTGATTATGGTGGCCCTAACATGGTTTTGGGGTTTGTGAAATGTTCAAGAAGTGGTTTTTTAAGCACTGTCTTGCCTCTGCCTCACTTGTGAGTTACCATGGCCAAACAGGGATTTGAATAAATAGTATTTCTGGCTATTGTATTAATTTGTCAAATTAAAATTATATTTACAGAACAACACATGTATATGACTTTGCTGAAAAAGAAGGGGTGGACAGAACCTTGCAGAAGAAAAAATGCTGCAGACAAAAAAGGTTAATAAACAGTTTATTTGCATTTTACAAGGTCATTCTCCATACATTCTCAATTAATTTGCCATTAAAGTGCTGAAAGGATTTTCTTTGTATGGTTTTGTTTTATTTAAAACTAAGATACATTTGTTAAAAAAAATTAACAAATAGCATCCGTGGGTCAAGAAGGAATAACATTATTATCCAAACTTTTTTTTTGCTCCACGGCTAAGAGACCTTTTGTCCCACTGTATAAAAATAATATATGGAGACAACTAAGATGATGCCACAAATATAAAATCGTTTTCAGTTTATTTAAGGGTAATGTTCTTTAACCAAGCAAAACCTATATACATAAATTGAATTTATTTATTAAATTTATTAAAATGTTTTTTTTGTCCCTTAGTGAACTAATTCAAAGTCTGTCTTTTCTGAGGCAATGTAAAGCAAGACCTATTGTGAACCTTCCATTCTGGCATATCTCAGTTGTATCTATATACATATATTTTTACAGTGTCTTTCCTTTTTAATACATCTACTTTTTCAATGAGAACAATTTTAATCCTCCTTGCAGATAAAAGCAGGAAAAGTAGCTAAAATGGACACATTTTCATAGATCAACACTGGATATTCATCAAAATTGAAAATTATATTTATATATATTTTTTAAAAGCTTGCCGAAGTAAACCTAAAGCTCTCAGCGTAAAAAAAGCGCAATCCCAAAGCCCGAAAAGAGAAAACTTCCAAAATACGTCCAAGTAACTGTACACCCATCTTCCTTATGGCACGGCTTTAAATATCACATAATTCCATACTTCCTCTTGCACTGATTAATCAATACAACGGCTCCTCTCTCAGCAATAGCCCCAGTACAAATGATACTTATGAATCATTCAGAATGATAAAGGTGAGTTAGGAAAGCAACTTTCTGGTGAGTATGCGCTGTTGTTTTTTTTAAACATTCGGCACAACAGTTCTTACAGCCACCTGTGGGAAACAAGACGGTGCATTCTACATATTATTAGGCATCTAGCCTTGTCCTGCCCCAGTTTGGGACCTTAGCCCAACTGTACCAGCGTCTGTCGGATATATATATATATATATATCTAGTGAGGACAGAATCATGTTGGTGGACGCTTCCCCCATCACAGTCAAACAGTAGTTGTTTTGTGGTTAAGGCCTACTGTTCCACAGGGCATCGCCTGTTTTATTGCTGAGCATTTTGAGCTAGAAAATTTATATACACACAGAGGGAGATATATACAGAGATGCTATGTACATGAGAATCCTCCATTTTATTCTTTCTTCTTCGCTACCGTCAACTCTACTGCCGGCATTCGTAAACCGGCTTTAGTCCCACTGTCGTTACTCGAAGAGGATGACAGACGGGACTTGGATGCGAGTAGCGCCCCACTTCCCTGCGTCTTCCCTGTTTCATCATCACTTCCTGTTACCTCATAGGAGCCTTTAGTTTTTGAACCTATCCCACCAAAGGTACCAAATTTAAGTTTGGCATGCTTGCCCTTGTCTCCCTCATGCTCCAGCGTGCCGGTTGGCGTTGAATGGGATGAATGCTCATCACTGAAGGACGATGAGCGGTGCCGCGACTTTTTGGTCTTAAAGAAGGAGAACATCCCTTTTGGAGAGGCAGACCCTTCACCTACATCCACATCCCCTTCCAAGGAACCTAGACTTGCCTTTAGCTCACCTTCGCCTCCCGAAACGGATGCGGAGACTTCAGGGGAACCCACACTGCCTTTGACTTTAGGTTTTGAGAAAGCAAACTTTGGCATTTTTATTTTAGATTTCTTAAGCTTAATATCAGGCTCTTCCAGTTCGACATTTACGGTCCCACCATGGAGGCTCGCTTGTGGTGCTTGAGGGAACTCGACATCAACCCCAACTTCCCTCCCAGTTAGCTCCTGCCCTGAAACCACAAACTTGGGTATTTTCATTTTGGGGAATGACACTTTCCCGTACGGGCTTTCTAAATGGCCTTGTGGAACATTCACTCCAACGGAAGGACCTTTGATCTCCAACTTAGGACCTTTGAGATCACCCCCTATTTTTGGTCCAGAAACCTGAAAGCTTCCTCCGCCTTCAATGTTAGCACTTAACTCTGGAGTTTTGACATCTCCGGAAATATCAAGACCTTTGATTTTAGGCCCTTTCAAACTGACATCAAAGTCTGTTCCAGAAACTTTTGGCGCGGATGCACTGAGTGAAGGCCCTTTCAAACCAACACCAGTAGCAGCTGCATCCAGGCCCATGCCAGACATTTTCACCCCTGGGGCTTCCACTCTGATCTGCTGACCTTTCATGTCACCAGCAATCTGAGCATCTCCTTTCAAACTTGGTCCTTTCACATTCATATCAAAGTCTGGGGAAGATATGTTAGGCCCTCTGAAATCCACTTCAGGTCCTTTGATCTGTGGTCCTGAAATACTCATTCCTTCACCTTGAGGGGCAGAGATGCCAAACTGGGGAAGTTTCATGCAAGGAAGTTTGACTCCAACTCCAGAACCGTCCATGTTAACACTGGGTACCTCAACAGCCACCTTGGGGGACGTAATGCTACCAGAAATGCCAAGATCTCCTTCAATCTTTGGTCCTTTCAGATTCACATCAAAATCAGGTGCAGAAATACCTCCCCCAGAGGGCATTTTCACTGTCGGCCCTTTCACATCGAGGTCTGGCGCATTCACATTGACATTGAGGCCTGAAGACTTGGGCATGTTCAGCTTTCCTTCAAAACTGCCAACATCAACCCCTGGTGTGCCAAATCCAATCTTTGGACCTTTGACATCGCCCGAAAGACCCAGGTCTCCTCCTAATTTTGGTCCTTTCAAGCTTACATCCACTGCAGGAACACTTGCACCTCCTTCAATACTTGGGGCTGACACCTTGATGCCTGCAGGGGGCAACTGTCCTTGAAAATCCACATCAGCAACCTCTAGTTTCACGCCCGGTTTCCCAATTTTTGGAAAGCTAAATTTTGGGAACTTCAGCTTTCCTTCTGGGCCTTGCAGTTCTGCTGTGGGGAGGTCAACATCACCTTTTAGCTTTGGTCCTCTCAAGTTAACATCAAGATCAGGGGCTGAGATGGAAGGAGCAGAAAGGTCCACAGATGGTAAGTTCGCTGATGGACCTTTCAGGCTGATGTCAGGAGTACTAACATTGGCATTGATGCTGGGTGCTCTAAGATCTCCTTCCAATTTGGGACCAGCCAGGTCAACACTTCCACCTGAAAGGTTGAATTTTGGTTTCTTAAGGCTGATGTCAGGACCGCCAACGTTAACGTCAGGCAAACTGGCACTTGCGGTGGGAACTGTAACGTCAAGACTTGGTGCTTTGATACTTGGCATTGAAACATCTATTTCTGGTGTCTTGATTTCTCCTTCCACTTTAGGCAAAGAAGCATCCGCCTTGAACATAGGTGATTTTATATCAAACTCAACATCAGGAAAAGAGAGTTTCCCAAAAACAGATTTTCCCTTGGGTGACTTGATGTTAACATCCCCTTTCAGTGTTGCTTCAGGGACAGAGACACTTCCTTCCAAATCTGGAGATTTCACACTTGCATCTACCTCTCCACTCACATCAAAGCCAGGCTTCTTGCCTTTAATTTTCGGTCCACTCATATGGATTTTCGGCATTTTAAACTTGCTTTTCTTCCCTTTCCCAGAAATGGCAATGTCAGGGGATTCAACATTCAGTTCACCTTCTGGAAGGGTGACATCCAGGGTTGGAGATTTCACATCTGCCTTGGGGCTTTTTCCACCAAACCCAAATTTTGGCATCTTAAATTTGGGGAGTTTAACATTTCCTTCCGGCCCTTCAATATTTGCTTCTGGACATTCCAAGTTGATCTCTGGAGCTTTAACTTCAATTCCTGGTACTTGGACATCAATCTCTGGGCTTTTTAAGTTGCCCTTGGGAATGGAGACATCAACGTCGCCTTTAACTTTGTGTCCCTTTAGATTTAAATCAATCTCTGGCATGGATATTTTTGGTGTCTTGAAATGCATCTCAGGCATGGTGACCTTAGGACCCTTCAGCTCCCCTCCTGGTCCTTCAATGTCCAAGTTGGGGCCTTCAATGTTGACTTTTGGGCCTGATAATTCTAATTCTCCTTTGGGTAGATTTGCATCCACATGAGGTCCTTCTCCTTTGAAACCAGGCATGCCAAATTTGGGTAGCTTCATTTTTGGGAACTTTACTTTCCCATCAGGACCATGAATATCAACTTCAGGAGCCTCCACGTCCAACTTCGGGCCTTTGATATCAATTTCAGGAGCTTTCAGATCTCCTTCAAGTTTTGGTCCAGAAATATCCACGTCCCCTTTCATGTGAGGCCCTTTCAGATTAAGATCTACATCAGGCATGGAAATTTTGGGTGCTTTGAAGTGCATGTCCGGCATCTTAAATTTAGGCCCTTTCCACTTTCCCTCGGGACCTTCAAGCTCAACATCAGGAACATCAACATCTAGTTTTGGTCCTTTGATATCAAGATCAGGGGCCTTCAGATCACCTTCCAACTTTGGCACAGAGACATCCACATCTCCTTTCACTTTAGGACCTTTCAAGTTCAAATCAAAGTCCGGCATGGAGATTTTGGGTGCTTTGAAGTGCATATCTGGCATCTTGAACTTGGGGCCTTTCCACTTTCCATCAGGACCTTCAATCTCAACATCAGGTGCTTCAATATCCACTTTAGGACCCTTGAGATCAACATCTGGGCCTCTGAGATCACCTTCCAGTTTTGGAACCGACACGTCAACATCCCCCTTCAGTTTAGGCCCCTTCAGGTTCAAATCAATATCTGGCATGGAGATCTTTGGAGCTTTGATATGCATTTCGGGCATCTTAAACTTGGGCCCTTTCAGTTTTCCTTCAGGACCTTCAACGTCCAGGCTGGGTGCTTCAATGTCAACTTTGGGAAGGGAAACGTCCAGCTCAGCTTTGGGGAGGCTTACATCCACATCGGGTCCTTCTCCTTTGAATCCAGGCATTCCAAATTTGGGCATCTTGAACTTGGGCATTTTCAGTTTTCCTTCTGGCCCATGAAGGTCAACATCTGGAGCCTCAATGTCCAATTTAGGTCCTCTGATGTCAATGTCTGGTCCTTTCAAATCACCTTCTAGGCTGGGAGCAGAAAGGTCTACATCTCCTTTCATCTTGGGCCCTTTCAGGTTGAAATCCACATCAGGCATGGAAATTTTGGGTGCTTTGAAGTGCATGTCTGGCATCTTAAATTTAGGCCCTTTCCACTTTCCCTCGGGACCTTCAAGCTCAACATCAGGAACATCAACATCTAGTTTTGGTCCTTTGATATCAAGATCAGGGGCCTTCAGATCACCTTCCAACTTTGGCACAGAAACATCCACATCTCCTTTCACTTTAGGACCTTTCAAGTTCAAATCAAAGTCCGGCATGGAGATTTTGGGTGCTTTGAAGTGCATATCTGGCATCTTGAACTTGGGGCCTTTCCACTTTCCATCAGGACCTTCAATCTCAACATCAGGTGCTTCAATATCCACTTTAGGACCCTTGAGATCAACATCTGGGCCTCTGAGGTCACCTTCCAGTTTTGGAACTGACACGTCAACATCCCCCTTCAGTTTAGGCCCTTTCAGGTTCAAATCAATATCTGGCATGGAGATCTTTGGAGCTTTGATATGCATTTCGGGCATCTTAAACTTGGGCCCTTTCAGTTTTCCTTCAGGACCTTCAACGTCCAGGCTGGGTGCTTCAATGTCAACTTTGGGAAGGGAAACGTCCAGCTCTGCTTTGGGGAGGCTTACATCCACATCGGGTCCTTCTCCTTTGAATCCAGGCATTCCAAACTTGGGCATCTTGAACTTGGGCATTTTCAGTTTTCCTTCTGGCCCGTGAAGGTCAACATCTGGAACCTCAATGTCCATTTTAGGACCTCTGATGTCAATGTCTGGTGCTTTCAAATCACCTTCTAGGCTGGGAGCAGAAAGGTCTACATCTCCTTTCATCTTGGGCCCTTTCAGATTGAAATCCACATCAGGCATGGAAATTTTGGGTGCTTTGAAGTGCATGTCTGGCATCTTAAATTTAGGCCCTTTCCACTTTCCCTCGGGACCTTCAAGCTCAACATCAGGAACATCAAGATCTAGCTTTGGTCCTGTGATATCAAGATCAGGGGCCTTCAGATCACCTTCCAACTTTGGCACAGAGACATCCACATCTCCTTTCACTTTAGGACCTTTCAAGTTCAAATCAAAGTCCGGCATGGAGATTTTGGGTGCTTTGAATTGCATATCTGGCATCTTGAACTTGGGGCCTTTCCACTTTCCATCAGGACCTTCAATCTCAACATCAGGTGCTTCAATATCCACTTTAGGACCCTTGAGATCAACATCTGGGCCTCTGAGGTCACCTTCCAGTTTTGGAACTGACACGTCAACATCCCCCTTCAGTTTAGGCCCTTTCAGGTTCAAATCAATATCTGGCATGGAGATCTTTGGAGCTTTGATATGCATTTCGGGCATCTTAAACTTGGGCCCTTTCAGTTTTCCTTCAGGACCTTCAACGTCCAGGCTGGGTGCTTCAATGTCAACTTTGGGAAGGGAAACGTCCAGCTCTGCTTTGGGGAGGCTTACATCCACATCGGGTCCTTCTCCTTTGAATCCAGGCATTCCAAACTTGGGCATCTTGAACTTGGGCATTTTCAGTTTTCCTTCTGGCCCATGAAGGTCAACATCTGGAGCCTCAATGTCCAGTTTAGGACCTCTGATGTCTATTTCTGGTCCTTTCAAATCACCTTCAACCTTTGGCAAGGAGACATCCACATCTCCTTTCATTTTAGGGCCTTTCAGGTTCAGATCAATGTCGGGCATGGAGATCTTTGGAGCCTTGATGTTCATTTCAGGCATCTTGAATTTAGGGCCTTTCCACTTTCCTTCTGGGCCTTCAATTTCAACATCTGGAACATCTACATCTAGTTTTGGACCTTTGATGTCAGCTTCAAGGCCTTTTAGATCCCCTTCCAATTTTGGTACAGACACATCCATGTCCCCCTTTACTTTGGGGCCTTTTAAATTAATGTCAAAGTCTGGCATGGAGATTTTGGGAGCTTTAAAATGCATTTCAGGCATCCTGAACTTAGGTCCTTTGAGTTTTCCATCAGGCCCTTCTATATCAACATCTGGGATATCAACATCCAATTTTGGGCCTTTGATGTCTATGTCTGGAGCTTTCAAGTCACCTTCCAGCTTTGGAACTGAAACATCTACATCTCCTTTTACTTTAGGGCCTTTTAGGTTCATGTCGAAATCTGGCATGGAGATTTTAGGGGTTTTAAAGTGCATGTCTGGCATTTTAAATTTGGGCCCCTTCAGTTTTCCTTCTGGGACTTCAATCTCAACATCTGGAATATCAACATCTACTTTTGGACCCTTGATCTCAACATTTGGACCTTTCAGGTCACCTTCCAGTTTTGGAGTAGAAATATCAACACCTCCTTTTAGTTTAGGGCCTTTTAAATTTAAGTCTACATCTGGCATTGACATTTTGGGAAGATTAATATTCATTTCAGGCATTTTAAATTTGGGGCCCTTCATCTTGCCCTCGGGGCCTTCTACTTCGATGTCAGGGGCTTCAATGTCCAATTTGGGGCCTGATAGTTCAATGTCTGCTTTGGGAAGATCTACATCCACATCAGGTCCCTCTGCTTTGATTCCTGGAATTCCAAATTTAGGCATCTTAAACTTGGGCATTTTTAGTTTGGCCTCTGGTCCATGCAGGTCAACATCTGGAACATCAATGTCCAATTTGGGGCCTTTGACTTCAATGTCAGGAGCTTTAAGATCTCCTTCCAGGCTTGGAGCAGAAACATCAAGGTCTCCTTTTAATTTAGGTCCTTTTAAGTTTAATTCCACATCAGGCATTGAAACTTTTGGTGATGAGATGTTCAAGGAGGGCATTTTAAATTTAGAACCTTTTGCTTTTCCCTGAATGTCAACATCTGGACCTTGAACATCAATTTTTGGACCTGACACATCAATATCTGGTTTCTTAAGTTTCACATCAACCTCTGGGGTATGAACCTTTGGCCCAGAAAAATTGAATTTGGGAAGCTTAAATCTTGACTTCTTTGGCTTTGCTTCAATATCTATTTTTGGTGCCTCCACATCAATGTCTGGCCCTTTCAGTTCAACATTAGGACCTTTGATGTCACCTTCTATGTCGCCTTTTAATTTTGGACCTTTCAAATTTAAGTCAATATCAGGCATCGAAATTTTGGGGACATTAAAATGCATTTCAGGCTTCTTAATCTTGGGGCCTTTTAATTTTCCTTCAGGGCCTTCTATTTCCAAATCAGGAGTTTCAATGTCTAATTTGGGAGCAGAAATATCTACCTCACCCTTGGGTAAGTTCACATCCATTGAAGGGCCTTCTCCTTTAAAGCCAGGCATTCCAAATTTGGGCATTTTAAATTTGGGCATTTTCAGCTTGCCTTCAGGACCATGAAGCTCAAGGTCTGGTGTGTCGATGTCCACTTTCGGGCTTCTGATGTCAATGTTGGGTCCTTTCAATTCACCTTCAACTTTTGGCAATGAAACATCCACATCCCCTTTCAGTTTGGGGCCCTTCAGGTTCAAGTCAACATCTGGCATGGAGATCTTGGGTGCCTTGATGTGCATTTCAGGCATCTTGAACTTAGGACCTTTAATCTTGCCTTCTGGACCTTCAATATCAAATTCAGGACCTTCAAGGTCTACCTTTGGAGCAGATACATCAATGTCCCCCTTTGGAAGATTGACATCTAGTTCAGGGCCTTCTGCTTTGAAACCAGGCATTCCAAATTTGGGCATTTTGAATTTGGGCAGTTTCAGCTTGCCTTCAGGACCATGAAGCTCAAGATCGGGTGCGTCAATGTCCACTTTTGGGCCTCTGATGTCAATGTTGGGTCCTGTCAATTCACCTTCAACCTCTGGCACTGAAACATCCACATCTCCTTTCAGTTTGGGGCCCTTCAGGTTCAAGTCAACATCTGGCATGGAGATCTTGGGTGCCTTGATGTGCATTTCAGGCATCTTAAATTTAGGCCCTTTCCACTTTCCCTCGGGACCTTCAAGCTCAACATCAGGAACATCAACATCTAGTTTTGGTCCTTTGATATCAAGATCAGGGGCCTTCAGATCACCTTCCAACTTTGGCACAGAAACATCTACATCTCCTTTCACTTTAGGACCTTTCAAGTTCAAATCAAAGTCCGGCATGGAGATTTTGGGTGCTTTGAAGTGCATATCTGGCATCTTGAACTTGGGGCCTTTCCACTTTCCATCAGGACCTTCAATCTCAACATCAGGTGCTTCAATGTCCACTTTAGGACCCTTGAGATCAACATCTGGGCCTCTGAGGTCACCTTCCAGTTTTGGAACTGACACGTCAACATCCCCTTTTAGTTTGGGCCCCTTCAGGTTCAAATCAATATCTGGCATGGAGATCTTTGGAGCTTTGATATGCATTTCGGGCATCTTAAACTTGGGCCCTTTCAGTTTTCCTTCAGGACCTTCAACGTCCAGGCTGGGTGCTTCAACGTCAACTTTGGGAAGGGAAACGTCCAGCTCTGCTTTGGGGAGGCTTACATCCACATCGGGTCCTTCTCCTTTGAATCCAGGCATTCCAAACTTGGGCATCTTGAACTTGGGCATTTTCAGTTTTCCTTCTGGCCCATGAAGGTCAACATCTGGAACCTCAATGTCCATTTTAGGACCTCTGATGTCAATGTCTGGTCCTTTCAAATCACCTTCTAGGCTGGGAGCAGAAAGGTCTACATCTCCTTTCATCTTGGGCCCTTTCAGGTTGAAATCCACATCAGGCATGGAAATTTTGGGTGCTTTGAAGTGCATGTCCGGCATCTTAAATTTAGGCCCTTTCCACTTTCCCTCGGGACCTTCAAGCTCAACATCAGGAACATCAACATCTAGTTTTGGTCCTGTGATATCAAGATCAGGAGCCTTCAGATCACCTTCCAACTTTGGCACAGAGACATCCACATCTCCTTTCACTTTAGGACCTTTCAAGTTCAAATCAAAGTCCGGCATGGAGATTTTGGGTGCTTTGAAGTGCATATCTGGCATCTTGAACTTGGGGCCTTTCCACTTTCCATCAGGACCTTCAATCTCAACATCAGGTGCTTCAATGTCCACTTTAGGACCCTTGAGATCAACATCTGGGCCTCTGAGGTCACCTTCCAGTTTTGGAACCGACACGTCAACATCCCCCTTCAGTTTAGGCCCTTTCAGGTTCAAATCAATATCTGGCATGGAGATCTTTGGAGCTTTGATATGCATTTCGGGCATCTTAAACTTGGGCCCTTTCAGTTTTCCTTCAGGACCTTCAACGTCCAGGCTGGGAGCTTCAACGTCAACTTTGGGAAGGGAAACGTCCAGCTCTGCTTTGGGGAGGCTTACATCCACATCGGGTCCTTCTCCTTTGAATCCAGGCATTCCAAACTTGGGCATCTTGAACTTGGGCATTTTCAGTTTTCCTTCTGGCCCATGAAGGTCAACATCTGGAGCCTCAATGTCCATTTTAGGACCTCTGATGTCAATGTCTGGTGCTTTCAAATCACCTTCTAGGCTGGGAGCAGAAAGGTCTACATCTCCTTTCATCTTGGGCCCTTTCAGGTTGAAATCCACATCAGGCATGGAAATTTTGGGTGCTTTGAAGTGCATGTCTGGCATCTTAAATTTAGGCCCTTTCCACTTTCCCTCGGGACCTTCAAGCTCAACATCAGGAACATCAACATCTAGTTTTGGTCCTTTGATATCAAGATCAGGGGCCTTCAGATCACCTTCCAACTTTGGCACAGAAACATCCACATCTCCTTTCACTTTAGGACCTTTCAAGTTCAAATCAAAGTCCGGCATGGAGATTTTGGGTGCTTTGAAGTGCATATCTGGCATCTTGAACTTGGGGCCTTTCCACTTTCCATCAGGACCTTCAATCTCAACATCAGGTGCTTCAATGTCCACTTTAGGACCCTTGAGATCAACATCTGGGCCTCTGAGGTCACCTTCCAGTTTTGGAACTGACACGTCAACATCCCCCTTCAGTTTAGGCCCTTTCAGGTTCAAATCAATATCTGGCATGGAGATCTTTGGAGCTTTGATATGCATTTCGGGCATCTTAAACTTGGGCCCTTTCAGTTTTCCTTCAGGACCTTCAACGTCCAGGCTGGGTGCTTCAATGTCAACTTTGGGAAGGGAAACGTCCAGCTCTGCTTTGGGGAGGCTTACATCCACATCGGGTCCTTCTCCTTTGAATCCAGGCATTCCAAACTTGGGCATCTTGAACTTGGGCATTTTCAGTTTTCCTTCTGGCCCGTGAAGGTCAACATCTGGAACCTCAATGTCCAGTTTAGGACCTCTGATGTCAATGTCTGGTGCTTTCAAATCACCTTCTAGGCTGGGAGCAGAAAGGTCTACATCTCCTTTCATCTTGGGCCCTTTCAGGTTGAAATCCACATCAGGCATGGAAATTTTGGGTGCTTTGAAGTGCATGTCTGGCATCTTAAATTTAGGCCCTTTCCACTTTCCCTCGGGACCTTCAAGCTCAACATCAGGAACATCAAGATCTAGCTTTGGTCCTGTGATATCAAGATCAGGGGCCTTCAGATCACCTTCCAACTTTGGCACAGAGACATCCACATCTCCTTTCACTTTAGGACCTTTCAAGTTCAAATCAAAGTCCGGCATGGAGATTTTGGGTGCTTTGAAGTGCATATCTGGCATCTTGAACTTGGGGCCTTTCCACTTTCCATCAGGACCTTCAATCTCAACATCAGGTGCTTCAATATCCACTTTAGGACCCTTGAGATCAATATCTGGGCCTCTGAGGTCACCTTCCAGTTTTGGAACTGACACGTCAACATCCCCCTTCAGTTTAGGCCCCTTCAGGTTCAAATCAATATCTGGCATGGAGATCTTTGGAGCTTTGATATGCATTTCGGGCATCTTAAACTTGGGCCCTCTCAGTTTTCTTTCAGGACCTTCAATGTCCAGGCTGGGTGCTTCAACGTCAACTTTGGGAAGGGAAACATCCAGCTCTGCTTTGGGGAGACTTACATCCACATCGGGTCCTTCTCCTTTGAATCCAGGCATTCCAAACTTGGGCATCTTGAACTTGGGCATTTTCAGTTTTCCTTCTGGCCCATGAAGGTCAACATCTGGAGCCTCAATGTCCAGTTTAGGACCTCTGATGTCTATTTCTGGTCCTTTCAAATCACCTTCAACCTTTGGCAAGGAGACATCCACATCTCCTTTCATTTTAGGGCCTTTCAGGTTCAGATCAATGTCGGGCATGGAGATCTTTGGAGCCTTGATGTTCATTTCAGGCATCTTGAATTTAGGGCCTTTCCACTTTCCTTCTGGACCCTCAATTTCAACATCAGGTGCTTCAATGTCTACTTTGGGGCCCTTGATATTTCCTTCAAGATTTGGAACAGTTACATCCATTTCGCCTCTTGCTCCAGGGCCTCTGAGATGTAAGTCTACATCAGGCATGGAGATTTTAGGTGCTTTAATATTTAGTTTGGGCATCTTAAATTTTGAACCTTTCAGTTTTGCATCAGGACCTTCAATATCCAATTCAGGAGCTTCAAAATCTACATCTCCTTTTGGGAAGCTGAGATCTACATCGGGGCCTTCAACTTTGGGTCCTGTGGCACTAAAATGTGGCATCTTCAATTTTGGCATTTTCAGCTTCCCCTCACTCTTGAGATCAACATCAGGGCCACTCACATCTACTGTAGGGGCCTTGATATCTATTTGCGGACCCGTCAATTCTCCTTCTAATTTTGGGACAGACACTTCAACATCTCCTTTCACCTTGGGTCCCTTCAAGTTCAGATCAATATCGGGCATGGAGATTTTGGGTGTTTTGAAATGCATCTCTGGCATTTTGAATTTAGGTCCTTTAACTTTTCCTTCTGGACATTCAATGTCTACATTGGGCATATCAATATCCAGTTTTGGTCCTGAAACTTCAAGGTCTCCTTTGGGAAGGCTCACATCAACATCAGGACCTTTGAAGCCAGGCATCTCAAACTTTGGTAACTTCATTTTTGGCATCTTCAACTTGGCATCTGGACCTTCAAGATCAACATCCGGGAGATCCACATCAAGCTTCGGACTCTTGACATCAATACGTGGTCCTTTCAAATCACCCTCAATCTCCGGAACAGTCACATCCATTTCACCTTTCATTTTGGGGACTTTTAGGTCCAGGTCTACATCTGGCATGGATATTTTAGGGCCTTTAATATTTAGCTTGGGCATCTTGAATTTAGAACCTTTAATTTTTCCTTCAGGACCTTCCATCTCTACATCAGGAATATCAACATCCAATTTAGGACCTTCAATGTCAACATGAGGACCTTTGAGTTCACCTCCTATCTTTGGTCTAGAAACATCCACATCTCCTTTGAATTTGGGCCCTTTTAGATTCAGATCAATGTCTGGCATGGATATTTTAGGTGTTTTCATATGCATTTCAGGCATTTTGAATCTTGGACCTTTAATTTTGCCTTCTGGCCCCTCAATGTCCACTCCAGGTGCTTCTATGTCTACCTTTGGACCTGAAATGTCAACACTGCCCTTTGGAAGACTGACATCTACATCAGGGAC
This sequence comes from Pogona vitticeps, assembly GCF_051106095.1. NCBI lineage: Eukaryota > Metazoa > Chordata > Lepidosauria > Squamata > Agamidae > Pogona > Pogona vitticeps. Next base: position 9,112,949 of record NC_135797.1, read on the forward strand.
ATCTGCTTTGAACCCTGGCATGCTGAATTTGGGCATTTTCATTTTTGGCATCTTGAGTTCTGGGCCATGAAGTTCAACATCTGGAGCACTGACGTCCATCTTGGGACCCTTGATGTCAACAGCTGGGCCCTTTAATCCTCCTTCAACTTTTGGGAGGGAAACATCTACATCTCCCTTGACTCTGGGACCTTTCAGGTTCAGGTCGATGTCTGGCATGGATATTTGAGGAGTCTTGACATGTACTTCTGGCATCTTGACATGGGGGCCTTTTAGCTGTCCTGTTGGCCCTTTGATGTCCACACTGGGAACTTCTACATCTACTTTTGGACCTGAAATGTCAATGCTTCCTTTTGGAAGACTGACATCTACATCAGGGACATCTGCTTTGAACCCTGGCATGCCGAATTTGGGCATTTTCAGTTTTGGCATTTTGAGTTCTGGGCCATGAAGTTCAACATCCGGTGCACTGATGTCCATTTTGGGACCCTTGATGTCAACAGCTGGGCCTTTTAATTCTCCTTTCATTTTTGGAATGGAAACATCCATGTCTCCCTTGACTTTGGGGCCTTTCAGGTTCAGGTCGATGTCTGGCATGGATATTTGAGGAGTCTTGACATGTACATCTGGCATCTTGACATGAGGACCTTTCAGTTGTCCTGCTGGACCTTTGATGCCCACACTGGGAGCTTCTATGTCTACATTTGGACCTGAAATTTCAACGCTGCCCTTTGGAAGACTGATGTCTACATCAGGTACATCTGCTTTGAACCCTGGCATGCTGAATTTGGGCATTTTCATTTTTGGCATTTTGAGTTCTGGGCCATGAAGTTCAACATCCGGTGCACTGATGTCCATTTTGGGACCCTTGATGTCAACAGCTGGGCCTTTTAATTCTCCTTCCATTTTTGGAATGGAAACATCCATGTCTCCCTTGATTTTCGGGCCCTTCAGGTTCAGGTCGATGTCTGGTATGGATATTTGAGGAGTCTTGACATGTACTTCTGGCATCTTGACATGAGGACCTTTCAGTTGTCCTGCTGGACCTTTGATGCCTACACTGGGAGCGTCAATGCCCACCTTTGGACCTGAAATGTCAACACTTCCCTTTGGAAGACTGGCATCTACATCAGGACCTTCAGCTTTCAAGCCAGGAACTCCAAATTTAGGCATTTTCATTTTGGGCATTTTGAGTTCTGGTCCATGAAGTTCTACATCTGGGGCACTGACATCCAGTTTGGGACTGCTGATGTTGACACCTGAGCCTTTTAATTCTCCTTCCACTTTTGGAATGGAAACATCTATGTCTCCTTTGACCCTGGGGCCTTTCAAGTTCAGATCAATGTCAGGTATGGATATTTGTGGAGTCTTTACATGAAGACCTTTGAGTTGTGCTCCAGTGCCTTTTATGTCAATGCCAGGTTCAGGGAAGTCCATTTTAGAGCCTTTGATATCCACCTGGGGTCCTCTGAAAGCACTTTCCACCTCTGGCACAGAAACATTGATGTTACCTTTAAGTGTGGGCCCCTTCAGATCCACATCAGGCACTTGGGGCATCTTGAATGTGGGACCTTTAATTTTTTCTTCTGGTCCTTCTATCTCTACCTTTGGAGATGAAATGTCAATGTTGCCCTTCGGAAGACTGATGTCTACATCTGGAACCTCTGCTTTGAACCCTGGCATGCCGAATTTGGGCATTTTCAGTTTTGGCATTTTGAGTTCTGGGCCATGAAGTTCAACGTCCGGTGCACTGATGTCCACTTTGGGACCCTTGATGTCAACAGCTGGGCCTTTTAATTCTCCTTCCATTTTAGGAATGGAAACATCCACGTCTCCCTTGATTTTCGGGCCTTTCAGGTTTAGGTCGATGTCTGGTATGGATATTTGAGGAGTCTTGACATGTACTTCTGGCATTTTGACATGGGGGCCCTTTAGCTGTCCCGCTGGGCCTTTGATGTCCACACTGGGAGCTTCAATGTCAACCTTGGGACCAGAAATGCCAACACTTCCCTTTGGAATACTGATGTCTACATCAGGACCTTCAGTTTTAAAGCCAGGCACTCCAAATTTAGGCATTTTCATTTTGGGCATTTTGAGTTCTGGTCCATGAAGTTCTACATCTGGGGCAGTGACATCCAGTTTGGGACCTTTGATGTCAACCCCTGGGCCTTTTAATTCTCCTTCCACTTTCGGAATGGATGCATCACCTATATCACCTTTGATTTTGGGACCTTTCAAGTTCAGGTCAATGTCAGGTATGGATATTTGTGGAGTCTTGATTTGGGGACCCTTCAGTTGCCCTCCAAGTCCTTTGATGCCAAAGCTGGGTGCAGTTGTGTCTATTTTAGGGCCTGTGATATCAACCTGAGGTCCCTTGATACCACCTTCTACCTTTGGCACAGAAACATCCACATCAGCCTTTCCTATCATCCCCTTCACATCTGGCATATCTACTTTTACTGGAGATGTTTTCAAAGAAGGCACTGAGACTTTTGGACCTTCCAAACTACCTTTGAGGTCAACATTGGGAACTTCGATATCTAGTCTGGGCCCCTTAATGCCCATGCCAGGTCCTTTCAAGGCACTTTCCATCTTTGGCCCTGAAATATCAGCAGCTCCTTTCACTTTAGGGCCCTTGAGGTTTAAATCAACGTCTGACATAGAAATTTTAGGTGTCTGACCAAATATTTCAGGCTTGCCAAATTTGTGTCCTTTCGTTTGTGCTTCAAGAGTCACATCTGGCGCTTGCATAACCACTTGAGGCCCTGAAATGTCAACTTTCCCTTCTGGAACAGTCACATCCACAGCAGGGCTTGATGCAGAAAACTTAGGAAGTTTCATGTGTGGAATTTTGATTTTTCCTTCACTCCCTTCAAGTCCAACATCTGGAGCCCCAAAATCCACTTTTGGCCCTTTGATATCCACCTTGGGGCCTTCCAAAGTTGGAGAGGTCATTTTCACCCCATCTTTCAGGTTCAGTCCTTTTATATCTATTTGCGGCGGTGTGATTTCAGAGCTTTTGATTGTAACTGAAGGTGCAGCTGTATCAAGTTGAGGGACTTCAACATCAGAAACTGGAATTGATATACCAAATTTAGGCATTTTCATTGAAGGAAATGTGATATTTCCTTTACTTTCACCTTGAATTTGGGGGACTGAAATACCAACAGAAGGACCCTTGGAGAATGGTAGTGACAAATCCGCTTGCAACCCTCCCACATCACCTTGTATTTTAGGACCTGAGATATCTGGAACCCCTGCTTTTAAGTCTATATCCCCTGTTTTCCCATTTATTTCAGGCCTTGTAACATGAATACCAGCATCTACATGAATACCAGGAACGCCAAATTCCAGCTTCTTTGACGGTGATTCAACAGTTGGTCCAGAAGATGTAACTTCAGAAGGTTCCCTCTTCCCAACATGGGAGTCTCTTACTTGGCTAGTTCTCCCTGACAAATCCATATGTGGTATCTTGATGACAGTTTTCCCAGGTTCTGTTTCAATCTCTGCTTTTGAAACATGGGTATGTTCATGTTTTGGAATCTTGATTTTAAACTCTGGACTGGTTATGTCAATCTCTTTGGCACTTTCAGGTCCTGTGACATCAACTGTGTAAGCAGTAACTCTCTTGGTGACCGTGATTGTTCTGCTCTGGGTTCCTGTGTGTTCCACTTCCATACCATCTTCTGATTTAAGGCGAGGCTTAATTTTTGTCGTATAAATCCGTCTGTAATCTTCATCATCTCCGCTCTGGAACAGAAAAGGAATGGCTGCTTACTACCAAATATTATCTCAATGCAGATTTAACATCTATGCTGAACAGAACAAACAACAGCAATCATAGTAAAATTAGATCTGCTTTGTAGTTTTATTATAGTTCTATGAGTTCTAGTCAATAATCTCAAGTTGTCCCATCTTGGCACAGGCTGACCACCTTCATGAGAATCAGGTCCTCTTTTCATAACTAATGTTATGAGTATCTGCCTCCAATTGCCTTATTGAACACTCAGGACCACCCCTAAAATAATTCTGCTGCATGAAGGACAGGACACTGCCCCTTTCCCAATCCTTACACAGAAGTTGACTGGTTTACTAACTAAATACTCCAGTACTGATGATGGAAGTGTGTCCTCAATTACATCTGAGGACAGTGGGCCAGTTACAAGAGACTAATGGATTAGGCTAAGTGGTGCATAAAAATTCTGTCCTCCAAGAAAGTGCCATCGTTGGGACATTCAGAAGGAGCAGCCAAAGGACTGCAACGGCCATCTGCCAGCCTCTTCCTTTTTGAAGCCCTTGCCTACCGATAGAGACAGAGCTGCATTGAATGCCATCTTAATTTCAATAAAAATTCCCTCTGGTGTCCTTTATGGTCAAAGCCCAAGACTGCTTGAGATTGTCTCATTCCTTCCAAGTTCCTTAAGCATCCCATTCAATTTCTTTCTAATAACACCCGAGGAAGGACACCTTTGTTGCTGTAAACTCACCAGAACAACCTCTGGACTTTTCGGGGTAAACACATCATGGGACCAAGACTGTCCTGGCAATGGAGACCGGTCGCCTTTCCTCTGTAGCCGAAGGCCCACTGTGTGGTGGCCTACATTTTTAAGGAGCTCTGTAACTTCCCCGGACTGCAAGTTGTCAAAGTAAATTGTGGCACTCACTATCTGATCCCCTGGGGAAAAGAAAGACATGGAAATATTAAAGATTAAAATAGCCCTGCAAGATGAGATGGCTTAGGCCAGGATAGGGAATACATGGTTTTCAAATGTTGATGGTCCTCAACTCCCATCACTTTTCATCATCAGCTACAGTGGCTGCAGCAGATGACAACTTAAGTCCAATAATATCCGGAGGACTACATATTCCTGTTCCCGTACTTATTTCATCCTGTCTCTCTTCAGCTGCCAACAAGATGGCTTTGGCAACCCACAAAACAACACTTGATTTCCATCAGCTTGTTTTCAGAGATATACCAAAGAGCAACCTGTATGCATTTTAGAAAAACAGCAGCTGAAATGCAGCAGTTGTTACAGCCAGCCATTTTACTACAAAAATGCTTTTGCAAACCCACAAAGCAATGCTTGATATCCAGCAACTTGTTTTCAGAGATATACCAATATATCTGGCAGTAGCTTGCTAGTTTTGGAAAGCTTGGCCCTACAGGTTGTGGTTAACTCCTACATTATCTATTTTATGGCACCAGCTCAGTGTGGCTTTTTCCTCCCTCAGCAGAATAGGCTTTTTGTGTCTGTTAACAACTGCTAAATTTCTGTTGTTTTAAAAAATATGCACGCATTGCTGCTTGATTGTTGTGCCTCGCCCAGAGATCATGTAGCTACAGAAGTGGGACACAGAAAAGGCAAATCAATCACTCAATCAATCAATCAACAAACAAACAAACACCTGAAATTGTAGGTGTCATTTAGCATTGTGAGTAACAGTAATTGACAGGTCAATTTGCTTATTTATAACCTGTATATAAATCCCTAAATATAATAACATATGTAAGTGGTTTACATTGACGATGTCCCTGTAACAAAATACGAAGAATAATAAAGTAACAATACAATGTAGGAGATGATAAAAACAATATAAAAGTCAATGGAAAACAATTTAAAGGATTTAAAACAAATATAATAAGAAGACAGTAATAGGCAATACACAAATGGAGTGAAAGGAAGTAAGAATTAAATGCCTCCACGAGGTCTCTATTTTCCCTCCACTGATTTTTGTTTTGTTTTTAAATCCCACTTATCCCATTTTTTAAAAGACATTTAAACTAACACGTCCTAGGAAGAGATACTTTTTTCGCCTCTCTGAGGCCTACTATGTTTATTGAGCACAACTGAGGAAAAAAATTACCTCAGGACAGAGTTTTCCAGAGAGGTGAGAGAAGGGCTAGAAAAAATTCCACCCTCCTTCACATATGTTCTTATTTTATTTAGCCTCATGTTTACCCCATGCCTGAGGCAGTGGGGGCCCTGGTAGCCCCTCCACATCCCCACTGGGTAGGGTTGCCAGATACATGGGTACCAAAAGGAGGACATGGAAAGAGAAAAAAGAGGGCAGAGGAGGACATATTGAATGTTTCATTTGAATCATTCTGCAATCAATACAATTTTATTACAATAGCTGCTAATAAATGTCTCCTAGTGAACCAACCAAGTCATGTTAAAAAATAAAAATCAATTCAATGGAGGCTTTTCCCCCCAAAATTTCCTTCCACCTCTCCCCCTCCCATCTAAAATTCTAACATAAAATATGCAAACGCCTGACATTTTAAAGGTTTTTATCTTTGCCTGCCAGACGAAGGACATTAAGCTAAAAAGGAGGACATGTCCTCCTTTTGCCTGTCGTCTGGCAACCCTACCACTGGGGGAAATAAAGGTCCCCCAAAGAGCCCTTTCCAGAGCCTGTGGACCCAGGAGGTGACAAGCACCATGGCAGCCTCTTTTCCCCTCAGAAAGCAAGGCCGGTGGTCGGCCATGAAACTTCCAAGCGTAGCCTTTCTCCGAGGGAAGCACAATTTTAGGGGGGTCTATAAGTTGTGGTTCGGACAGGGCTTGGAGTCCCAACAAAAACATGAAGGCAGGCAGACGTGCCTAAGAAGACTAAAATCCGGTTCACTCCCTGCACAGTTTTTAGAGTCATATAATTGGACGTTTTAATTCCACCACCTGAGAATAGAGGAGAGATCGGTGGACTCAACAAACCTCTAAATTTTTTCCCCAATTTTCTAACATATTTTTAAGGAAAGAATTATTAATCTTTTTAACCTCTTCTCCCATTTTTTTCTTTAAACAATATACCCTCCACTCTTTCTTGTTTACCCTCCATTTCTATTTCTGTCCAGATTAAATTTTTATTACCCTTAATTATATCTGGGATATCTCTAAGCTGCTTTGCTATATAATTTTACGTTAGGTAATCCAAGACCTCCCTTTTTTTGTGTAACATACCATAATTTTTTATTAATCCTCACTCATTTATTTCCATTACAATAACAATTTATCATTATATGCCACTCTTTCAGTTGTTTTTCTGTAATCTTTATAGGAAGCATCCAAAATATAAAATTCAATTTAGGAATTATTTTCATTTTACGTAATGCCACTCTACCAAACCATGAAATCTTTAATTTCTGATATTATTTTATCCTTCCTTTAATCTCTTTTTAAAATCTATCCAAGTTTATTTTAATTATTTCTTGTAAATTCCAAGTGACATTAATCCCTAAATATTTCATAAAATTTCTGATTTTACCTTCAAATATTATTTTCATTTTTCTTTTCTCCTCATCCGAGTGATTTAACAATAAACATTCTGACTTTCCCCAATTTACCCTTAACCTCGTTTATACTCTCAAATTCTTTCAAATGTAATTTAAGCCTTTCAATTGTTTCAACTGGATTTTTAACTATTAATAACGTGTCATCAGCAAATAAATTTATCTTACCATTTTCTTGGTTATATATCGCTCTAACCTGTTTATCGTCTCTAATTATCTGTGCCAATAATTCAATTATCATTGTAAATAGTACTGGAGATAAGGGGCAACCTTGTCTTGTACCTCAGCCTAGATGTATTTTGAGACAATTGGACATTTAAAGACATTCCTGAATAAGGATAAGGTGAGGTATTTTATTTTGGCACAAAAGGCACAGAATCCTATTTTTTAAGTTCCTCTCCCTAAGACTTAAATTATAATAGTAGCACACTAAATGGCGAATAATTTTGGCAAACAGAACCGGTGGCCTCAATTCATTCTGCTTAACCTGGGATGGCTGGATTAAGACCTTTAGGCCCCAAAGAAGCAACCGCATCATCACATGTTCAGGTTTTTAAAAAAGGGTTGTGAGTCCCCACAAGATGGTGTAGCAAAGGTTGGGAGCTTTTGCAAGAGGTGCGACTGTCGCCCACATGAACCACTTGGCAAGATGGCTGCCAGGACGTGGCACAGCGTACAATAAATAACCTTTTTCCACTCATGCTACAGAGTGCCACATCTGAAGCTATCTTTTAAAGAACAACTTCTTCATTCTGCTCTTTCTTCCTAACTTTCATGTTTCAACTTTCCGGAGTCATAATCCAAGTATCAATTACATATTTGTTTAATAATAATAATAATTTGCAGTCCTACGAGTTAACTCTTAGCACTTATTTAAATTCTGGTATATATTTGACAAGCACGTCTTTCAAGTCAAAAATAAATTTTGTACCTCATTATACAGTAAGAAAATAGCTTTCTATTGCAGGGGGAAAACATGTAGACTGAGAGAAAATATTTCAAGGAGGAATTCTATATTCAACTCCAAATGATCAAATTATTTCAGTATCTCATTCTCGTGAAACCACAATCATAGCTCTAAAATTATAGATTTCTTTGTGGCATGTCATGAGAGGACTGTGTTTATACGATTAATCTTGATTTTTCAGAACTGAAATTGCACATAATTGCACGCGAGAGACATAATTGCATGTGAGAGACATCAAATCAACAGTCTTTTTAAACTGCCGCCTTTTTTCCCCCAAACAGACCAACTCTAAAGAGAGGGAGAAATATATTTTTTTGAATTTTTTCAAACTAAACTTGTTATAAGAGTCCTGTGGCACAGTGCTTAAACTGCAGTACTGCGATCAAAACTCTGCTCACGATCTGTGATCGATTCTATTGAGTTCAGGTAGCTGATTCAAAGTTGGCGTAGCCTTCCAAGGCTGGCAAACTGAATACCCAGCTTGCTGTTAGGAGCAATGTGTAGCCTGCGTAAATAAACTGTAAACTGCCCAGCGACTGCTTTAAGCTATGAGGCAGTATATAAGCAGCACACTTTGCTTTGCTTATAGTAGTGAAAAGAAAGCAGTCATCAAATTTGCTAAACAAAGGGCAAAAAGTCATGAGAACACAGTACTGTTGCAAAGCAAGTGCCAATAGACAGGTCTTCAATCCATGGCAACAAAATGAGTCTATGGCAAGAAAAATGACAGAATAAAACAAACCTGGCCTTTGCTTTTTATTATTACATTAAAATATTAATTCACTCAAGCCCATTTACTGAATTTTTTTTGAACTCCTGAAGAGCTACAGAATGTCCACAGCATTAATAGCTATACCTTTTAGAAGTTATGTCACAATAAATGTGTGAGTCTCAACATGTCACAGGAGTCTTTGTTATTATTATAAAGACAATGCCCTCTATTAGCAAACAATAGCGACAGATAGAATCTTCAAGGTATAGCTTTTTTCTCTGGCCAAACATTAGAGCTTTAAAAGCTGCTTTCTAGAAGCATTGAAGTATAGGATAGCTGTGTGCTCCGAACCAAGTAACATTCAAATGCAAAAATAGGTGATACCTTTATAGACCACTAAAAATCATCATACAACACACAAGCTTTTCAATTTAGAAGCAATTCACCAGCTGAAACCCGGTTGCTTAGCATAGTAAGTGGGACTGGAGTAAGCTCATTGAATCTATGGAGAGCTGGTAAATTCACTCATACAGGAAATCCCCAAATACCCACTGATTCAATGGGCCTACTCCAGTGTGATTTACTTTGCTAGGTATCAGTAATACTGTGCAATCTTTTCCTATAACTTATTAATTTTTGTTGCTTTTCGTCTTTAAAGAAAAGAAAAAAAGCCTAGCACTGAACTGGGAAAAAATCTGTCAGAATGCCTAAGAATGACATTTGAGAGCAACTTTTAGAATTAGAAAACTCTGACATAGGAGCAAAATTGCGTAATCCCAACATGTGCTATTTTTGAAATCTAACTGCATTACACCCTGACTACCAATAACAGTAATGGCGTATTGGCAGTTGTGTTACTTGTAACTCTTCATTACTCTCTCATTACTAATAAAAGTAACTCCTTGCAGGTAGCTTATAACTTCAAGGTGTGCCAAAAACTATACACAGTAGCCCACTGACCTTCTTTCACAACTCCTGTTTTGGCAGCAGGCGAGTTGTGGTCAACCTGTTTCACAAAAACACCTTCTTCTGTCTGATTGATGGTGATACCGTGAGAACCACTGCCTTCCCAGTCCGGGAGAAGAATCTCCCGTGTTTCTTCTTCTTCCTCCTTCTCCATCTTGAAAAAACAAACAAAGGCCGAATGAAATAAAGAGAAACAAGAGCCTGCCAATAACAACGTGGCCCCTTATAGCGCTGATTCATCATAGCCCACATACATAGGCAGCCATTTTGTGGTGCTCAGTGAGAGATCTATCTACCTGAAGGAAGTAGACTGGGCTCCTGGTGGACATGGAGACCTGTGTAACAGCTCCACAATGGAGGTAGAGAAGGCCTCCATAACTCCTGGCATACAGCACAATGTTGAATTATTCCATTTAACACTGATAAAGCTAGTGCTTCATTTTCTTGGAACACGTCCTGAACACTAAGTTGGGGTCTTACTGTATAGGTTGCTACTTGTGAAAACTTTGGGTTCCCAGATAAAGCTCCACCCTGTGAAAATCCAAATTCCGTACCCAAAAAAGCTACAAATCTAGCAGATGTGTACACAGAGTACAGTGGTGCCTTGCAAGACGATTGCCTCGCCAGATGAAAAACTAGCCAGACGAATGGGTCCCGCAAGATTTTTAGTGCCCCGCAAGACAATTCTTCCTATGGCCATTTTTCACACAACGAATGGGCTTGCAGAGGCTTGTCCAGCACCATTTTTGAAGACCGCGCCCTTTCCCCCTGCCTTTGGTAAGGCTCTGAACGGAAAAGGGAAAAAAAGAAAGCCTTTTTCCATTCGGAGCCTTACCAAAGGCAGGGAGAAAGGGCACAATCTTCAAAAATGGTGCTGGACAAGCCTGTGTAAACGCCGCTCGCCACTTGGAGGAACCCCCGCCAGTCCTCCAATGGTGCAAGGGAATCCCCGGGAGAACTCCTAAGGCAGTGATCCGGGTGAGCCCCCCCCCCGCACCAGTCCTCTGATGGTGCTTGCACAGCTCCCTAACTGGTAAGTGACTTTTTTAAAAAAATTCCCATAGGAACGCATTAATTAAATTTCAATGCATTCCTATGGGAAACCGCAGCTCGAAAGACGAAAATATCGCAAGACAACATTAACCCCGGAACTGATTAATTTCATCTTGCAAGGCACCACTGTATATACTGTACACTTTTCATTTTTACTCCATTTTAGCTTCAAGGCATTCGGAGGCTGTAGATGCTTCACCCCTTCTCACAGAAAAACTTAATCAGATTAAATTAGAGTGAGGCCAACTGGTTCAAGGCCATGTTTCCAGGCTAAGCTGGAACATGAACCTGGATATCCGAAGTCCAGGCCAAGGACCAGCTGCACTACACTGGGCAAATCAAAAAAATATTGCTCATAAAAACACATCTTTAGTGCTCTGCAGTGTTGCAAAAACTAAGGATTTGTTTGTTTATTTGAAATATTTATACCCCCCCCACCTTTCTCCTCAATAATATTAAATATTAAAATAAACAGTATTAAAAGCAAAACAAAATTGCATAATTAAAAAGGCTGATTATTAAAACTAGCAAACGAAAACAGTTCTAACAAGTTCTAACGTTTGGTTTGTATTGTTTGCATGATGCATTAAAAACCACTTGATTAATGTAAAAAACATGCTCCTCGCTATCTGGAGCAAAATATATACAGTAGAAGATGCAGGTAGAAGTAGACAAACATATATCCATGTATACATATAATTAATAAGAACAAGAATTTAGAAAATGAGGTGAGGAAGCTGCCTCATTCCAGCCCAGCGGATTCGTAAGTAAATCTCCAGGGCCTGATTCTTTTTGAACTAGAGATGGCAGGAATCAAAGCTGGAAAATGCTGACTGTATAGCGGGGGGCTCCACTCTTAGGGCCCAAGAAACGTTACCTCTAAAGTTGGACGACACTTGCATTTATTATTTTACGACAAATTTTCCCCTTCTCCCAGCTGCCATTCAGGATTATTCCTTCACTGGCATGAAATACAATATCCAAATTTCATGAGCAAATGAAATTGGGGAGATGATTAAACTGCTAAGATTTCTTTAACCAGGTGAAAAGTCTGATAAAAACTAATTTAGCCCAAGCTTGATACTGCTTATTTTGAAATCCTTGTACAGGGATACCTCGGTTTACAAAATTAATGCGTCCTCCGGAACTTTACGTAATGCAGAAATTTCATAAACTGAAACGCGGATTGTGCTAGGAATGGGGCAGCACTAGAAATCTCCAGCCCCATTTTGGGGAAACCCTTTCATACAGTGGGGGAAAAGGAGGAAAAAAAATATAAATGGGGGTACTATTTTCTATGGATTTCGGTTCGTAAACTGAAAATTATGTAAACCGAGGTGTTCATAAACCGAGGTACCGCTGAAATGAGAATACTATAAAAGCAAGAATAAGCAGGGCCATCGTTACGCCTTTCTTACCTTTCTAGGACTTTGATCCAGGCTGGAACCGCCCCAGGAATTCCTTACTTATCACTTGCCAATCCTTTGGTAATGTTCGTCCGAAGTTTCCAATCTAGAAGAGAATTTACAACAAAATCTGTTAAAGGAGACAACTTGCAATGCCCAGGATTGTGGACGTACCCCACGAATCCATATTAAGGCAAGTTTTAAAAATTAAAATAAAATATCAGAATTCTTTCAAGCACAGGACTGAGTCTCTTGAGAAGACCAGCTTTTATTTCTTTCCTCCCTCTCCCCTTTAAAAAAGGAAGTCTGCTTATTGATGGCTGGAAAAGCAGGCTTTAATGGTTGCCAACAATGTCAGATAAAACTATCAAGACCCAGAGGGCACTAAATAGGAATGCTGAAAGAGAAATAATCAAAAATATTTTGATAAAGCCACTAGGATGCAGCTTTTGCATTCTGCTTGATGAAACTGTTCCATGGGGCTTGAAGTGTCACACTTTTCTACAGTGATATTGGTTAATCCAATACAAACTGAGATTTTAAACTGCCAAACTAAGATATATGTTTGGGCAACTTTTCCTAACCCAGTACTGGCTTCTGCCCCATCATGCGCAGCCAGTTGATCACATGCAGTGTGAAAAAACACTGGTTTTTACTTGTCTTTGACTATGCCCAATTCTTTGAGTGAACCTGAGCATTACAACTGTTTTTAAAATGGCTTTTAAAAATGTTTGAACTGCTTTAGAAATAATAAAAAAAGTCCAGAGGAAAAGATTCAGTCTGCATGCCTTTCAGTTCCATGTTACACCAGCAATTTCTCTGATCCATCTTCCAGAATATACAACAACGTCATATTTTTCTAATATAAAACACATTGCACTTTGCTCGTTTCACAGGAAAGGTGCTTCAACTGTTGCCCTTCTCTTTAGCCTTTCCAGTTCTTGGTACCGTCTCAAGACATTTTGCCTCCTCAGCTGGGGCCCAAAAGCCCCCTGCCCTGTCTTAAGGTGGAGCCTAAATGCCAACATCTTGAAAAGTCTTGCTTACCATTCATGTACCAGAGTTCCTGATTTTGGCTACTGCCAGCCACCCTCCTGTTGCTGCCTGAAGCATGCATGTCTCTCTGTTTCATGGTAGCACTGGCCCTAACAAAATACAGTGGTGCCGCGCAAGACGAATTTAATTCGTTCCGCGGTTAATGTTGTCTTGCGAAAAATTCATCCTGCGAAATGCATTTTCCCTTAGGAATGCATTGAAATCTAATTAATGCGTTCCTATGGGCAAAAAAAGTCAGAACAAAGTCGAATTTTGTTTACAAAGGGTTTATTAAGTGCTCTTTAAAGCCATACATATTGTGCAGATGATTTTAAAAACTTCAATCAAAAAACTTTAACTTTTTAAACACCATAGAAAAACATTTAAAAATCAGCAAACATGAGGAAGGAACAAAAAATGGAAAAAATTCATCTTGCGAAGCATCAACCCCATTGCCAAAACCATTTGTCTTGTGAGTTTTTTGTCCTGCGAGGCATTTGTCTTGCGAGGCACCACTGTAATGTTCCTGAAATGATGAGAAGGTTAGTGTGTTTCAAAGCTAATGGCACAGTGACCAGAATCCAACTGCTGACTTACGTTTGCACAAAGCAAACTGCTTACGTAAGTCTTGGTGGCACCGTGTTGCTTATAATTAAGGTACAATTCTCCCTTGAATTGCATGGGTCTGAACACTACACAGTTTTTTTTCAATAAGTAAATAAATATTCTAATAAACAAACAAAATTCAATAAATTCTGCGCCCCTGGCCACCCAGAACTAGGGGTATGAGTTCAAACACCGAAGGCCTCAAAGTGGTTACTTGCCCCCAGACACAACATCTCTAATTGTGTATATACATATATACACTCTAGCCGCCTAGAGTGGTCTAATATGATCAGATAGGCGGGATAGAAATAAAATAAAATAAATAAATAAATAAATAAATAATTCTGTCTCTAGATCAAGAGGTTAAAAAGACCTTTAAGGCTCCTTACACATGGTATTTTATGGAAAGGATTGTTAATACTATGGAAGAGAACTCCTGATAGAGAAGTGGTCTCTATGTGCATGTGCATCTTAATCAACTGTTTATGCTTTGAAGTTAAGTTTTAGGGGGCATATTTTTCTGTGTATAAGACTATACTTCTATCTAAAATCTTTAGAATAAAAATTGAGGGTCGTCTTATACACGGAAGTAAGCTGAGGTGAGAACAAAAACAAGTGGAAGGGAAAGCAGGGATCAAAGTGATCCTGCAAGGCCTTGATCCCTTTCCCCCTTACACTTGCTAAGTCCCACTTAGATTTCTTACTTTTGGGTTAGAAAAGTGTGGGGCGTCTTATACATGGGGGTGTCTTATACACAGAAAAATACAGTATATACAGTTTTTGAACTACACAGAGGTCTGGCTGCCCTAACTCCCACATTGTTGAAGGGAGAAGTGTACTGGTTGCATTCCTGTACTGATCAAGGATGTGATCGCAGACAGAACCAGTGCTCCCTTAATGACTTATATATCTTGTTCATATGCATATGTTAATTAGTATTAGGACTCTGGCCTGCAGAACTTAACCATAAAATACAGGTCATGTGAGTAAGTGGGCAAAAGATGACTAATAGCAGCCCTCTTCCCTTACCACTCCCTCCCTTTCTCTGGGTGTCTCTTTCTTGCATGTTCACATTCTTCTACATTGGCTGAGCATGCTACATGCCAGCCAGCTGCTCCCAGGGCCCAAGCATGCAAGGTATGGTACATATGCTGGCAGGAATTTGAATGTGCTTGCACTCCCTTTACCCTGGACACTAAACAAGGAGCTACAGTACTGGGGTACAAAATACTTCGAAGGGTACAAAGAGAGCAAGAATCACCAACATTGCTATAAGCTCCATAATATAAGAAGAAAAGCTAATGGGGAGGGGTACCACAGATTTATTTGTGCATTTATTTATTAGGTGTTTTTATATCTTCCCCTTCCTTCAGCTGGATAGATCAGTGATTTAGTAATCTGGCTGTGGAACCAAAGGTTGAGAGTTTGATTCCCCACTGGGCCTCCTTCAAGCAGAGCCAGCCTGCAAGCTAAGAGTTCCAGGGCAATCCCAGAAGAAGGGAATGGAAACCACTTCTGAGTTTTCACTACCTGGAAAATTCTGAGAAGGGTTGCCATAAGTCGGAATCGACTTGATGGCACATGATTACAGTGGTGCCTCACTTAGCGATGTTAATCCATGCAGCAAAAATCGCTGCTAAGCAATTTAATCGCTAAGCGATATTAAAAAGCCCATAGAAACGCATTAAAATGCCATTAATGTGTTCCTATGGGCTTAAAACCTAATCTTAAACGAAAATCCTCCATAGGGGTGGCCATTTTCGGTGCCTCTAAAGCGAGGCAACACAGCGGGCGGCCATTTTGGAACCGCCGATCAGCTGGTTGAAAATGGGGGCTTTGCGATGATCGCTTCCCTGCGATCATCACAAAGCGAATTTTCCCCATAGGGACCATCGCTAAGCGATCGCAAAAACATCATCTCAGAGTGATTTCTTCATTAAACGGAGCAATCACTATGCGAGGCACCACTATATTTTATTATTATCATTCCTTCCCTGAGCTCAAGGCAGTTGGGCATGGCTCTCCTTCCTCCCAACAACCCTGAAAAGTAGGTCAGACTAGAAAACGTGACTGGCCCAGGATCTCCCAGAAGGTTTCATGGCCAAGTGAGGATTTGAACCCAGGTCTCCTCAGTCCTAATCCAACACTCAAACCACTAAGGCACACTTGCAGAGTAGCAGAGCCTGGGCTTTGCAGAGTGAAGTCCCAGTTTCAATTTACAGCATCTCCAGTGAAATGGACCAAGTAAGATGGGTAAGGGAGAGATCTTGCTGGGTCTAAGAAGCATAGCCAATCAGAGTTGGCTGTACTGAGGTTGGGGACCACTAACATGGAAACTCCATGTTCTGGAGCAATCTATCTCATAACACCACATGCTGGGGACAAACAAAGGGGGTGTTTTTATAGTCACTCTTGGTCCTACATCACATATCTAAGTTATTGTCCAAAGATAGTTCTCTGTTTCAGTCTTTAGTATCTTGTATCCCACGATCTGTGGGATCCACAAAGGTCCGCATAGTCAAAGCTATGGTTTTTCCAGTAGCAATGTATGGAAGTAAGAGCTGGACCATAAAGAAGGCTGACCACCGAAGAATTGACGCTTTTGAATTGTGGTGGTGGTGGAGGCTCTTGAGAGTCCCCTGGACTGCGAGGAGATCAAACCTATCCGTTCTGAAGGAAATCAACCCTGAGTGCTCACTGGAAGGACAGATCCTGAAGCTGAGACTCCAGTACTTTGGCCATCTGATGAGAAGAGAAGACTCCCTGGAAAAGACCCTGATGTTGAGAAAGTGTGAAGGCAAGAGGAGAAGGGGACAACAGAGGACGAGATGGTTGGACAGCGTCATCGAAGCGACCAACATGAATTTGACTCAAATCCGGGAGGCCGTGGAAGACAGGAGGGCCTGGCATGCTCTGGTCCATGGGGTCACGAAGAGTCAGGCACGACGTAAGGACTAAACAACAACATCCCACAATCGCTCTAGGAAAGAACCTCAATCCCAACAGAATAGAAACATCCCCCACCTCACACTCTCTTCTTAAAAAGAGACTGATAAATTTACAAGCATTCTGTCATTATGTTTCTTTAGATTTATGGTGATTTTTAAACATTTTAAACATCACAGTTGTAAAAAAAAAATCCTTTAGAAGATTAACATTGTAATAATACTGTTGTTCCTTCTACTTATTGTGAGCCATCCAGTGGATGCTGACTTATGGCAATCCTTTCCAGGATTTTCCGCATGTAAAGTACTCCGAAGTAGTTTACCAGCCGCTCCTTCCGGTGGCACTCTGGGGCTGTCCCTCTTGTCCACCCAGTTAGAATGCGGTCTGAGGCGAAAGACAAAGTGACCATACATAATTGAGGTGGACTGATCTTGTTGGCAAATATTATATAGAAGAGATTTTCCCCACCCATTCCATGTCACGGGAGCCTTTTGATCAGAAAATTTGAAGAGAGGAGCCTGTGTACAAAACATCGGCTATACCCCAGTCGCAGCCTGAACTGGTACAGCCAAAAGATTATCTGCTCCTCTTCACAATCACAACAACAAATTGGAACTGCCATAAATCTATCATCTGGTGTGCAGAATGGGAAGGAGCTAACATATTTTTCCATGTTTAAGACTATACTTTTGTCTAAAATCTTTAGTATAAAAATTGAGGGTCGTCTTATACATGGAAGTAAGCTGAGGAAAGAACAAAAACAAGTGGAGGGGAAAGCAGGGATCAAAGCGATCCTGCAGCGCTTTGATCCCTACACTTGCTAAGCCCCACTTAGATTTCTTAATTTTGGGTTAGAAAAGTGGAGGGCGTCCTATACATGGAGGCGTCTTATACACAGAAAAATATGGTAAATTCCTTCTTATGAGGAATGACAGAAGGGTGCAGCACAACTGGACACACTGCATAATTTTCAAAAACCACAGCCAGGGGGCAGCGCCGACTGGCGATTTGCACGCTTGTTAGCTCCAGTGCCCACCCCAGCTGCTGTGCCTCGCCTTCTGCCTCATGCCAGCTTTCGGAGGAGGCCAGAAGAAAAGTTTTCCATTTCCAAACGGCTACAGACATGCATGCTCAGGTCATGCCTGAAACTTGAGCAGCCCAGACAGGGATGGACATGGAGTGCCTGGGGGGTGGGTGGGTGGGGGGAGAGAATGCTACAGAAAGCTCTCCACTGACATCAAACTCAGGGCCGATCCAAAGGAACTTCACGAGCCAACATCTGAACCCAGACTGTAATGTCCACACGCGCCTGAGAAGATGGCAAGCAACAACTTTCTTTAACTCTGTGGTCCTGCCAAACCCTCCCCATGTTCTGTTTTTCATACACCTAAACATGCACGTGTGTACACAGTCCCTGCAAGGCTGAGAAAAATGACTACGTATTCATTTATTCTCTAATATCCTGCCGTGGGTTTGCACGTGCAACAAATGAAGCCTTCCCCCCCCCCGGAAAAGGTGCTTTTTAGAATCTTGTGTAAGATACATATATTTTAGTGCCATGTGAGTGTGAGAGAACTTTCACAAGCCACGCACAAATGGCCGTTAGGGCAATATTTTCACATGAAACCTTGCTTATTTCTTCTATAGGGTTCAGTTTTCCTGATTAACACTCCCGATTAAACACAGTCAGGCAATGAAGGGGCTGCGTCTATTTAAACTGCATCCTCGTCTGTGCAATTATTATAATCTAATTTATAATCTTAGATAAAGGGCTATATTCTCTCTCTAGTACCCCGGAGGAAATTTTTGAAATGCAGACTAGGCAGACATTTTGTGATGGGGAGTCTTTTTTTTCTCAATCCCACCAGCTACACAGGCACATTTTTGGGGGACATAGAAGAGGGCCTTCTCTGTGGCTGCTTCCAGACTCTGGAACTCCCCCCCACAAGAGGCTAAGCTGTCCCCATCTTTGCTGTCCTTCCACAAATAGATGAATACCTTTCTCTTCGGGCAGGCTTTCACCTGGCTGAAATAGTTTTTTTAATGGATATTGTGCCTTGTTGTTTTTAAATTTTTTTAGTATTGAGTTAATTTGCTGTTTTAAAATAGTGTTTGTTTAATTCTTTTTAAATATTTGAATGCTTACTGTTTTTAGCTGTGGGGCGGAATGACTTTGAATACTCTGACCTATAAACGTGATTTTTTTTAAAAAAGGTAAACATTCTCAGGGCCCTGCCTCATGTACCCCTTTCCTAGCTATACCTGGCTGGAATCTAACAGTACCAAAACTTTGGGGGGAATTTTCTGCACATTGGCGAAATAAGAAAGCAGTGTTAAACATTTTGACAAAAGCCAGGTTTTTGTGCCAGCCTCACATAAAAATATAGTCAAAGTACAGTGGTACCCCGCATAGCGACGATAATCCGTTCCAAAAAAATCATCGCTATATGGATTCGTCGCTATGAGAAACAAAGAAGCCCATAGAAATGCATTAAACACATTTAATGCGTTCATATGGGCAAAAAACTCACCATTCTGCGAAAACCCTCCATGTGGCTGCCATTTTCGCTGCCCGGTAAGTGAGGAAAGGATGTGAAAACACTGCGGGCGGCCATTTTATTTACCCGGCGGCCATTTTGGAACCGCCGATCAGCTGTTCTTAAAACATTGTTATGCAATAATCGCTACGCGAAACGCTTACCGATCATCGCAAAGCGATGTTTTCCCATTTAAAACATCGTTATGCGATCACTTTTGCGATCGCAAATAACACATCGCTATGTGGATTCGTCGTTAAACGAAGCGCTCGTTATGCGGGGCACCACTGTATTTACTGAGCTCACGAAGCAGCATAAATATGACTAACAACCAGCCTCTAAAACACAAGATCAACCTTTAGCCAGTTTTATGGTGTTTACAATTTTTTGCAAACTGGCTACTCTTATTTACAGAATTATAAAATCCAAGCAATCTATTCGAAGACTTCATTAAAAATCTAGCCATCATTTTGATAAAGTTTCTGCGTAAGAGAAAATAGTGTAGCAAGACATGCCTAGCAAACTCAGCCTCTCTGATCTTGTAAGTCACCAGCAGAAGCAACACCTCAAAATCTCTCGTAGACGCTCAAAGATAAACACATTATGCAACTCATGCTAACATGTATATTTATTTCAGAAGATTTAATATTTTTAAATGTTTTGCCCTTTTCATCTTGTAACTGAAATTTACAACCACAAATAAAGGTGAAATGATTTCATTTTGTCATATATTTTGGAAATCTATGAAACTAAAAAATTTACCCTGTTATTTAAACAATGAGATGCAACAGCCTCAGGAACTAGTGAGTGGTGGGGCATGACTTCCATTCAAACTATTTCACCTCCGGCACTCCAAATGCCGAAGGCCTGTGTATTAAACGGGCGGCCCTGAATAAATCAACACACTTGGCTTATGTGCTTTTCGGATCTGGAAACTCCCAGATAATTACAATACCCCTGAAGAAATGTTTTTCTACAGAGCTGCGGGCCAAGAGAACTGCCCCACCACAAATTCCATCATATCCCACACATCAGGGATCAAAATATTCTACTGTTTCTGAAAAATCTAAAACACCTGAGGATAGATAGATAAGACTGACCGACCGACAGACACACAGGTAGACAGATCTTTATTGCGGTCAAGGACCAGTATCCAAAATACAAACAAACCATAAATACATAAAATGTATTATCATCATCCTAAAAACATAATAAAACAACTTAAAATCTCCAAGCGGCCTAATCTGTACTGAGTCTCAGTTAAGATCTATGTATCAGAGGCTCTTCTGGGACAGATCGGTAATGTCCCGTGGAAAGAGTGCTGTCTGTTCCTGAGACTGGCGGTGTCATTTTGCTCCAAACCCCCTTATGATGCACAAAAGCCTTCTCTGGTGAGAGACCATTATCAATCTCATCAGGCAAGAAGTATCAGTCATCTGTCTGAAGCACACCCGTGTCACCGCTCGTATTACTGATGTTCTTTTATCTATTAACACAGATAACAAACGCTGAATCCTTCTAGATCAGAAAGCTAGCACATCAAGGAAAAGGCTAGGCTAGATCCCTTCTTGCAGGACTGACTAAATTGTCTTGGTGCATGGACTCTATTTCCTTCCGGTGACAAAGGAGGCCCATCAATAAGTGAGCCCTTCAGTTGAAATCCAACCCTTTAAAACAGTGGTTCCCGAAACTTGGGCCTCCAGATGTTCTTGGACTACAACTCCCAGAAGCCTTCACCACCACCTCTGCTGGCCAGGATTTCTGGGAGTTGAAGTCCAAGAACATCTGGAGCCCCATGGCTGGGGGCCACTGCTTTAAAACACAGGTTTGTGCCTTCCACTTAAAGAACAGAGAAGCTGAAAAGAAACTCTTCAGTTGGGAGGGAAAGGTTTTGTAACATTTCCCTAACCCAAGGAATTTAGATATCACCCGGGTTCTAACCCTGATCTACAAAAACACATTTTTTAAACACAAAACAGAAAGTTGCCGCCAGAAATAACACATTTAGGAACCTGGCTGGGTCAGACTGGGGTGGTGCACCCACAAACAATAAGAACAGTTTTGTCTCTGGGTTACTCCACAGCAGAATATGTTATGCCATATGGTAAAAATCAGCGCACACCAAACAAGTCAACGTCGCTCTTAATGAATCATGCAGGTTTATTACTGGCTGCCTGAAACCTACCCCCCCAGTTGAAAAAGTCTATTGTTTAGCTGGCATTGTCCCTCTGGAAGTATGCCAGGAGGGACATAACACAGCATTAAACCTGCCCACTTCATGGACACCAATTCCCCAGATGATGGCTGAAATCAGATAAAAGTTTTCTGCGCACATCTCAAACTCTAAATATTAACCAGAAGAGGCTAGGCTACACCCACGGGGAACCAAAAAATTGCACACCTTGGCAAATGGAGGAATGCTAAAGAGTGTCTCCCACCAGGACAAGACTCTGGTCGGACCATCTGGAAGTCCCTTAATAGACTTTGGCGTGAAATAGGAAGACTAAACAAGCAAAATGGGGCCACTTGGATACAAGACACATTTTCTGTGACTGTGGAGAATCCGATCAGTGCAGCACTTACATGCATGCAATTTATGCCCCACCAGACGTATAAAAGCAACTGGCTAACGGGTCTGAAGTAGCCTGCTTCCGGCCAAACATAGTCTAATTATCTTAATTTCCATTAATTTTAGATTGTGCAATGCTCTGATACAAATAAAGAAAGATAGGTGAACTAAAGCCTAAGCCACAGGGTTCCTACTGATGGGCTTCAGTGGGCTCCCCCTCCCCATTTTAGCAGATTTCCCCCCCAGTGGCAGGAACTTATTTTCTTGGAGCTGCACATGTGCCAAGTTATTTCCAATTTATGGAAACCCTAATCCAGTTGTCAAGGTACGTGAGAGGTTCAAGCACAGGTTTACCTTTGCAACTTCCCCCAGTGACTTTCCATGGCTGAACGGATGTTTGAACCCAGGCCTTGAGTCCAAGGCTAACACTCTCTCCACTACACACCACACTGGCTCCCTAGGAACCTGATGCTGGATGCAAACGATACATCTGCACGCAAAAACCTGGGTGTGCTTCCACTCCCACCTAGTCCTAAATGCCCCTGAACGCAACGAGAGGAGGAAGCAAGTTCAGGAATGGGCCGTCAAGCCTCCATGCTTCAACTCTTTCTCCATATTTGTTCCACCACAAGCAGCAGCTCCTCAATGTCTTTAAAGGCCACCAAGACTTTTAAATGAAGGCCAGGGCACTTAGAAGAAAAATAACAAAACAAAAATGTAGAAAAACAAAAGAAAAACCCAAGTCACTGCCAGTTCCTTCAGGACTCATGCGGCCACAACAGCTCTGGGGGAAACCGATGCCTGCCACCCCTCAGGTTGCTGCTCCCGTGTTCTTATATCCGGAAAACAGATGAGAAAAAAAATGTAATTGCTAATCCTGAAAGGAAGATGGGTCTGCCCTGTGGAAACAGAAACAAAGTGGTCTTTCACACCTCTCTGAGCAAATAGCCCCCCCCCCTAAATCTTTCTACGATGACAAACCTTGACAGCATCTTTAAAAGCAGAGACATCACCTGGCCAACAAAAGTCCGAATAGTCAAAGCTATGTTTTTTTCCTGTAGCAATGTAAAGAAGGCTGATCGCTGAAGAATGGATGCTTTTGAACTGTGGTGCTGGAGGAGACTCTTGAGAGTCCCCTGGACTGCAAGGAGAACAAACCTATCCATTATCTGAAGGAAATCAACCCTGAGGGCTCCCTGGAAGGACAGATCCTGAAGCTGAGGCTCCAATCCTTTGGCCATCTCATGAGAAGAGA
This sequence comes from Pogona vitticeps, assembly GCF_051106095.1. NCBI lineage: Eukaryota > Metazoa > Chordata > Lepidosauria > Squamata > Agamidae > Pogona > Pogona vitticeps. The sequence continues at coordinate 9,136,289 of NC_135797.1, forward strand.
AGACTCCCTGGAAAAGACCCTGATGTTGGGGAAATGAGAAGGCAAGAGGAGAAGGGGATGACAGAGGATGATATGGTTGGACAGGGTCATCAAAGCGACCCACATGAATCTGACCCAACTCCGGGAGGCTGGCGTGCTCTGGTCCATGGGGTCACGAAGAGTCGGACACGACTAAACAACAACAACAAATCTTTCTAAGAGACAGCTTGTGGTATCAAGTGCCAGAGAAGACCAACCACAACATGATGTGGAAATCACAATCCTAAGGAAAGGGGACAGACGTCGAGGATTGGAAGCAAATGTAAATATCTGGAAGAGGCAGGCAAGTGGGTTGAGAAATTTTAATGGGCCAAGCGCCCATGCTAGGTGACGATGGGCGAAGGCCAATTTGCAAATAAACAGGGAGATTGCAGCACCGTAAAACCTGCAGGGCAAACAAAGCAATGCGATAAGGGAGGAAATGAGCAGCCCGCAATTCCAGCAGTCTCTGCTTTGTGTACCAAAGGATGAGACAAAAGTTTGAAAAATGGGATTGCCTGCTAATAATCCTGACTGATGGTCAGGCCAGGAGGTTTCCAAACCAGCTCTTTCCAAAGTTCAGCTGCTTTGGGCAGCTGTTCCTTCAATGGACAGTGACGCACACACACACCCCCGAGGGCTCACAGGGCTGGAGCGTGTGTGTGTGTGTGTGTGTGTGTGTGTGTGTGTGTGTGTGTGTGTGTGTGTGTGTGTGTGTGTGTGTGTGTGTGTGTGTGTGTGTGTGTGTGTGTGTGTGTGTGTGTGTGTGTGTGTGTGTGTGTGTGTGTGTGTGTGTGTGTGTGTGTGTGTGTGTGTGTGTGTGTGTGTGTGTTTTACCTGACAGCTAAAGTAGTGGTAGGGATTCCTGCTGCAAGGCAAAGTATTTGGGGTTGGCTTGATCTTGATAGCAATTAAGACCCATTAGTTTTACAAAAGACCTGTCCCCAACAGAGAGGTAAAAAAACTAAAATAAGGTTATTCATATAAATCAATCCCATGGGAGTGTGACTATGGTGAGTAACTGAAATTCAGTTTTTAATCACTACACCATTATGGGTGGCTAAGACATGGCCTGCCCACTCAGTTTAAGAGCTGGGGAACCAGTAGCAGGTTTAATCCTGCAACAGTGGAAACAGAGGCACAAGCTTTGAAGCTGACTGAGGGGAAGTGAAGCAGCGCTACTGGCTGATCTCAAAGTAATTTCATGAAGCCTTATAGACGAAGGGTGTGTGCTCATCCGACAGGTACAGTCAGCGGCACCGGTTACTACTAGCAATTTAGGCTACAGGCACTGTTTTCCCACCCACTCTATCTTGAAGCATGGATGCAAGCACAAGAAAAAGGTGGAGGAGAGTGTGATCTGACACACACCCTGCAAAAGATTGTTTTTATGCTTTCAAAAGAGAGGGAGGGAGAGGAGCGTGAAAACAGCCAAGGGATGTTTCCATTCATTTACTGAACATTCCTCAGTAGATTCACTAGCTCACTTGTTTGGAGAGGTTGCGAGTTCGATTCTCCGCTGAGCCTCCTGTGAATCAGAGCCAGCCTGTGTGGCCTTGGGCAAGCTGCACAGTCCCAGGATGCCCCCCCCCCCACTTCTGAGTAATCTCTGCCGAGATCCAGGTCTATAGAGCCTGTGTCCTGAGCACACTCCTGGACTGCAGCGAGTCTTGGACCCTTTGTGCACGGCAGGAGAGGAAGCTGAACACCTTCCACATGCGTTGCCTCCGATGGATTTTTGGCATCACCTGGCAAGACAAAGTTCCAAACAGAGTAGTCCTAGAACGAGCTGGAATTTTCAGCATGTATACATTATTGAAACAGCGACGTCTACGTTGGCTTGGGCACGTCATAAGAATGGCTGACGGTCGGATTCCAAAGGATCTCCTGTATGGAGAATGAGTGCAGGGAAATCGCCCCAGAGGGAGACCACAGCTGCGATACAAGGACATCTGCAAGCAGGATCTGAAGGCCTTAGGAATGGACAGATCAACAGATGGGAAACCCTGACCTCTGAGCGTTCAGCCTGGAGGCAGCCGTTGCATCACGGCCTCTCCCAATTTGAAGAGACCCTTGCCCAGCAGGCAGAGGCAAAGAGGCAGTCACAAAAGCAGCAAAATCAGGGGGATGGACAGGGTAAGGATTGTATCTGTCTTCAGCGTAGAAGGGATTGTCATTCTCGAATCGGCCTCCTCAGCCACACTAGACGCTGTTTCAAGTCCTCGATACAGAGCACGCAGCCATCGTCTCTCGAGACTGAAGGATGCCTATAGGTCAAAGGGTCGCCGTCAGCCAAAATTGACATGATGGCACATGATTTATTATTATTAAAAAATTTAGTGGCCAAAGCCTGAGGGGTTCGCCCGGCTTTGTCTTTTTCAATTTTGGGATTTGTAGCCAGGACTAAGGTTCAGAACTCTCCATCGTATTTTCAGGGAATGCTGAGAGAGTTAAACAGCTAGAATGATGTAACTGTAGAGACCACAACAGCACTTGTCTATCTCGGTGTTCGGCACTGCTCCTTCACACCGATTCCTGCTTGCTTCGTGCCAAAGTCCCACCAACACAAATGGACACATTCACGTCTCCAACGAGCTTGGGCTTGTGGTGAAGCAGATGCTGCCTGCAGCTGTTCCTGGAACTTCCTTCTGCTCAAGGAAGCCAGGAGCCACACGGGCATAAAACAGGGCTCTCTTTGCAAAACCTAAAAACTCAGGCAGGAGAAAATGCTGATTTGTTCAGCCTACTGGTCACCGTCAATGAATTTTGGGCTCTTGGAACAAACTCTGCTGCCACACCCAGAAAACGACAAAAGACAAAGCTACTGGTGGAAAGCTAAAGTCCAAAATACACATTTTAATTCTCCTGCTGCCAGTTCTTTGCAGTCCTAGCTCCAAAGGCAATTCATTTACTGGTCTAGATAAGCAAAGTGCACAGGTTTTAGAAGAAGGTCTTGTCTCCCCACCCCCTCACCCCCATCTTATCCTTTGAAACATGGAATTTATCAGGAATGTAAACTCCATCCAGAAATACAAAACCTGGCTATAGTTAGCCCTGTGACCAATGTAGGGCAAAATATTGAAAAATATTATATAACTAAGCATTCTTTTTGCTACTTTACAAGACTTGGATTTCACATGTTAGGCTACTTGTGATGGCACGGAATTTTTACAAATATTCCAACTGCGCATAGGAGAAAGGTGTCATACAGTTCATGAGTGGTCTAGCTGGAGCAAAACTTCTTACAAACCCTAAGGAACATACATTGCTTGGGGGGGGCAAGTAGGGGATTGGGGGGAGTCTCAGAAATTAGGACTAGAAGCTGGCTGGGGGGGGGAAGGTAAGGAAAGGCTGATTTTCACATTTTAGTATGAACTAACTAGCAAATTACTTGGTTGCAGGATTATTTCAAATGCATTTAAGTCCACATTTCATAAGAACAACCCTAATGGTCTGAAAATGGCAAAAGACTGGTGGGGCGAAGAAATAACACCAGGAGTCAGCACTTTCAACAGTTGAACACTTGTTGAAAATCCCTGTTGAATTAGCGCAACTATTCAAGACATAGCAATCTTGTCTTCTTTTGTGCCTGGCCACTCTGTGGTAGGATTCATCCAGACTCACAACAGTTGTTGCCCAAAAAAAAAAAAAAAAAAGCCCAGCCCACTAACACCAACCCGTGTTAAGGTGCAAAATACTCAAAGCAATGCAAGCTATTTTGGCACAGGAGACAGAAAATTCCTCAAGCATCTCCTTCCTGTCTCAAGCAGTACAAATACAATCATAACAAATTAAACAACTAACGGTTTGCTGCCTTTTCATAACACCAAAACCCAGCTGTCTCAGCCTGCTTTGTGGTGGATCCAGTCCTGGTTGGAGTCATGAAGGCGACAGATCTCTCCTTTCATATCTTGAGAGTACTCCATATTCGAAGGTAGACTCCTCTTTATTCTGGAGGTTCCATTTAGCTGTAGTATCCACTAGCTCTTGACAGACCTGCCCTCCATGTAATAACAATAACTGCATGCTATGAAGTTGATTGTGATTTGTGGTGACTTTTCCCACTGTTTCCTGGGTCTAGGGTACTTAGAAGTACAGTGGTGCCCCGCATGTCGATGATAGTACAGTGGTGCCCCGCATGTCGATGATAATCCGTTCCATAGAAATCGCTGTCTTGTGAAAACATCGTCTTGGGAAAACCGTTTCCCAATTGAAATGCATTGAAACCCGTTTAATGCATTCCAATGGGGAAAAATCGTTGTCGTTTTGTAAAGATCGCCCATAGGGAAGCCATTTTGCGAAGCACCGATCAGCTGTTAAAATGGCTGTCCTGCGAAGCATCAGTCCCCAAAACACCAGTTTTGTGAAGCGCTGATCAGTGCCAAAATCATCGTCTTGCAGTTTGCAAGGCACGAACCCAAACATCGTCCAGCGAAAACTGCCCATTGGAAACACTGTTTTGTGAATCGTTATAGCGATTGCAAAACCTCATTGTCATGCAGATTTGTCGTTTTGCAAGGTCATCGTCTAGCGGCGCTCTGGGACAGTGGAGATTGCCCAAGGCTACACAGGTGAGCCCTTCAGACGCCCAGCCTCTGTCTCCACAGCCAGAGACTTCACTCACTGAGCTATCCAACCAGTCTCCTCCATGTACCACAACTTTATTTTTAAGCCGAGATCTTGCTCCGATTTGCACGCTTCCAAATCCACCTATGTGTAGGGGATTTGTTTGCTTGCTTGTTTTGCAAGAAAAAAATGGTTTATGAGGAATAGACTCAGCAAAAGATTGCAAGCCCAGGGTGCAAAGCGGCACATTAGCCCCACGTTTAGGTCCTTCTGGTACGAATTGATCCCCACTCCCTGCCAACAGGGTGGTGGGTGGAAAACTTCCCCGTGTGAGTGCAGCAAAACCTCTCAAACAAATATGTAGCTTTTTGCTGTCAAACTTTCCACACAGGGAAGGTTTTCAGCACTCGCAGGGACAAAACTGACTGTGGGATTTCCTTATTATATAGTCATTTCTTTCACATTTTACTCCGTTATGTGCAACCCAGAAGGGGCACTACATCTGTTTTAACACTTGCCTGGATGGGATCAAGTTTCCCTGCATGAGAATTTCAGCTCGCCTTCTGCTCCGAAAGGCTCCTGGTCCCAGACTTTCAGTGGGATTTTGTTCCAAATGAGCAGGGTCTTACCGCACCAGACAGACTAGATATATTGCGGTATATAACCCTTGGTGAGCAGAAAGTCTGATGCAACCAACTAGCATAATGGTTGTTGAAAGCCTTCGAGAACAGTCTAGCATAACCTCACTCTCTGTTAAGAAAGGGAAAATCTGTCAATGTTGCTTTTTCCTATGGTCAGAGGTTCTTAAAACCTAAATTTCCTTCTTACACAGGCAATTTGGGGTTTTTGTTACATTCTTCAATCTTCAGTGAACTGAAATTTAAATCTCCCCCACCTGCAACACGTGTACTCAAAAGGGGCAGCTACTGATCAAAATAGAGATTCCAGAGTTGGGAAAATATACCTTTTCAAGCTGAGGTTTTTTGCACACATTTCAAGTTCTAAATACAAAACTAGAACAGACTAGGCTAAAGCTATGGAGAATTAAAAACAAAACACTTTGGCAAATGGAGGAAGGCTGAAGAGTGTCTCCCACCAGGACAAGACCATCTGGAAATGGTCCCCAACCTTGGGCCTCCAGATGTTCTTGGACTTCAACTCCCAGAAATCCTAGCCAGCAGAGGTGGTGGTGAAGGCTTCTCGGAGTTGTGGTCCAAGAACATCTGGAACCCCAAGGTTGGGGATTGCTGCCTTAATAGACTTGGAAATGAAGTAGGACAATCAAAGAATAATCAGGTAAAATGGGACTAGTTGGATGCAGGACAATTTTTCTGTGATTGTGGAGAAATTCAATCAGTGCATTCATTACGTGCACTGCAATTTACGCCCCACTAAGTGTGAAGGCAGGAGGAGAAGGGGACGACAGAGGACGAGATGGATGGACAGGGTCATCGAAGTGACCAACATGACTTTGACCCAACTCCGGGAGGCAGTGGAAGACAGGAGGGCCTGGCATGCTCTGGTCCATGGGGTCACGAAGAGTCGGACACGAATAAACAACAACAAAAATGTGTGATCTAGAAAATAGCAGAGATGATGCTATTGAAATAGCCCGATTCTGGTCAAAAACAGTCTAATTATCTTATCATTTCAATTGGATTTTAAATTTTACCTATATTTCATATACATCCATAATTTTAAGTTGTGCAACGCTCTGACACGAAAGAAAGAAAGGAAGGAAGGAAGGAAGGAAGGAAGGAAGGAAGGAAGGAAGGAAGGAAGGAAGGAAGGAAGGAAGGAAGGAAGGAAGGAAGGAAGGAAGGAAGGAAGGAAGGATGGATGGATGGATGGATGGATGGATGGATGGATGGATGGATATTAGTAGAATCTTCCTGGTCATGTCACTCTGGATTTTTTGTAGTTCACCTCCCAGAATCCTCAGCCTGCACTGCCAAGGATAAAATACTGTGGGAGTTGTAATCCAAAACATGTGGCATGCCCAAGAGTCACCACTCCTTATAGGTTTTAAAGACAAGGAGACTTCCCAGGAAAGGAGGGGGGGGCAGCCATATTTATTACCTCAAACCTGGCTGGATGTGTCTGCCAGGAGGCTGTAAGTCTAAAACCACTACCGAAAGCTGGTGTGGCAATTAGAGCAACCTCCCGCAACGTGGTCTCCCGTGGAGGACTTCTGCGCCAACTCCCCTCTAAGCAAGTGTGACCCATTGATCTTTCTACGACATTCTAGGTGGGTTTGGGGGCAGTGAGGAAAGAGGGTTCAAAACGCTCCAGGTAAATGAACCCTGTGTCAAGCACATGCCTCGACTACAATTTCCTCGTAGGGGGACTTTGTGGTCTAGCAGCAAACAAATGATTTCCTGACATTTCGGGGTTAAATCCGATACCAGGGAATGATGCCACCGGGGCAGCTCCTTGTGAGGTCAGAGAGGAAGAGGAGGCAAGGATCCCCGATGAGGGCAGAAGTGAATGAAGAAAAAACATCCACCCCAAATCGGGGTAAACCCTGGATAGTATAGCTAAGCAAGAAGAGAAAGATGAACCAGTGAAAAAAGTGACAGCAGTCCTTGTTACACATGGGGAGTTTCTCCAGGTCTTGTGCCGCTGCAGGGACTTTCGATGGTGAGATCCCTCCCACAGGCCATTTGCTGCTTCTGCCAGAGATGATGCAACAAGAAGGTCCGTGAGTCACAGTGCTAGTGCTCCATTCCCAGCCCTGCTCACTCTCAATGGCCCTGGCTCAACCCGTTTCCCTTGGCCCTGGCTTCTTTGCAAACACCAGGTGTCAGCTAGACATAGTAGGTAGGAATGGGAGGTCAAGCTTTAAATTCATGGATTCTGAGGGTGGCTCAGCAAACAACTTCATCCAGTAACAACCAACCTCCAAAGTACAGAAAGGACCAAAATTAGAAAGTAACCAACATTAAGGCAAGAAATGAAAAAAAAAATACAGGAGCATGAACAGGTCATCCTCTTCTTCATATTAATTCCATGCCAAAAACTCTGGTTATCAGTTTAAAACAATTGCCAATCACTGCGAATTTGCTTCCTGAAATCCAAAAATCAGTGATTTTACAAACAAGCCATCTCCCCGCCAATTTTTAAGACTTCATTCCTGATGTTTATTTATTTAAAATATTTGTATCCCACCATTTTCTTTTAAAAGAACCCAAGGGAGCTTCCTGCATTAAATGACAATATTGAAAGCTAAAACAATGACTGTAAAAAGGAAGCTTGCAAACACTGACTCTTTGGCCTGCCTCCAGCAACGCCGAAAAATAAGAAGTGTATTAATAATAGTAATAAAATGGCATTTCCTCCAGTGCTGCCTCAGTCCAAGATTTGTCTCCCAGAGGAGCGCAGGAATTCCCAGAGAATTTAAGCCAGAATGTTGCAAGCTAGTGGCGTCCTTAAACTAAATGGGAAAGCAATTCTGCAGGGTGGGCTCTTCTTGCTACCATCTAACATCCTGAAAAAAAAGCCGCAACCATTTTATACTTGCTGAAGTCTTGGGAAAAAAGTGGAGACAAAAGAGCCACTCCCAGCTTTGTTCCTCTGGAGAGGAGCCTGAAACCTGGGCGTGACTGTCTACAAAAGATGACTCACAACACACACACACAGACACACACACATACAAACAGGCTGGATAAGAAGCAAGGGTGAGGCCGTGCAAACTTTTGCAGAGTTCTTGCAACCAGCCAGCGCTGACATTTTAGCAACCACAAAGCAAAGAGGCAGGGAACGGCAGATCGGAAATGGAACCCACTTTTTTTTTGTTGCATTTACCTTAACATCTCCTGCCTTGTCTTTAAGGAGCTCAAGGCAACCTATAGGGCTTTCTCCGTGTCTCTTTTTTTATCAACCCAACCCGACAACTTTGTGAGCTAATTTAGGCTGACGGAGAAAAGACAGCAACTGGCCCCAGGTCTTGTTCCAACGAGCTTCACAGGGGAATGGAATGATTTGAACCCCAGTCTTTTCACTCTGACAGCACGGTGTTGCATCCAAAAGCGGCCGGTTTTGAATTCGTGCACTAAACACTCAGACCCAGAAAGGTTTATGTTGGGAAAATATAGATAAGGAAGAACCACTTGCCCTTAGAGGAGCCCCAGAGATGCATCCTACAGAGAGTAAAGCCAGAACAGTGACTCACATTAGGAGTGGCCACCAACAGCCTCTTCTCTAGATCAGCGGTCCCCAACCTTGGGCCTCCAGATGTTCTCAGACTACAACTCCCATAAGCCTTCACCACCACCTCTGCTGGATAGGATTTCTGGGAGTTGAAGTCCAAGAACATCTGGAGGCCCAAGGTTGGGGACCACTGCTCTAGATGGTCGGTTTAGGGCTCACCAGAGTCCTCCCTCACCGATAACCCTGCAGGAACAAGCTGTTCTCTTATGGTGCAACCATCTAGGTATTTCCAAGGTTAAGAAAAAGGCCAGTCCCAGTGAGTTGTTCAGGGGTCACAAGCTCACACGCATCTTCTTGCCATGTTACCTGCTTCATACCATCGGGAAATTTGAAACCAGCAGAAATGCAAGTTTTTCTACTCCACCCCACCTGCCCAAACATGCCTCACCTTAAGCCGAGGAACACAAGATGTGGCAACAGCTTGCTAGTGACCAACGACTGATGTCTGGAATCTGCTATTAATTCCGGCCACCCACACTGCTTCAGGGCTGTGGTTAAGATGTCTGAGAAACACAGCCCTTTTCTTCAGCTAAGGCTGAGTCAAAGGCTTCTGAACTTGATTATTTTAGCGACTCTGACGAAAAGGAGTGAAATTTCGCCCCTGCAAGTAAGTGGAAAACCTAGTGGAAGTATGGGAGGGCATCAAACAGCCGCACATCCAAACTTTGGGTCCCCAGATGTTTTTGGACTGCCATCCCAGAAATCCTGGCCAGCACAGCTCGTTGCAAAGGCTTCTGGGAGTTTTATCCAAGAACATCTGGTCTAGAGTTCCCAAACTTTTCAGCCTCATGCTTCCTTTTTTATTTTTGAGACAACCCCACGCCTCACCGCCTCCTCTGTGCCATAATCCCCCACCCCCACTCTTGTTTTAACAATACTTTTAATATGGAATTTAAAATTGAAAACAAAAATATCACCGCCAGATACATCCTTTGGATTCCTTCAAACCCCCATGGGAGGGATACGCACCCCCCTGTTTGGGAACCAGTGCTCTAAGGAGACAGAAAAGTCCGAGTCTTGATGACTGCTTGATTTCAGGATGTCTTAAGACTATTCTTCTTCTAAGATTCTGACCACAAGCCCTTCTGGCCCAGAATGATTTCTTATCATCGTAGTTTTTGCTTATCTTGCAGACTTCTAGTCCTCATGGTTGCTGAGATGAATTTCCAATCTGGATCCAGCTACTTTGTCCCCCCACCCCCCACTTCCAGATTCTGGATTATCTATTTTCGGAACAATCTTGTCCTAATCCAGTGTGAGAAAGGAACACCTGGAAATTGTTTATCAGTTGCTCTAAGGCCTTGGCAGAAGGCAGGGCCCTTTCAAATGTCTGTCCATCCCCAGCTATGAAAGAGGAAACCAGCCATCCCAGGGAGCTATGCCAATCACAAGCTCCTGCACCAGTTGCTTCTATTCGCAGGTCGGCCACGTGTTTGCATTCTCTATATTTTTAGCACCATCTGCTTTGCCTTGCAAGCTACAAGTTAGGCTTTCTTGGGATAGCCAGGGTATTAACTGGAAAAGCCTGGGGCAGTGGGGAGGAGAAGCAGCAGCAAAACACAGCATAACTTTCCTGGGATGTCACAGAGGACAGCCACTCTCCGGCTGAACCTGGCAGACAAAACCGTCAAAACAGAGCAGCCATATCTGCTCGCAATGAACCCCAAGAAAACCCAGAAGCAAACAAGGGAAGCGGCTGTCCCACAACAGATGCTCTTCAGGAGGGGGTTGTCGTCCGTGATGTTGCACAGAGGGGGCACTCCCACCATACAGCACCGAAAAGGTTCCTTCCTGGACTCCCATCATCTCTCCCTAGCATGGCCACCAAGAAGAAACGAAAGAAGGGAAATCTGTTACCGATAAAGCCTCATCCAGAGAAGACTCTAAAGCCTCAGCATTCTTGGGTGCATGGAGCAGTGGTTCAAATAGTAGACTAAAAATCCTGCTGGCATATACAGTCACACGTGTGCGGTGCATAAAGAAGGACAGAGGAACAAAAGAATAATTGAAACAAAAGAAAACTCCCAGGTAACCCCATCTTAAGACAACAAAGGCTACCTGGAAAGATGGCAGAGCAGTGAGACTCCTCCGCCCCTTCCAGGCACACCCTCTGCTCAAGAGTTCATTCATCTCCCACGCTCACTCTTCTACCACCTGCTTGGCGCAGCCAGAACCCACTCGTGGGGCTGGCCAAGAGTCCCAGGGGGTTGATTTCAAGGCGAGCAGTGCAGGGGACGAGCGTTTCTGATCAAGGGGATACAACCCACCAGAAGGTGTCCCAGAAAAGCTAGGCAACAAGGTTTTGTGCAGGACAAGTTTTATGGTAGTTTATGCTCTGCGTTAATTAAGAGGAAGGCAGACAAGGCCACTTGGGTCTCTCCTCCTCTGGCGCAAAGTCACTGCCAGAGTAGAAGATATTCCAGGGTAGAATCCATGTTCCTTCTCCCCACTCCCAGGCTTGCAAATGTTCACGTTCTGCTAACTTAAAACTTTCTGTCCATGCTTACATGTCCTCATTTATTTTTTGGATAGCGTAAGGGAAAGGATTCCTGGCACAGAAAACAATGCCCCCAGCCAACTCTCAGCAGAGTCCGGAAATTTTGCAATAAAGAAGAAATTGTGAAATACAAATAGAAATACATTCCAAATTTTGGGGTCGGAGGGCACTGAAATTCACAGCTTACACCTTTGGCAAGATGTGTTTGGGAGGTGATTTATAGATAGATAGATTAGATAGATAGATAGATAGATAGATAGATAGATAGATAGATAGATAGATAGATAGATAGATAGATAGATAGATAGATAGATAGATAGATAGATAGATAGATAGATAGATAGACAGACAGACAGACAGACAGACAGACAGACAGACAGACAGACAAGGAAGGAGTAGATAGATAGATAGATACGTAGATAGATAGATAGATAGATAGATAGATAGATAGAGAGAGAGAGAGAGAGAGAGAGAGAGAGAGAGAGAGAGAGAGAGAGAGAGAACAAACAAATTTATTTTCATATATATAAAACAAACTTATTTTCCTTAGCCAAGTGCTGGTAAAGACAGAAACCTTCATCTACAAAGGGTTTCAAGGCAACGGTGATACCCCTCTGTGATGTGATATTACAGAACCTGCCCCTAAATTTATAGTTTTCAAAGTTGGGAAAGAAAGAAAGAATCCAATTGTTCTCTTACTTGTGGATTGATTTTTTTAAAAAAAAAATACTTATGGGCAGAAATTTACTTGGCTGCTCAAAGAAGCAAGCCTGTTCCAGGTTTCCAGTAAGTACCAAGGCTCTGGGATAAATTATTTCTGGCATAGTAAGAATAATTTTAATGGATCAATATTTAGGACAATTAAAAGACTCGCAATTCTAAACATATATACCTAGAGATAAATCACACTGAATGCCCAGATTAGAGAGTATAGGATTGCCACTTAAATAACTAGAAATATCGTGGAGCTATCTGTATTTACAGTCTGTCTGTCCCCGGCCACTCAGTGATGGCTGGTGACTCTGAGGAGTGTGTGTGAGAATATGCTACCAGTTTTTATTCTGAAATATATAGGACCGAATAAAGATGCTGAATGCTTCTGTTCCTTCCGTCAGAGGGGACCTCTCGGGGGGGCTGCAGTTTGTCCACTTCAAGAGGGCCCTTGCATAAGGGAGGAAAGCAGTAGCCTTATTTCATCCTGCTCATAGGCTGTTTCCAATCTTCGGGTGCGATCAGTCATGGAGAAAGGGTAGTGTCTAACTGCCCCAGAAAGAGTGGCTTTAAAATGCTCCTTTAAAATGTCCCTTCTGTGTAAGAATCACCCTCATACAGCCCCCCCAAGAAGAGTATCCCTATCCATCGAGAAGAGAACAAGACAATCTGCCATGATCTGGATTCCTGCATTGAGATCAGCCTTCATAGCCTAGCAGGAAAATCTAACATGGAATTCTCAGGAAAGCATTACAGACGCTGCTAATTATTTAAAAAAAGCCCTTGAGCAAGAGTACACGTCACCGTTGTTTCCAAAAAGAAATCCTGCCAGGAAAGAGGCTCTCTGCAACCCCCCCCCCAAAAAAAAAGGATCTACGGCAGCAAGAATTTGCAAAGACCTGAGGTCTGCCACACATCTGGAAGTTTCTAAAAGTGCTTCAAAACTCTGTGCAGAGTTGACGACTATGGATCTCTTTTCTGGAGCACGCCAAGCGCCGGCTTCCAGAATTTCCCTAGGGTGACAGAAGCCGGATGGGACACCCCTTAGGGATCCATTTGGCTGGGATACCTGGCTCATTTCCCCTGCCCCCCCCCCAAAAAGAGGCACACGGCAGGGCCCACGAAGGACAATCCAGGCTGTTACACCTGTGTAAAGAAGAGCTGCTTTCACAACCAGCTCGAGGGGGTTCTTCTCGTGCGTGCGGCTCAAACAAAAACCACAAACCACAGACCGCAAGCCACCCATGATACCCTCTTTCCAACTCGTTCATTGCATCACCTTCCTCAAATCATATGCTAGGGATGTATTTAAAACATAAAACCCAAGGTGCCCCGATGATGCCACCTTTGTTTAAATCCACGAACCAGCCATTTTTGGAGAGCATCATCTAGTTCCAGGCAGAATTTGGACATATTTTTCCATTTCTGGGCTATAATTTCCAGAATCTTCCAGCCAGCAAGAGAGGAGGAAACAACCTCCCTCCCCCCGGATTAGCACTTCCAAGCTTTTGCTCTGGTTTTCCCCATTTCACAACACATGCTGGAAAATGGAGAGAAAACAGCAACTAAAACAGGGAAGGGGCTTTTATTATTTCCCTAAAATAACTGAATACTCAATTATCCCACAAACAGCAACAGAGCATGGACAGAGTTCCTACTCCAGTCCTCTGAAGATTCTGGCCCCACAGAGACTGGCGAAATGTTAGGAAGAAAAACCTCAAACACGGCCAAACAGCCCGAAAAACCTACAACAACCATCGGATCCTGGCAGTGAACGCCTTCAAGAATACAAAATAAATGAATATTTGAGGCTAGGAGATAAATCTCTTAACTCTTCCTCAAGAGGGGTGTGATCTGAGTCTCTTGAATTTTTTTAAGCTGCCCTTTCCTGAAACTTTTCCAGCCCCTCAATATACTTTTTTTTGCTACGGCAGCCACAGCCGTACATAATATTTCACATGAAGTTACATCATTGCTTAATACTGTGACAGTGGCATATTAGCATCTTTTTTTAAAATCACTTTCTACTTTTATACAGAGTGGCACTTCCTGTTTTCATATCAACCACACTCTAGATGGACACCATACAACTTCACAATCTCTGTCTTGGTCAGCCCCTGTTTGGAAAGTTATTTTTTAAAAGATTAGATAGATAGATAGATAGATAGATAGATAGATAGATAGATAGATAGATAGATAGATAGATAGATAGATAGATAGATAGATAGATAGATAGATAGATAGATAGACAGACGGACGGACGGACGGACGGACGGACGGACGGACGGACGGACGGACGGACGGACGGACGGACGGACAGATGAAGAAGTTGATAGATAGACAGACAGACAGACAGACAGACAGATAGATAGACAGACAGATAGAAAGACTGTTTGTTTTCATTTTTATCCCACCTATCTAGTGACAAAGCACTATTTTGGTTGGCTAACAACAATGAAAGAAATCATAACTTACTCACCAAACACAGACAGCCAAGGAATAAAAAGAGACAGAGAGAATGGTAAACAAAAGCTAGTTCTGGTTTCAAAGCAGTTCGCTACTTACATAGTTACAGTTTTGAAAAGAAAAGTAACGCTTTTGACTTTCCTGATTCTCAAAACAAACAAAAAAAAGAACTAAAACATCTACTGTTGGTTATGGGGTTTTACTTTACATAGCACAAGATTTGTTCATACAAAACCAATTCTCTTCTTGACACACCTCCGCAAAACTTGATCCTCAATAATCAAGTGTTGTCAGCAAACTCAGCCACCTCACCCCTATTTCCTAATAATTTATGAGCAAGTAAAGATCCTTAGGAATCTCACTGTTTATAGCCTTCCGGTCTGAAAACTCACCTGGTTATCCTTGCTCTCTATTTCTGGTCCGACAACTATTTCTTAAACCAGAGGAAAACACCCGCATGACCTCATGACCGCTAGGTCCGCTCAAGAGTTTTCGGTGACGGACTTTGGAAAACCCCTTTTAGATCTCCAATTAAACCATTTCATCCAACGGCCTCATCTCACAAAGCAGGACATTTCAGGACGAGAAGAAGCGAAGAAATACCCAGAGATTGGAACGTTTCTGAGATGAGGTGGGGAGGAGGACTAAGAATTCAAGGGCGGCGAGACAGAATAAAAAGCAAGGCAACAGAACTGCGTGTTATGAGCACCAGAAGCCACGCGCCTCATTTCTGGGCAAAAGCCGTAATCCCTTTATCCCGCCTGGACATTTTTAATTGTTGCTGTAGACACCAGCATGGCAGGCGGATGCAGTTATTAACTGATGCTCCAAAATGACCTAAACACAAAAGAAGGATAGGAGCAGAACGGTTTCAGTTAATCCCCGTCCACCATGCCGTCTAACAACACACTCCAAAACACAGCGAAGATCAGAGTCACTGCAGAATACGCAAAGCTTGTCCACGTGTTTTGCTTCGTCCTGATGGGGAAGGAAACTTCCTATGGCTGGCTGCTTGGAGGAGGTTTCCTGCTTGCAAGAGGAGATCACATGGAGGTCCTTTTTTATAAGACCATATACCACGCTTTCTTCCACTTTCCCCCTTTTCCCACGTCTGGAAGGATCAGGACCCACAGAGAGAAGAAACTGGAGACTTCCGGCTGCTTCTTGCCACTCCATTAAAAAATGAAAGATGGGAGTAGACTTTTCATGAAAGCTCACATTGAAATAGGGTAGTCAGCCTTTAAATTGGGCCACAATACAGTGGGGTCTTGACTTGAGAACTTAATCCGTATTGGAAGGCGGTTCTCAAGTCAAAAAGTTCTCAGGTCAAATCTGCATTTCCCATAGGAATGCACTGAAAACCATTTGATCCGTATCTGCTCTTTTCCGTCCATAGAAACTAATGGGAAGCTGCTATTCCACCTTCGACCACTAGAGGGGGATATTTTGTTTCTTTTTTTTCTTAGGTCAAGAAAGGTTCAGGGAAGGCAGGGAAAAGACAGTCCAGGCAGTACCAGGCAGTCTGAAGACTCCCAATCCACTCTCTAAACGCTGGGAGGAGTGAGGAAGCAGACAGGCACCCTTTTCACTGGCCAACAGTTAACTGAAAGTTCAAATTTTGCACTTTCCCTGCCTCCCGCGTGGTTTTTTTTTTTCAGTTCTTAACTCAAATCTAAGTATGTAAGTCAAGTCAATATTTTCCTATGAGAGTGGTTCTTAAGTCAAAATGTTCTTAACTCAAGCCGTTCTTAAGTCAAGACCCCACTGTACTCGTCTTCTTTATCTTCTATTTTTTCTTCTGTTTTTGGTGTATCTGTATCACTTGCACATATTTCTACATACCCGTATTTTTCGCTCCATAAGACGCACCTCTCCATAAGACGCACCAAATTTTTAGGAGAAGAAAACAAGAAAAAATAATCTGTTTTCTTCGCTCCATAAGATGCACAGACTTTTCACCCCCCTGTTTTGTGGAGGGAAAGTGTGTCTTATAGTGCGAAAAATACGGTATATAACCATTCTGTTTTTGCATTAATAGGCATTCCTCCCTAAAACTAACATTTGCATGTGCACTTTGAACGGGAGTCCAGTACATGACTATTCTGAAGCAGGCCTAACTGAATTTAATGTGCCAAAGATGAGCCTCGTGGCGCAGTGGTTAAAACGCTGTACTGCAAGCTAAAACTGTGCTCACGACCTGGGGTTCAAATCCCAGGTAGCCGGCTCAAGGTTGACTCAGCCTTCCATCCTTCCGAGGTTGGTAAAATGAGTACCCAGCTTGCTGGGGGGGCAATGTGTAGCCTGTATAATTAAAAATTGTAAACCGCCCGGAGAGTGCTTGTAGCGCTATGGGGCGGCATATAAGTCAAATAAATAAATAAATAAATAAATAAATAAATAAATAAATAAATAAATAAAGAAAGAAAGAAAGAAAGAAAGAAAGAAAGAAAGAAAGAAAGAAAGAAAGAAAGAAAGCCTGAGGCAGTCCTTCTGTACACGTTGGATCTGGAAGCAAAACCCACTGGCTAAACCAACCACGGAACCAGAAGTGGTGCATTGAACAAGCCCAGATTCAGAAAAAATGGCTTGGGGCTCCCAAACAAGCCAGGATTCGTAAGTGAAGAATTAACTATGGTTTACTATCCTGGCCTGCAAAGGAAACAAGGCAGGTCTCTACGTTTAGTCAGCTAGGAGAGACAGCAATCCATGTTCACACAGAAAGTTAGCATGTGTGTGTCGCTTCATTTGTTGTCTGATAAGAACACAAAACATGCATTAATAGGAGAAGTCTGTGGCTTCCGTGCTTGGCTTGTGAGCATCTCGCAGAGGCATCTGGCTCTGTCTTGGTCAGCCCTTTGGGAAACGGGGAGCAGGGTTACACAGACGGGGCTGTTCTCATGACCGACCAACACCAGAACGACATGGCAGAAATGCTCCCATTTAAAACACTCCCCGTTTTCTGTTGCCATTACTTTTGGGAATACAGTATAGGACGTTTGGTGGGGTGGGGAAATTATATTTTGGAACACAATTCCCAGAATCCCTTCAGCCAGCTGAGTTTTTTCCACGCTTTGTTTCTGGGACATACAAACAGACAGGGAGTGCATGACGGACAACCAGGCAAGGAATTTAGGCATACAAGCTTACTTAACATTGCTGGCTTTCCTCTTGATTGCCACATGATGTCAGGGTAAAGGAATGTTAGCATTTTTTGAGAAGGCTGGGCAGCGAGGAGAGGAAGGGCGGGGGGGGGGGAATTGCAACTAAAACTTAAAAGGGGGAGGGAGGTGGCTCCCTCCCTCAGTTTTCCAACTCCGGGAATTGCACCCTCCGGTATTTCTCCAATGCAAGCAGGCACAACAAAGCAGAATAGGTCCCAGTAGACACTGACAGCCGCCCATTTTCCTGCCCTGGGCCTGCTAAAATAGCAATAGATCATCTCCTGGTTGCCCAAATCAGTTTGCTTCCCACATTTCCCTGCCCGATACCGACACAAGATTCAACTGGGAATCTGGTCAGCTTTGGGAGGAAACTTGCCTTACGCTGGGACTGGGGGGGGGGGGACACCGGGAACCTCACCCTATCTAGTCAAGCTCACCAGGCTTCATTGCCTTCCAAGCAGATTTCTAAGCGAGGGACGGTGTTCCCCTGGGCCTGGATATACCAGCTGCCTCATTTGCACACACAGTCTTTTTCTTTCTTTCTTTCTTTGCTAATAAGGCACTGTGAAAAATATATCGGGGATAGGTAAAGCACCCTGCCCAACCCAAACCATCTCCTACGAAAGCTGTGTTGCACGAAAGACACAGGCCAACAGTCCCTGTAAGTACAATTTTGTATGGAGGTGTGTACGTACATATTTATAGCACGCCAACCCAGCCCCTAAGCAGCATCTGCGCTGCTTTTGACCGTCACCT
The DNA here is from genome assembly GCF_051106095.1 of Pogona vitticeps. NCBI lineage: Eukaryota > Metazoa > Chordata > Lepidosauria > Squamata > Agamidae > Pogona > Pogona vitticeps. Next base: position 9,154,673 of record NC_135797.1, read on the forward strand.
TTGGATGGACAACGGGCAGCACCCCACGGGCTAGACTTCAACTCCGTGCACCCCCGGCTACGCTGGCTAAGACCGATGGAGACTCCTCCCCAATACGAGCAGCTGGCGCCTGTGGTGGCCGGCGCAGCAGCCAGTGGTGGGCAAACCCAGGAGCAAAAGCGGGCGTCCCTAGACTTGCAGGGAAACATTCACGCTCCCGAGAGGTCTCAGAAGTGGGACGAAGCCCGTGAGCCCTAAGGGGACGAGCCATCCCGGCCCTCCAGCAACCGCGGGGAGCCTCCCCTGCAATAACAGCTGACTTGGGGTGGATGACTTTCAACGCCCAGCAGCCTCATTTATCAAGTGTGAGGTGTGATCCGAGCTGGAATCCAAAATGTCTGGAGAACTAAAGGTTACCCACCCCTGGCGTGGCTGAATCTGGGGGTGGGGGGAAGAGAGGGAGGAAAATCCCAGATTAGACAACAAGAGTCAGAGAGGCCAGCGGCTGGATGCCACCTCCACCTGCGCCTGACAGCTACCTAACCGGAGGGCTGACCTAGTAAATGGCATAAATTGGATTGTTGTGACCTGTCGGCATTTTAAGAGGTCCAGGGAAGGAAAATGGGCTGCTCTCAGGGTCTAGTAAGTAAGACCCGTTCATTTTGCAGCAGCTTTAATATTTTGCAAGAAGGGGGGTCCCCACTATGACTCTGAAACACACCCCGGACAAACCCCACTGAAGCTTCTAAGCCTCCACAATGTTCCAGACAATCCCTTCTGCCTTTACATCTCAGCCGTGGGACCTGCTGAGGCAGATTCCTCTGCTGCCCCACCCAATACTCTCTCCCCCCCCCCTTGCTCGCAAGGCCGGAAGATAAAGAAACAAGCAGGCACCGGGAAAGAGCTGCCCGGCCTGTTTACGCCACGGATCCCACAAAGCTGCCTTATATGGTGTTAAGCAACTGATTCATCTGGCCCTCCTGGTTATCTAACCCAAGCCTTTCCCAACCTGAGATTCTGTTGGCACGTTGGACTGTAAAGCCCATTGGGCACAGGCAGGCTAGGTGGAGGATGATGGGACACTGCCCCACCTCTGGGACTGCCCACATGCAAAGGGCCTGCTCTGCCAATGAGCTGCTACTCTTCCCTTTGCTAAGGCAAGACAGAGACAGAAGGGGGCAAGACTCACCCTATTCAGAAAATGCCATCTCAGCCACACCGTGTCATTTCCGGTCACCAGGTCCCGATCCTATGCAGAGCTGGGCAATCTCCAGAGGCCCGAAAACTGCTACACCTCCAGTCCTAGCCAACCTAGTCCTTAAAATGTCCCCTTTTTTAAAAAAAAAAAAGTTATTTTTTAATGGAAAAGCCCTCTCACACCCCCTAGTGGCCAATTTTATAAAATACAAAAAATTTTAAGGAGTGGCACAGGAACTAAGTAAGCCCGGGGACCCCAAACAAGGCAAAATTGCCATCCTACAGCTCCTTTCTAAAGATAAAACAAAATAAAACAAAACTTTTTTGGACTGGAGAGGGTGACTAGAGAGTTACATTTAGGCCCACAGAAGCTGTACTTTGCCCATATCTATTTTAGTCATTCCTGAGCTCAGAACTCCCATATTGGGGCAATATGGGGTCTCAGTAAAGTGGCAACAACATCCCTGGCAGCTTAACTGCATGCAAAAAATTAAGCACTGTTGAGCCTCTGCAGAAATTAACTGCAGAAAAATTCAGGCTCTCCAGAAGTTGCCCAGCCTAAGAACACCACATCTGTTGATTTCTTGCAAATTTGACATCAATCCGTTAAGGGAGGCCAGTATTATAATGCCCTTTTTGTGGAGGGAAAAGTAAGGCAAGGGGGAAATTGCTTGCCCTAAAGATCATCTGCTCAGTTCATGGGAGTGGCGATTATTTGTACCAGGGAAGGGGAACTTCCTGATTCGATTCGGAGCATCATCAGTGTGTTGCTGCTCCAATCTGTGCAACAAACAGTCATAAATGTCTGGCTGCAAGATCAGATGGTATAGAGAAGGTACAATGAATTCTAGCTTTCAACTTGGAACTCAGGTTTCTAGCTCTCATGACAGGGGATATGAAGTATGGAAAGGCACACACAGGTTGGGTTGGGTTTGCAAACAAGGAAGGGTGATTTCCAATAAGTGTAATCTCCAGATCACACATTTGTTTTAAACACTCCCTTTTCATCTCAACCGTGTTCGTCCTTCCTACCCTCCCTCCCCACACGTCCTTATGGACAGAGTGTTTTCTCCAAAGTACACGCCGCCGATCTGACTTTCCGGATGCAGGTCTTTATGTCATGCTGGGCCTGTTCTGTTTTCTGTTGGCTTAATTGGAAGTGGCAGCCGATGCAGACCAAATGGTCTACCTCTAGAAAGGGGGGGTATGTGTCCATCTGGCAGCACAAGGCAGGTCCGGAACTGAACACCAGCCACTCCATTCTGGAGCATCCTCCATAGGGCCAACACTCCTATGGATCATGGAGTCGAATTCCAAACCTTTCCTAAGCGTCTGAGCTGTCCAGCCATTCTTACCAAAGGAAAGCACCAAAGTGCAGCCCCTTTGGCTGGAATCTTTTGGCCTTGATTCGTTGTGCGCGTGCTTGTCAAGCCGGATCCGACCTACAGCGACCCTAATAGGACTTTCAAAGTAAGTGAGATACGTAAAGAGTGGCTTTCATTCCGCCTCCCCAGTGAGCTTCGACCGCCAAGTGGGTGCCTCTCCAGAGTCCTAATCCATCCACTACATCCTGTACTGACCAGTTATTAAATGGGCTTCTCGGGCAGAGCGGCCCTAAAAAGCTGTTAGGTGAGATCCAAACCGCTTCTAGAAGCACTTCCTAGTAGAGTGATGGCGAACCTTTTTGGGCTCGCGTACCCAAACTGGGGGGGAGGGGGGGAACACAGCAGGCAGAGGACAGCAGCAGAACTGGAAGTGGTGGGAAAAGGGGGAATCCCGGGCACGGAGGTGCCTCGAGACCCCACTCCGGATCCACTGCCAGGACCAGCTACTCCGGATCCGCCCCTGCAGCCGCCTCCTGAAGTGTGGCTGCCGGGGGGGGGGGGGGAGCAATCTGGCGGCTTATGGCTCGCATCCCTGCAGAAAGGGCTCTCTGCGCCAGCGGTGGCATGCGTGCCATAGGTTCGCCATCGCTGGCCTAGTAGTTTACAGGTGGGGGAACATCTTGTTTTCGATTGGAGAATATCTCTGCATTTAAAAAAACACAGTATTTTAGAATATTATTTTTAAAATTAAAATGATAATCTTCAAAGGAGATTATATGGAAATGTCCTGTCCCATAGCATCGGCTGGGGGTGGCTGCAAAGAAATAGCATCCAAGCCGTCACCGTTTTTCTCTTGTTTTGCCATCTTCCTTTTGCTTTTGGAAAAATTAGCTTGCATGTCGAAAGCCACATTCCCGGCAGAGGGACAGTCTACTAGGGCACATAAATGACCAGGCACCTCCATGAACCATACACTTGGGCCACACAAAGCAGACCAGCTGTTAAGCCTGATATTGAACAGGGGATTTGGCCCATTTCAATAAACTGACACAGGGTTTCAGCGGTAGCATGACCAGGTTTGGTTTCCTTTGTATATCAGAATGCAGGAGATGCAATGCACTGCCTGCTCAGCCTCTTACGCGTTCTTTGCGACTGCTAAATGCTGTTTCTTCCTCTCCCTTACATACTGTACAAATTTCTGCTTGGCTGCTGCGGTTATGACTTTCCATCCGTTGTTATGGATGTCTTTTTTTCAAAGGCCAGAGAATTTGCTGGATAGCTCAGTGCTTTAGGGAGATGGCTGTGGAGCCAGAGGTGGGTGTTTCTTGTTTATCAAGAGATCTTCTGTTAACTATTCAACTTCCTTTGCCAAAAGAGACGCGGACCGCCCATGGACCAACAGACTCAGTTTACAGGAATAATAACACAGCGCAATCACAGTTTTCTAGTAGCACATGTGAACCTAAGAACAAAACCACATTTGCTTTCCAGTTACTGAAAGGCATGCTCTTATGGTGCAATTAATACCACAAACAGACAAGGCTCTTCAGCCTTGAGCAACTCTGGAAGGCAGAAAAGGGTTCAAGTGGCAACTCCAGGCCTAAGAATACAGATGTTATGAACACATCGCTGTTTTTCACATGCAAAATGTTAAAACAGCAGCGGGACATTTTCCCCCCTGTGTTAATTAATTCTGACACATTATGTCTGGTGCGATTTACTGCTGATGGTTATCAGTTGCATAAGAGCAGTTTTATTCATTTTATCTACATCCTGTGGAGGCTGGCAAACCTGGCCACCCATTTGAACCCCACCTCTTAAAATCACATGGTGCTTTCACAATCTGAAAGAACAAGATCAGACAGTCGGCAAAACGCACGTCACAAAAGCCGGCAGAATAGAAGAGGCCTCCCCGGGTTTCATTTATTATTCAGATCTTGCTTCTAAATTTCTAGACCTCATCGCTGTCATGGAAATATGTAATGTTGTGACAACTGTCTGTTTGAGGGGCATAAATAGGGAAAGAATTGATGTGGGGCTTTCCAGTGGATGAAAGTGTGTGGTGCCAGCAGCTGGTGTAACTTTTTTCCATCATCATATCCCTATCAATACCTCACAGTTTTTCCTCAGTACTCTCTGTTCTTCAGGTCTAAACCCTAATCGTCCTAAACCCACCCACCAATTTCTAACCTAAACATTTTGGGTTTGACTGCAGAATTTAGGCTGAGCCAGAGATACAGATGCCGGGTTAATAGCAGACTCTCTAGAATCTAGATTCTCATTTTACTCCAATTTCCCAACCAGTCAACTGTGGTAACAGAATAAAATTCAAAACCACCTCTACTTCAAAAAGCAGCCAGAAAACACATGCAAGAGAGAGGCAGATAAGCTCTAACGACCAGTCTTGATTGATCCTCTGTTGCTCATTAACATCTATAAAATAATGTACGTATTGTGTACTGTGTTGTCAAGTCAATTCTGACTAACGATTAACCTTTTCCAGGATTTTAGAAAACCCTCAGAGGTGCTTTACCCTTCCCTTCCACTAGGGGCGGTGTGGGACTGCTCAGCTGGACCAAGGCTACATAGGCTGGCTCTTCTCACCCTGGAGGCACAGCGGGAGAATCAAACTCCCAACTTCTGGCTTTGCAACCAGATACTGCAACCACCGAGCTATCCAGCCTGCAAGGGAGCAAGGTGTTCAGAAGAAAACCCAACATGTCATCGATATTTGTAGAAAGTTCTCCGCAGTATCTGAAATTTCACCGAAGAGTGCACACTAAGACTTTAAAATCAGAATTCCTTAGGATTCTACAGTAATCACTGTTAAAGAGGTTTGAGCAACCTTGCATGCCGCTTCTAGTAGGCGGGACCTTTCTTGTCTGGAGTGACAGTTAATCTATCCAGCACTAACCAACAGTTACCTCCTGCCTCTGAATTCAAAGAGCGTCCTCTCTCTCTAAAGTTTGATGAGGTCTCTTGCTGAAACAGTCTGTTTGCTGTTGATCTGTTCATAGTGGTAAGTAAAAAAAAGGTATTTTTATGAAATGAAACATTTTTATTCTTTCTACTATTAATAGCTCAGTGTTATTGAGACTTTTAAGTGCCAGCTAATGAGACAAAGGGGTGGACTACTCTGGGGAACTTGAAGCTATTCTGCCTTGTGAATCCCTGCACTTTTGCTGCACAGCTGAAGGAATTTAACCAAAAAATTCAAAATGCTTCAATAATCCAAAGAGGTAGAAACTTGCCTCCTGATTATTAAAGAGAAGGCAGAGATTCTAAGGCTTAGATTTACAGATGCGCAAGCTGTCTCGTGTCGTTAAGCCTGGGTTTACTCTGCAGAAATGGCTGGGGAAATGAAACGATGGGGAGAGGGGGATATCAGATATTCCCGCCCTGCTTCATTTGTGATGTGAGCCATCCTAGGGCATCTGTGCTCCAGAAGAATAAAGCCAGCAATGAGCACAACAACAGTCCTTGTTTGTGTGTTACTACTGCATGAATGTTGGAGGTTCTGGGTTCTAAATAGCACTGCAGAAGCCAGAGAATGTGAGATCTTCCAGATTTTGATTTGTCTTATCATATCAATTATGCCTCAACATCAGAAGGCTGATGGGAATTTAGTTCAGCAATGCCTGGAGGAAATCGGGTGTGTCCTGGAGCCTTGAGATACCAGCATTTTTTTGCATAACAGATTTTGGGTCTTCAATCCCACATCATCACTTTATTAGAACAAATGGACATTTCCGTATCGTTCCTTCCTCAACGCTTCTTCCTCCATACTTTTCTTATCACAAATACCTCAAATCCAGATTGATTAGTATGATTTGATTGCTAACTTCTTCTGGAAATAATATCAACTGTGGGTCCTGATGGCAATTTTTAGAGCACTGTGTTTTTAATTGTACTGTATTTTAATTGTTTTTATCTTTTTACTGTAGTTAAAGTATTGTAAGCCACCCAGTGACCCTTGGGTAGTGTGGGCGGCATATTAATTAATTAATAATTAATTAATTAAATGAATAAAAAGAAACTAAAATAGCAACTGATTTGGGCTGCTCAGTTATTACTATCTTCAGCTTTAGTAAAATACAGTCACTCCCCTGTGGTGATAGGTACCCATTGACATTGAGTCCAGTTGTGTCCGACTCTAGGGCGCAGTGCTCATCCCCGTCTCCAAGCCATAGAGCCAGCGTTTGTCCATAGACAGTTTCCGTGGTCACATGGCCAGCGCGACTAGACACGGAACACTGTGACCTTCCCACCGAGGTGGTACCTATTGATCTACTTGCATTTTTATATGCTTTCGAACAGCTAGGTTGGCAGGAGCTGGGACAAGCTCCCTCTGTCGCGTGGATTCGATCTCACAACGGCGGGTCTTCTGACCTTGCAGCACACAAAGGCTTCTGCGGTTTAACCTGCAGCGCACACCACTTTAAAGGACTTCAAAGGGGAATGAGATGATACATTCATGAGGAAACGCTTGCCCATCACAGTCAAAGAGATGTTTATTCAACACCGCAGATAACTAGAGTTTCCTTGTTCAAGAATAGTATACCGTGGATGGTAGCTAAGGAACACAAATGCTCCAACTCTGCTTGGGAGGCGCAGGACAGACCTTGCCCCACGCAGGACGCTGGATTAGATCAGCCTCCTCCAATCTGGCTTTCCCCCAGATGTGTTTGACTACAACTCCCATCATGCCCCAGCCGCATGGCCAACAAAACCTTTTCATCCAACAAGATTTCCCCGGAATTCACAAAGCTTCGTGGCCTTGGGAATGCTCTGCTCCCTATTTAGAGAAAGAAAAACTGGCCTTAACATCTGTGGGGTGCATTCAAAGGCAGGTCACTTCTGAAGGGAAGGCAATGGAGGCCAAGCTCCCCCAAACAAGCCAGACCCTGTTCCTTTCACCTCGGAGGCAGGCCACCTCTCTCCAGTCAATACAGGAATTGAAAGCCAAGATGTGTGTGGGAGAGGAGGAGAAATTATAGCTTTGTTCTGTTGGCAAGCCAGAGGAACACCAAACCAAAGTCATATGAGCTGCCTTGAAAACAGCATTTGAAGCCCAAGAATTCTCCAAACCCATTTGCTTGGGAGTTGGCGCCGCTCAGCAAGGAGAGAAGTGGGAGCAGAGAAGAATAAAAAGGGGGTACACTGTCCAGGGAGCTGGAGGCTTCCTCGGCTCTAGGACCTTTCCTTAAGCAGAAAGGCGAGGTAAAAATATATAAAATAAATAGAATAATTACACTCTTGTCTTTCTCAGGGCCCTGAATGCAAGGATCCATTCGAACTCTGTCACAAAGCCAGCACCTTGATGCTCCTGCTGTGGGCATGCATGCTTCATAACTAGGTAAAATAATTTAAATTGGGGGGGGGGCGCTCAAGCATTGTTTTGCAGCTCTACCAATGTAAGAGGAGACATCTGAGACAGCCCCAAAGCTCAAGCAAAGGGGAAGTCCTTAAGCAGTTCTTCCTCAACAGGCTGCCCATCGGAACATTGTTGTTGTTGTTTAGTCGTTAAGTCGTGTCCGACTCTTCATGATCCCATGGACCAGAGCACGCCCAGGCCCTCCTGTCTTCCACTGCCTCCCGGAGTTGGGTCAAATTCATGTTGGTTGCTTTGATGACACTGTCCAACCATCTCATCCTCGGTCGTCCCCTTCTCCTCTTGCCTTCACATTTTCCCCAACATCAAGGTCTTTTCCAGGGAGTCCTCTCTTCTCATGAGATGGCCAATGTATTGGAGCCTCAGCTTCAGGATCTGTCCTTCCAGTGAACAGTCAGGGTTGATTTCCTTTAGAATGGCTAGGTTTGTTCTCCTTGCTGTCCAGGGGACTCTCAAGGGTCTCCTCCAGCACCACAATTCAAAAGCATCAATTTTTCAGTGGTCAGCCTTCTTTATGGTCCAGCTCTCACTTCCATACATCACTACTGGAAAAACCATAGCTTTCACTATGAGGAACCATAGCTTTGACCATGGGAACATAGCTGAAAGCAATCTGGAAGCCAGATCGCAGCTCGGGTGGTGCAAGGATGACTCTGCACCACAGGTCTTACAGATTGGATTGCAATGCCCCCCCCACACACACACAGGCCAAAAAATCTCTTGAAATACTGTTTGTTTAGAGGTGACCCTGGAAGGAAAGAGTGGGAGAGGAGCTATCCTTCCTTTAATCCCTCTGAATGTCTTTGAAAATGATTATCTCTGAAAATGATAGCCTTTAAGAAAGTGGGGGGGGGGAGGAGAGCAATACACTACTCTCTGCTCCTCAGGGAAGGAGAGAGAAACTCTCAGTAAGTTACCCCCCTCCCCCCAAAAAGTCAGTAATTTTGTGATCAGAACCAGACGGAAAGATGTCTGCATTACACCTTGCTTAATTATTGCTCCTGAAGGAGGCCAGGCACTGATAGGCCTGAAATGTTTTGGGCAGTTTCTAAAGTGTAATAAGGCCCTGTCCGTTTTTTGGAGGGAAGGAGACAACATCCTGAGAGTTGGCCTCACCTTCACATCTAGCTCCAGTGGGTTGTTTCCAGTTCCTTTGGGCCCTTCTCTCCTCCCTATGGAAGGCCGCATAAATTTCTGAGAATCTTTGGTGATAATGGCCTAAGAAACATTGGCTAATATTGAGTTCATTGGGATGTGTTTTTAACTCATAACTCATGTATGTATTTTACTCCTGCCTACCTAGCAGTTCGAAAGAATATAAATGCAAGTAGATAAATAGGTACCACCTCAATGGGAAGGTAACGGCGTTTCATATCTAGTCGCACTGGCCACGTGACCACAGAAACTGTCTTCGGACAAATGCTGGCTCTATGGCTTGGAGATGGGGATGAGCACCACACCCTAGAGTCGGACACGACTGGACTCAATGTCAAAGGGAACCTTTCTCTTTACCTATGTATTTTATCTTGAGACTCTCTCTCTCTCTCTCTCTGGATTCTTGTCCTGTAACTTTTCTTCTCCAGAACGGAAACCTTCAGACGAAGATGATGATGTGAAGAAAATAACAATTGTGATCATCATCATGATAAGTTTATGGCTTAAGAAAACGTAGGAGCAACCAATATTCAGACAATGCACCAGATCACCTTTTATTTGCAGTTAAATCTTCATTGACCTAAAGTTGCTTAGTGAATTTGGCTCCCTGATATTGGGTCCAAACCTCTGCGGAAACACCCTCGCCCCAAAGGCAGCGTCCTTGACTGGCTAGTTTGGCGGATGCCACCTAGCACTTACCAAAGAGCTCAGACTGTATGCAATCCTTAATTATCGTCCACACCATTAACCTCTACAACTAATCTAATTTTCCATGCTAATTTCCAAGCTGAGGCATGCAATATTTTCTCCATGGAGGTACCAAGGAACAGAGCTGCATAACTATGCATCAAGAGAAATTTGTCGTAAATAAGAGTTCTCAATTTCATATCACAAAGCACTGCTGTAGGAGTGATGGGGCAGCCCAAGCGTTGAGGCACCTGAGGCCAACAGCTAAAGCCACATAATCCCACAACCCTCTCAAGACAAACAAAACCATAGGTATAATTCCTTGCTTAATTATTTTGTAAACCACCCAGAGAGTGCTCTAAGCACTAAGTTGAAACAACAACAACAACAACATTCAGGAAAACACCTCATATACCCAAATGGCATTTTGGTGTCCAGAATTTCGTCCTCATTACATCTTCAGAAACCACACGGAGTACATTGTGTTCTTACCTCAAGCCTCACCCACTCCATTCTAGCCACAAAGAGCTCATCCTATTCGGGCCAAATAAAGCTATTGTCGTGAGGCGGATTTTTGGCGCAAAACCAGCCTTGCGCCTTTCCCTGGATGCCCAATTCTGGGCTAAGCCCCTCTTTAGGGACCTCAGGGAGGCTCAGTTTCGGATCTGAACACACAAACTGCACCTGAACTGGTTTAAAAAAAAAAAGATCCCCACTTTGTAAATCAGAAACCACATCAAGATGGCCCAAGGTAATTCTGGTGAAGAAAAAAAAATGAGAGAGAGAGAGAAGAAGAAGATAGCTCATACAAGACCATGTAGGTCTATAATATCAACACAAGCAAGTGCTCTGTTCACACATACAGCGAACACCTCCTGTTTGTATCATGGATGTTCCAGTTCTGTGAGGGTGCGAGACACAGATGCATAGGTACATACAAAGAGAGAGAGAGAGAGAAGCTCTCCTTGTGTAAGCACACGCCTCTTGGTGATGGCTTGAGTGCGTGAGAACCTGGCCCAGGCAGATCCTGACATCTCTGTTGCCTCCACCTGTCCCAGCCTGCCTCTTCCCAAAACCTGCTGAAGGACTGGCAGTGGAGGAACACTTTTGTTCCCCGGGCACTGGGCAGACCAGCCGAACCAGCCGTAGAGGCAGCGCACCGGAGTCAGCCCCCTCTTCTCGGGGAGCCCCCAGCTCTTGGGAGATGCGTCCCAGAGCCAAAGAAAAGAAGAAAACAAGAGGCCGATCGGGAGATTTAAGAAGAGGGACCAGCAAGGGAAGAGTGCGACCGACCGCCCGAAGAGCTCAAGGCGGCAAGCCAACATTCCAGCCGCACGCCAACGCCGTCTGCTCCACCCCCAGAGTTCTCGTGGCCCGTCTCCTCCTTCACTCCTTTGACGTGCGCCAAACCTTGCTTGTTAAGTTCCTAGCGTCTCCCTCTCTATGCTAAGAGGTTCTCAAGCATCATAACTGATGTCTCGAGAAAGCATGCCTTGTGCCCGGCCACTGCCAAATTCAAAGGCCATCTTCTTTTTCTTCCAATAGCACAGGGTAAAGAAAATAAGATATTTTCTTTTTTTCCCCCCCCCATCTTTATCTCACCCACTCCCAAAACGAGAACGCAAGTCATGCAGTAAAAGCCAAGAGCTACAGATTCCGGATACACAAAACAAAGAACGTTCCTCATATAGTACATCCTTGTTCTAAAACAACAACAACTCAGCCACGATATACCGTATTTTTCGCACCATAAGACGCACTTTTCCCCCATAAAACAGGGGGGTGGAAAGTCTGTGCGTCTTATGGAGTGAAGAAAACAGATTATATTTTCCTGTTTGCTTCTCCTAAAAAATTGGTGCGTCTTATGGAAAGGTGCGTCTTATGGAGCGAAAAATACGGGTAAATAGAGCTTTCAGGTCCAATGACAGTCTATCTTAGTTAGTTAGTTAGTTAGTTAGTTAGTTAGTTAGTTAGTTAGTTAGTTAGTTAGTTAGTTAGTTAGTTAGTTAGTTAGTTAGTTAGTTTATAGACCGCCCAACTTAGTGAGATCAGTACTCAGGGTTTTTTTTACATAACTAGGCAAAACATACAACTAAAACCATAAAAAATCAAAATGCATGACATTAGAAATCTCTAAATAATACAGGGCTAGCCCCTTGAAGGTTCTTCTTGCAGGCTTCTCAGAAGTATGTTTGGCCATGCTTGGAAACAGCATGTTGTATTAGTCTACTGTTCTGTTCCACCTCGTGTATGTTGGCGATACTACACAAATAATAAAAAAAGAAAGCAAGAAGGAGGGAACCACTTTCTGCCTGAGGTGTAGTCTCCAAAGGAAGCCCCAATCAAGGCAGTTGTGGCAGTAGTCAAGCTAAGTGTCTTTATCTTGTAAGGAATTTGACTGCCAGCAAAAGTCCACAAGCCCAACAGATAAATCCTTCAAATATCCCAACCACACAACCACAAGACTCTCGTAACTGCAAGGGCTGGTCTCCATTTGTCATTCCGTACTGACAGAGCCGGTGTTTGCATCATTCAATCGCTGTTTGGACAAACATGGGTGGCTCTTTTTTTGTTTTGTTTTCTCATAAGCAGGTTTTGCTGCTCTTGTGCCGAAGCCCAGCAGCTCTTCCTACCCTCTGGTACAGGGGAATACAGTCCTCACTATCTGCCATCCTTGATTAAGTCACCTTGGCCAAGGTCAACCACTCATGAAGCAGAGCATGCAGTAGGCAGAAAATCCTGAAACAGGGATACGGATGCCCGGAAGATGGCCCAATGGGCGCAGCAGAGTTGGCCAGATTATAACACTTGCTCCCTTCCGCTGACACAAAGGCAAGGAGGGAAGAGGCACAGAACAGAGGCAGAAACTCCCCAAAGGTCATACACAGATCCCACACTTGGAGGAGCTGCCTGTTGCATCTCTGCATGATCTGATGTTCTGGCCTTGGGATCTAAGCCACTGACCTCTGCCTAAGTGGGCTATTCTACCACGGGGGCGCAAGGAGATCATTCAAACACACCCAATGGAGGAATGCAGTCTGATTCATTTCCACCGTGGCATAGCGGGCTTTAAGAAACTTTGGAACCCTTTTCGTTCTGCTTTACTTCCAAAGGCCAGTGAAATGCAAAAGAGACGGGAGGTCTGCGGATGTCCGACACTAAAACAAAACACAACAAACAATTAAAAAATTAACTGCAAACTCAGAGCAGCTAAACCACAAGCTGCCAAACTGGGATGGGGTTAAGAAAAGCTGTAAAAACCCACGTTCACGTTCTAGAAACTGCGCTCCACCTCCTTCCTTGGAAAACGTAAGGGCCAGAAACATTCGTATTTGGCATCCTCCGTACCGAAAAGTAAGAGGGCAAGATGGGGGCTTTGGGTTTTATTGGAGAAGTTCCAGTGGAAGTGGTGGATGAAGATATATCTGGCCCAGGCAGTTCCTAAAGATGTCTTCCATTGCTTTAGCCCTCCTTGTAACAGCACTAAATTTCTCCTCGGACATAATTCTCCCTATTGAGACTGACCCTCTCTCTGTCTTCGCTCTCAACCTGCCACAGACACACACACCATGCTCTTAGCCCTACTGCTGCAAATATACAGGTATTCAACCTCCAAGACATGATCATTTGAACGGATAGTGTGAAAAGCACACCACAGTGACTGCAATTCTCTTCATATACAGGAGCTGAGGTTTTAAGGAAAAATCAAAAAATCAAGGGGAAATGTATCTTTCTTTTGGAAGCTGCCAAAACAAAAGATTGCCCTTTGTCAGGGCGGAAAGTTTACAGCCTCAAACTTCTTCAAAGAGCAACACAGAGGCTCTCTTTTGAAAACTCTTCAGGACTGAAACTTATCTGCTTGCAATGATGCCTTGATACCAATATACAGTGGTGCCTCGCTTAGTGATCGCTCCGTTTTACAGCGAAATCGCTTAGCGATGGACTTTTTGCCATCGCCAGAGCAATCGCTTAGCAATGGCCCCATGGGTAAAAATCGCTTTGTGATGATCGCGGGGACACGATCATGGCAAAGCGCCCATTTTTTAACAGCTGATCGGCGGTTCCAAAACGGCCACCAGAAAAACAAAATGGCAACCGCTGTTTTGCCTCGCTTTAGAGGCACCCAAAATGGCCACCGCTATGGAGAATTTTCACTTACAGGTACGTTTTTAGCCCATAGGAACGCATTAAACGCGTTTTAATGTGTTCCTATGGGCTTTTTAAAATCGCTTAGCGATTAAATCGTTTAGCGACTTTTTTCCTGCACAGATTAATGTCGCTAAACAAGGCACCACTGTATAAAATACTGATGACTAGCAGATGAGGAAGTTAGATGGAACCTGTTTCCTGACCTGCCAGCCTTCCACATGCAGGGATGTACACACTGATTTCGTGCGTGAATTTTATTCACGGAAGCTTACATTGAATGTTTTGTTTTTAGTGGTCTACGAATAAAGGCATCACCTCTTCTACTTTTTGATTTGGCATGGAAAATCACACGATCATGCAAACTGAGTTGCTGGTCTTCTCCATGCAAGGACGTAGAAAGATTCTGCATGGAAGATCAAGCAGTTATGCAAGCTGCGAGGGGAAGTAGCTCAGGCTCAGATTTATGGCCTCAACTGAGTACTAGATTCCTCCGCCTCTATGGGGAAAGGGAAAAATCATGTTGTAGTTGTTTGCCCTCTGACAAGGTAAAGAAAGCAGCCTCTTCTTCCTTTGTCAGAAGGGAGCAGAAAGAAAGAGGACGGAGCAGAAGTTCACAGATCCCTCGACACACCCTCAGCAAACAAGTAAATTCCTCAGTCCTACAGAATAAAGGTTTGTTGCTTTTAATTGTGAGGATAAAGGGATCGGCAGGCTGTACAATGACTTGTTAATAGCCGTTTTCAAAGGTGAAGAAAGAAGGCAAAGAAAGGGAATTCACCATCCTGAGATTTCCAGTTGCTGCTGCTCCTTTAAAAACAAAGAATCAAGTTTCTAGCTCTCATGGCCACAATGATATATCTGAAATTGTGCCAGCCAATAAAAACCCAGAAGCCCTGCAGGGCAACTAAACACAAGCGGCACAAGAAAAGGCTTCGGTGGTCTTGCCAAAAATGGGAACGGTGCACCGACACATAACACCCTATCAAAAAAATTGTAAAAAAACGATACCAATTAGGGCCACCAAGGGTGGTTGAAGAGAATGGATCTACATAATGGGTAAAGATCACAGAATTCAGCAGAATTTTTGTGCGTTACTCATCATATGTTTCTGAATGGGGAGGAGAAATGACTAAGAGGGGTTGACCAGCTCATTCTTTCTGAATGTCCCCAGGGCGATGACTTCCCCGCTACAGATTCCTTCTCCTCCCTCCTCTCTCTCTCACTTCAGGAACTTTTATATCCATCCGCCGGGGCCATCTTCTTCTCCCTTACAGCCAAGGATCTCGAGCATCTCCCAACGTCACTCTGGTTTCTTCTTGCCCATATCCACACACACACACCCGGCCACCCTTTTTCAAAGATGAAACTAACTGGCAATCTAAGCCAACCCTCTCCAAAACAGCATCCACGAAAAAAACTTGGGACAGCAATCCTGGATGAACCAGCCCCTGCAACACACTCCCAACCACGTTTCCTTGAGGAACACGCATTCATCCCCCCCCCCAACCTCACGTGCAGCGACCACGTGAGCGCAGAAGCGGCTGCTGCCTTCCCTTTGGAGACGGCCAAAGGACTTCTCAAACTCTTAAAATCGATTTTTGCAAAAGCCACAGAGAACGCACAAAGCCCGAGAGTGCTTGACCTTTCTGGCCTGTGCAAGGCACACCTTTTTGGAGGAAAACTGAGAATCAAAGATCTGGTTTCAGACCCGCAAAAACGGCCTCTCCTACAGCCCTGTGTCCGCTCCCATTCCTACCTATTTTTTTTTTAGAAATACTCTAGTGGAAAAGGCCTTCCTATATGACCACAAACGAATGTAACCTCCTGAATCTCCCTGCATGTCCCTCTAATTGTGCCCTCAAGGAACCCGCACAGCGAAGGTACATGCAGTACAGGGGCAACAGCTGAAAGACGAATTATCGCCACGTGCTTTCGAGAACATCGGAGGAACACCAGCAATCAGGAGAAACAAAAACAAAACCTGGAGTGATGGAATTCCAGCCTTAGGTACAAGAAGGGGGGGAGACATAATGCAAAGTTGAGGGAAATAAAATATCAAGAAGAAGGAGTCAGAGGAGGACCTGATATGGTTTTATGCATCGGGAAGGCTCCCTTGATCAACTCCCGTCCTTCCAAACTCATGACCATTTAGGGCTCTCCAAGATGGCCCTTTTGTAGCGCTTTTGTATTCCGCCCCCACCCCTTGAGGTTTCACTAGCCTTCAAAGTGTGGGATTTACTGGGAAATGCATCCACAAAAATGCAAAAAAAGGGGAAGGGATCAGATGGGAATTGCCCCTCCCTTCACCGCCTCCAACCTCAGGAGCAACCAAAAAGCGCTAGACTCTAACCACCACACCCCTGCCAATACAGAACAATCTGCCTCTTTCAGGAGACATTTTGCCCCCCGAAATCCTCAGTCCTGGTCTCTGTCACTGGTCATATCACGACAAATCTTATGTCATCCAGATGGTGTGTGGGGAACTTCTGACAACTTTCAGGATGAATTGGGTACATTTCACAGAACAAACATCCCAGCCATAGAAGTTCTTGCAACAGGCATTAAAAAAAAAACTAATACACCCTGAGCATATAAACCTGAGTCTAGGCTACACATCATCTGTCATCTCAAGTAACTTAATATTCCTCCACATCAATATATATGTAATTTTAAAAAAACAACAACATTCCAAGCATAATAAAAAGATGTCAGGGTTCTAATTCCCCGCATAACGAAAACAAGCATGTCCGGGTTTCCAGGTTTTGATTGCTTGCATCATGAAAACCAGCACGTCGGGGTTTTGAATAGAGTGTCCTTTGATTAAGAAATGCCCCCACCTTGTATGACATCAACAAACACTTCAAAATAATCTTGAGCCCTTCAAGGTGTACTAGGCCTAAGCAGAGACGTCCTGAGGGATGCGCACTGGGAAATTTGTCCGCCTCAAGAATAAAGCGTCCACCCTGTTTGCCAATGCGGGCAGGGGTCCCACCCCACGGGCCCGGCGTCAAGCAGCTTATCCCCGCTGGCTGGTGCCACTCATGAATCTCTCCCCCCTCGAAACAGAAGGAGCTGCCTCTTTTTCACTCTTTTGTCCGTTCTCTTTCACTGCCCGTAAACTTGTTCTGCCCCAATGGTTGGCCAAGGGCGCCTCAGGACCTCTGTCTCAAGCACAAAAGCAAAAGATTTTAAAAAGCAAGGGCCACGAGGAGGGAACTGCCCCCATGCCCATCCCACCAGCATCTCTCTTTAGACGCCACTGTTCCAATGGAAATTGAAGCAGAAAACCCACCAAGTTTGTGCCAGCCAGCCTGGGATGTCTGCCACGGAAGATAGAAAGAAAAAAAGGGGGGGAGCTGTAGAGGACTTAATGTTTGGTGTGAACTAAATTGAAATAAACTTTTGTGGCCCAACTCAGAAGCTTCCCTCGGAAAAGTAGCTGGCGGCTGGCGACACACGCCGTTGTGCTAGCTTTCTGCTCGGGCGCCACACCCAGGCAAAACCCATGAGCCAGCAAGAGCAAGGGCGGAAGCCGCTCCAGAAAGCGACAGAACCAGTACGCGCCAGCCTGCCCGACCTGAAGGAGAAAAAGCCCACGCCCGCTTCTGCAAATCGAATCTCTTCCTCGCCCAAGGAGTCCAGCAAGAGATAAGCTTCCTTGCGGGAACAGGCGAGAAGTTGGGGCAGCTTCTTCCGTGGCCCTGCAGAAGACCCACAAACGAAGGGAGGAATCTGTGCATGGATTCTCTCCCTCCCCATCCCTGGAGTTTTCAACTGAGATGAGAGGGTCTGTCCCAATATGCATCCAGTCCAGCCCTCCAAAATGGCGAGCCACAGACCAAAGGGGAGCGCTCACAGCAGAACAGACATACAGTATATGAATCCAGTGTATCGGGTTGACCGCTGGGCAGAAACTTTGAAGGCCCAAGTTCTGAGCTCGGACATTAACAGTCTGACCTGGGGCTCTTTCTCAGCCTGGCCTACTTCACAGGGCTGTTGTGAAGATGAAAGTGAGGAGGGGGAGGAAGAAAACCATGTTTGCAGCTTCCACTCATCAGAGCAATGCCTCCAACAGAAGTATTACAAATATAATACAAGTCGGCCACAAAGTTTTGCAGCTGCACAGGTCAAGTTGCTCAGTGCCAAGAAAACACACAAACACACACACACACACCTCTATATAGGTCCCTCAAAACCAAAACCAGAAGAAGCTCTTTAAAAAACCCACAAAAAACTTCGCTGCTAGTCACCCACCGTGTAAATTTTCCACACCTGCCCCATATGGTTCTAAAAACGCCACTGCTAGACCCAGGGCGCAGAGGAGAGAGGAAAAAACGTCTCCAACTCAAAAATACTCCAGACAAGACACACCCCGTTCGCTACAAAAAAAGGCCACGGATTTGTCAAGACCTGCAGTGCTTGTTGCTGCAATAGTTGTGACTTTGTGCTTCAGGGTTTTATGGACTGCTCTCGTATTCGTGCTTATAAACCACTCCAGAGGCGTTGCCAGTTGGCCAAATAATTCATGTTTTAAATAAATAAAATGTCAAAAATTTACGAGGCCCACAAGGAACTCTGCACAGCGTCCTAGCTCCTTGCAAGGCTCCACATGGGACGTTCAGGGAGGGGCCTGCCCTAGAAGCTAACAAGACCAGATCCTGCAAACCCCCACCTTTCCCCACAGATCCTCAGCTTCCCCCAGGAAAAGCTCCACACATGCAGTGGCTCCATAATTGGAGACTCCAGATGTTTTGGGGACAACATCGCCTGGACTGGTTGACTGTTCTGCTTCTGGGAGTTACAGTCCAGATATTTCTGCGCGGGGGGGGCATTTAGGAACCACAGAGAGTGTGCAGGTGACAAACACCCCTTGCAATTCTGTGCAGTTTCCTAGGTTCCCCCTGCCCCCAAAATTCCCCCCCCACCAAAGTCACTCCAGATGCATGCACCCCCTCCTTTGCATGTGGGTCTTTCCTAGGGGTGAACAGTGTAAAGGCAGCACAAACACTCCCCTCTGGTGGGATGCGGTCCAATTTTGCACACCAGTGTCAAGTCTGGGTGTTCCCCCCCCCCAGCAGACAAACTTCTGAAACGGATCTGTCTTGCAAAGCACGCTTGAGGAGCAAGGCAGCCCCCCTTGCTCACCATTTTACACACACACACACACACACACACACACACTTGCCCCCTTTTCCAGATCAAGCTCCCTTGCTTTTGAAGGCGGCCCGGGCCCCTCCCTCGCCCTCTCTCTCTCTCCCCCCCCCCAGCCCGGTCCCGCTGCCGTTCGCCAGCGCCAAAGCCTGCTGCTCCGTATTAGTCAGTCTTTCCAACCACCGCATTCCAGAGGCTGCTGGAGGGGGGCCAAGAGGGGAGGGGGGAAGGTGGGGGAGGGGGGAGGAGCTATTAAAAAAAAGGCGGTCTCGGATACTTCCAGCGTCCCAAACTCTTCCCCCCCCCCCCCGTCACGGCCGCTGCTCCACTTTCCCCCAAGTTTAAGGGACTCGATCCAAATTCCGCCCTCCCCCTCGACGGGAAGCGAAGCCACACGGCGCCCAGGGGCTGGATCCGAAGCAGGAGGGGCTGAGGCGCCCCGAGAGGGAAAGACCGACCTCCGGGGGGGGGGGGAAGCTGTCCGAAAGGGGAGTCACTCCGGAATAAGCCCGCAGAAGAGCCCCTCCGGTCAGGAGCGCGCCGGGAAGGCGGGTTGCGAAAGAGGCAACGCCGCGCCCAGCTCCCTCCTTACCTCAGAGTAATCCCACCGCCGGTAAAGGGCAGCCGAGTCCGTTCCTTCCTTCAACTTCCAGCGTGCCAAAGCCGTGTCGCGCCACACCCACAACCCACCAAAGAGGCGTCACTCCGGATTCGGCCAACGCCTCGAGCGCCAAGGCGCGCCCCGACGCCTCTTCTCCACACAACCCTGTCCGTCCGGCGGGCGCGCCCCCAGTAGCCCCCCAACTCTTCCCAGCCCCTCGCCCCACAGACGCCCCGCCCTCCTCCTCCGAGGGCCGCCCCCCCCCCTTCCCCAGCCCAAAGCAACCCACGTCGTCGGGTAAACAAGCGCCGGGCTTCCCCCCCCATTCCCCGTCCACACGCACCCCTGGAGTCCTACTGGGGGGGGGACGAGTCATAAAACCCCCCATACACACACACCCCACACACACTCTCTCTCCTGGGGGGCTGGAAAACTCCCGACGCCCCGACGGGGAGGCGCCTCAACGCCAGCCTTTGGACTTGGGTTTCCTCAGCCGAGGCCAGCGGGCGGCCAAAACGAGGCGCCCCTCCCCGGCCACCGACCCCGTTCCTCGGGGGCCTGGCCACTCTCAGCACCCCCGGAAAGGACGGGGGCCCCCCTCCTCCCCGAAGGCCCCTTCCCAACTTTCCCTCAACTCTGCAGAGAAACCTCCGGCGCGTCCCCCCCCCCCGCCCGCCCGCATCCTGCCTTGGGTGCCAAGGGCGTTGCCCGGAGGGTGCCAAGGCGGGGGGGAGAGAGACAGAGGGGGCTCCCCGAGGGCGGGGAGGGAGGAGGCCCCCCCTTGCAGAGCAGGGATGTTCGGGGGGGGTTAAAGGGCGACCTGGCCCATTTCAAGAGCGTCCCTGGACGGTTGCAACTTTTGCACGAGTTTTTGCTGGGGGGGGGGGAGATACGGCGGCTCCCACCCCGACCCCCGTCGACGGCACTGCACTGGTCCCTTTCGGCCGCCCGCTGCCCCCCCTCCCGCCTCGCCCTTTCTTCTCTCCCCCCTCCCATTCCAGACAGCCCCGACAGCCAGTCCCCCCCCCCCCAGCAGGCAGGCAGGCGGGCGGGCAAAGTACTATACCTGGGGGACCGGTGGCCTTCAGCTCGCCATGCCAGGCGACGTCCCCGGTCTGTCGGTGCGAAGCCTGGCTCTCGGGGGCCCCCCTGGAATCCTGGCGGCGGCGGGCGCGTCCGGAACGGGATCCCGGCGGTGGCGGCGGCGGCGGAGCAGGCGCGCCTCGAGTGGGACCCTCCCCGCCCAGGGCTGGGCTCTTGTAACTCGGGCTCGGGCTGGGCGTGGGGCGGGCGGGCTGGCCGGCCGGGGAGGGGCCAAGGCAGCGCCGGAGCGCTCCTCCGCGCCAGGCACACGCGGGCGCGCCGGAGGAGGAGGAGGAGGAGGACTACAAAGCCCAGCCTCCCCCCCCGCCCCGCCCGGGTGTGGGGTGGGGGATCGTGGGACTTGGGGGTCCCCGAAGGAACGTTTCCAGGAGGAAGGAGAACGTGGAAGCGCTCCTTTTGTCTACAACTCCAAGGTAGTCGTCCTGCAGCAGAGACTGGCGAAGAGACCTGTGGCACCCTTAAGACGGACTGGCCCTACGCGTTTTGCAGGTGTTGAGAAAAAGGGAGTCTCTTTTTCTCAGCCTCGTCTGGAAATAATGGAAGCGATCCTCCCCAAAGTCACATTCCCAGGTGGTTCCCAACTAGAGCTTGCAAAGGATGGAGTTAGGATGATGATAATAAAAGCAACGTTTCACAGCCCCGGTTCCAACCAGAAGGGCAGAGACTATATCTTTGTGGCCCTCTGCGTTGGTATTTGGAGTCCAAAGAAGTAGCTCTTCCAGGAGGATCGGAGAACTCAAGAACAAGGAAAAAAAATTATCCTTTTTAGCTGTGCTGGCTAGACTGAGGATTCTGGAAACCGTCATCCGGAAATAAATTTTCCAGGAGGCTGGAAGGAGAAAAGTTTCGAAATGAAATTGCCAGAGTCATTTTTGCAATGAAGGCAGTGTTCCAGGAGGATCCTGCACACAGAACCTGGGCACATCCTCATTATGAACATACTTGTCAAAGGATGATGGGATCTGCCCTTGCTCCAAAAGAGCATTTGCAAGTTTTACCAAGCAACGAAAGAGGGGGTCAGGATGTCCTTCTGAAAATTAGGCCCAAGCCAGCTGTTCCAGCATCCGGCCTTCTCCGTGAGAGCGCGAGCTTTTCACTCTTCCCCCCCCCAACAGTGCTCCAAAAAGCAGATTGTCCTGGAAATGACTCCCCCCCCCCCGTTTGTCCCCCAGCAAGCAGGGAGCCTTTCCTCCTCAAAACCAGGGTGGGTGGGCTGTCTCGAAACTGGCTGGCAAGTCCTGCCAGTGGATATGTGTGCTTTTACATCTCTTTATCGGGCAATTTTTTTAAAAAAAAGTGCCCTATTTTAGTCCAAGATTGTCAAAATAAATATCACATTAGGAGTTATCTTCCTTATCATTGCTGAGGGTATATCAGCTGAGGCAGTTACAATGTGACCACTCTGGATGCAATAGAACAGTGTTCCCCAACCTTGGGCCTCCAGATGTTCTTGGACTACAACTCCCAGAAGCCTTCACCACCACTTCTGCTGGCCAGGATTTCTGGGAGTTGAAGTCCAAGAACATCTGGAGGCCCAAGGTTGGGGACCACTGCAATAGAAAAAGTACTGTAGCAGCAGGTCAAATATTATGAAACTGATCAAAGCGTAAAGCGCTGGTATGTTAACCAAAATATCTAAAGACCCTATTACGTGAAATGCAACATTGCCTTATAAAGTTTCCTAACAGATTCTTCTGGCACTCCTACTTTTAACAGCAAAAAATGCAGAGCCCTAAGCGGACCATTTTAGCTCTCCTAAATAATCATGTGCTATTGAGTCAATTCTGACCGATGGCCACCCTGTCCAGGGTTTTCCAGGTAGGGAATACTGTACTCAGAAGGAGTTTAACCCTTTCCTTCTTGGTCAGCATTGGGAGCCCATTCTGTGCTTTTGGGAGCCACATACACACCCTTTGCTACTGCATTTTTGTACACTTTTTTTTATCTGACCCTGAAAAATATCTTAAATAGCTTCCCAGGGCAGGATCTTAAAACCTGAGCCTTGTTCAAGAATGATTGTCTTGACACAGAGGACTTCATCTTCCTCTGTCATCGTGGTTGTCACCTGAGAAATGCAGGGTGGGAAGAGACCCTATTCTCAGCTGGGTGATAGTCCCCATTTGGCTTCAACCGACAGGGTTTGCCTAGTTTATCACCTAAAGCCCCCACATTTTCTGATAAGGAACCACCATCTTCCTGGGGGGCCTCTCCTCCCAGCCAAACAGGAGAAGGCACTGAATAATTGGCAGCCTTTTCTTTCTCAAGTCCAGTGGTTCCCAACTTTTATTCTTCCCTGTGTTCTAGACTTCAATTCCCCGATTCCATGACCTTTGGCATTGCCAGCCGGGACTTGAGGAACATCTGAAGCAGCAAAAGTCGGTCAAGAAGGACTGGTCTGTAGAGATGGAGAAAAGCCACTGATGCTACATTCCCCCCCCCAAAAAAAACCAGATGAAACCTTAATGTCACAAGTTAGTTCTCTGAGTACCCAACCTCCATCCTGGGCTTTGGACCCCAAATCCTGAAGCCAGGATGATTTTGGGGGGAATATTCTGGCCTACTATCAACATCCCCCCCTCCAGCCTGCCCATAAGCTCAGCAATGCCTGCTTCTGGTATTGTGGGGCTCTCATGAAGGAAGTAGAACCCACACGGGCAAGCGGATAGACCATTGGCCCATTCCTGGATTAAATGAATTTCTTAAATAATCATAGATACATGAAGTTGGAAGGGACCTACAGGGTCATCTAGCCCAACCCCCTGTTCAAGGCAGGAAGGCAAATCAAAGGAGATCTGCCAGGCGGTTGTCTTAAGTTTCTCTTGAAGGCCTCCAGGGTTGGAGCGCCTCACCTCAAGGTAATTGGTTCCACTGTTTTACTGCTCTAACTGTTAGGAGTTTTTCCCCCTGATATTCAACCAAAATCTGAACAATAAGATTTTGTCAGTTTCCAGAATGATGCCTTTTTCTTACTGCCCGCAAGTTCTACATGAGACCACTGAAAGATTAAATGCCAGCTTAGCAAATGCAATTTTAGAACACATTAACAGATGCATAGCCTCCAAACCCTGAGAGGTGCTAGTCCCCCTCTATTTGGCACTGGTTAGGCCTCATCTTGAGTACCGTGTCCGGTTCTGGACACCACACTTTAAGAAGGATGCCAGCAAACTGGAACACATTCAGAGGAGAGCAACAAGGATGATCGGGGGGGGGGGGCTGGAAACCAAGCCCTAGGAGGAAAGGCTGAAAAACCCCGTCATGTTTAGCCTTGAGAAAAGAAGACAGAGGGAAGATACGATAGCACTTTTCAAATACTTGAAAGGTTGTCATTCAGAGGAGGAGCAGGATCTGTTCTTGATCATCCCGGAGTGCAGGACACGTAAGAATGGGCTCAAAGTACAGGAAGCCAGATTTAGGTTGAATATCAGGAAAAAAAACTGCTTAACTGTTAGAACAGCACGACGATGGAACCAATGACCTCAGGAAGTAGTAAGAGCAGTCCAACGCTGGCGGCGTTCAAGAGGAAATAGGACAACCCTCTCTCCGTTTCACTTGGATTCCTGCACTGAGCAGGAGATTGGAATCAATGGCCTTTTAGGCCCTTCGAATTCCATCCTTCCATCATTTCATGGCACTATGATTGTTTTAATAACTTCATGGCATCCAGAAGGCATTGCAACAGGGTAGCGTGCAAATATTGTTCACAGATCACCGTAAAACTGGGATGGGGGAAAAATAGTAAAATGGGGGTGGGCTGCTCTACCTGATCACTTTTGTTATATTCTTCCCATTCGGGGGAAACACGTAGCAAATTTCCAAGGGTCACGGAAGTTCCTCCCAAGTCAAGACTGAAAATTCCTGCCCCTTCATCCAATCCTGCCTTTCCTTTGATGCCTGCTGTGTGGTGAACTTTTAGACTGCAAGGAACCTGGGGCAGGAAGCTTTTTATTATTGTAATTCTGCAAGGCATCCTGTGTGAGAATTGCACTACAGTGTACCTTAAAGAAAAACATTCACTTCAGCAAAGGCAGATATTTTCCCATAGTCTGAGGGTATTATTTCAAGTCTGTGCTAGCTGAGTTTGCTTTCTCCTAATTCTGTGTCCACTGCTTGCTCATTTGTTAGACATCATGTGAAAAACACAGCCGGCCTGTGTTTCAAAAGCAGTTAAATTACAAGATTTTGTAACTGGAAAATATTATTTACACACAGTGTTATAGTGGGGTTTGAATCGACGCAACAAGGCGTTTCGATTTGTAGGGGGTGACCCACAACAATGGGTGGAGAAGAACTGCAGAGGTGGGATTATCCCTCACCCCCCAGTCCTTTCTCCATCTAACCAGCCTATCCAGACCAGGGGGGAGTGAAACCAACCTGGAGGATCGATCAGGGGGTGTCCTACCAACTCTCCTCAGACTGAATGAATAGCAAAATGTTTCAACCTAACAAGAACGAAGTCCCGTTGCCATGACACAACTTCCAAATAACCTCACCTGAATGACTGAGAATCTTCACAGATAGAGGTAACGAAATTCTCCATTACCTCGTTCAGGTTTTCCCTGTTCCCCTCTCACATTAGCTGGTAAGAGATTTGTTTTTCCAACACCAGACTATTTTGCTAGCTTTCCTTTTTGGTAATGCAAAGTATTTCGGAATTGCTTGGTCTTGAATAGGCATCAAGAGCCATTAGTTTTATAAAAGTCTTCTTCTTGGTAGACACGAAAAAGAAATGGCATGGTGGTATGGATTAACATAGTTGCTTGGATGTCTGGATTTTCTCAGTTAGCCAAACTGTGAGTATTATGATGAGAATCTTTGGCTCAAACTATATGTTATCATTAATAGACCATGAGAAGCTAATAGTGTGTTTTCCTTTAACACACGTAATTCCTTCAAAGCTCCATGCCTAAGCAGGGGAACTTGCAAACGAAGCCTGGGCTTACCTCTAAATAATCCATCACAAAAGCAAACTAATTTCTGACATGTGGAGCAGATGAAAAGTCATGCTAGGATTAACAGATTTAAATCTATATATATATCTTAAAGGGGCCCTGCTTCTAATGATATCCTAACTTCATGTTTGGCTCTCAGATTCCAAAATTGCCGCTGGGCATTTATATAGCATCTTGGATGGTGCTTTATAGGATGACATACGAACATAAAAAATTATCACACTAGTTCAGGCCACAACATCCTTCTGTTTACCCCTCAGTTCCTCCAGGGAGCCCCCAAGCAAGATATAAAACTGAGGGTTATCTCACTGCTGTCCTTCTGATCATGTGACATTTGAAGATATGCTTCTCTGAAACTCAAGACACCCATTTTGTTGTAGTTAATAGCCATCAACACACCCACCCTCCTTCATGAACGGGTCCTATCAATTTCTCTCTCAAGATTGTTTTAAGCTGCTGACCACTATCACCATGTTCTGTGGGAAGGAATTCCTCTAAACTTCATTAGGGCACCATCATTTAAAGTATTTTCTTTTTGACCATCCAGAAGTCAACTTCTATCACCTGCTTCTGAATTGTGGAAAGTACCTGTGCTTCACTCTTGTAGCAGTTTGACCGAATGTGTAGTCTAGATTCTGGTATTCATTCAATTCTTCCCTACCTGTGTTAGTGTCTTCAGGTGCTGAATCACAACCCATTTAAACAAAACAGGGTGAACCTGTTGCAAAAATACAGGTAAAGGTAAAGGTTCCCCTTGACATTTTTAGTCCAGTCGTGTCCGACTCTAGGGGGTGGTGCTCATCCCCGTTTCCAAGCCGTAGAGCCAGCGCTTGTCCAAAGACAGTTTCCATTGTCACGTGGCCAGCGTGACTAGGGAACGCCGTTTTCCCTTCCCACCAAGGTGGTCCCTATTTATCTACTTGCATTTGCATGCTTTCGAACTGCTAGGTTGCAAAAATACAAGGAAGTCTTAAATAGCGAGAGAGAAAGAGAGCCGAATGCAAACTTAATGTTTGTCTGAAAAACATTGAATATCTTTGGGGTGAAGACTGAAAGAGCATGTAGAGGGCTGAATAAAATAATCATGTAGATGCACACTTCCTGCTTGGCTGGAGATGCAAATAGGAGACACATCGCTTCATAACACTGTGCAGCTGGTCCTAGTTGACTTTTTTTTTTACATTTATTTGTGCAACACAATTTTAAGTTTTGCTTTGTGGGACTTTTAGCAGAGGGCTTTTCCTTCTCCCCACAAATGACCAAGCCTTAACAAATGTTAGCTGCTTGGTAAAAAGAAAGAAGGCACTCCAGAAGATGGAGGGGGGATCACACCTAACAGTAGGGAGTGATGGGGTGGGTTGCTGGGCCACAAGCTTCCTGTCAGTAGCCCATGTGGGAGGGAAACTTGCCCCTCTGCTCCCCTGGGTCCCACAGCAATGAGTCTTCTCCCCTGACACCTACTCTGTTTACCCGCTATAAATACCTCTAGACTTGAATGCAACTGGTTTGTAAGTTATAAATATCTCAAAGACCTATCCAGGGAAAGAGGGAGGTCTCTCTTCTGTTGATGAAGTGCAGGTCATACAGCTACACCCTCGTGTAATATCTATCTATCTATCTATCTATCTATCTATCTATCTATCTATCTATCTATCTATCTATCTATCTATCTATCTATCTATCTATCTATCTATCTATCTATCTATCTATCTATCTATCTATCTATCTATCTATCATTTCCACACAGTCATTAGTTATTGGCAATGGCAGTAATGGTGGATTCGTCTCTCCTTTTCCGATCATTGGCTTTGTGGATTTGCAATGATACTTCATGATCTTGCAAAAATGTGAAAAAACTCGAAAGATACCTTGATTCATAGGTAGCCTTTCTGAGCTAGCCCCAGTAATTCATGGCTGTGAGTCACGAACTTTAAACATGTATGGGAAACACATCACTGTGTGTGTATATGTGTCATGTGCCACCAAACTGGCGTACACAAACTAATACAGTGGACCCTCGACTTACAGACAGCTCGACTTACAGACTTTTCAAGTTACAGACTTCTCTGGCCGCAAAATTTAGGTTCGACTTGCAGCCGGAGAATCGACCTACAGACCGGAAAATACCCAAAATGGAACAAAAACGGAACAAAAACGGACGATTACGGATTAATCGGTTTTCAATGCATTGTAGGTCAATGGAGACTCGACCTACAGACTTTTCGACCTGCAGCCACCATTCCAATATGGATTAATTCCGTCAGTCGAGGGTCCACTGTACGGCTTTTAAGGTAAGGGTTTTTTTTTAAAGGAGTAGTTTTACCCACTCTACCAGCTAAGTGAATTTCCATGGCAGAGCAGGGATTAGAACCCAGATCTCCTAAGTTGTAGCCTGTCACACTATCAGTGGTTACAGTTCTGACTTACTATCAGTATGAATTAGCCTTATGGGCTCGATGAGTAAGAATTTCTTATAGAAACAGAAACTAAACCCCATCCCCCATGTTTTGAGTTTTACCAGAATTCACACATTTCCTACTCTGGGGTAGAACTTGAGTGAAAGAATAACCGAAGGTGGGTGAAACTGAAACTGACCAATTTATTCATCAAGCCTTTGAGTACGTAGTTAGATTTTTTTTTCCAACAATTCGTTTTCCACGATCCTTTTTGTCCTGTGAATGTCAACACCTAGCCAATGTAGCTGGTGCAGATGGAGATAATTTGATTTAACTGGGCTTTCAAAGATTTTAACAGCATCTACCCAATTCATCATGTTCAGGATTGATAGGACTTGCTTTCTCAGTGGTGTTAGATACCCCCGGGCAGGCTGTCTGAGATCTGGGGGGGGATCAGAGGGGCTGGCCTGGAAATAGTGCTGGTCCTTTCTTGAGGTCCCTCTCTAGAGATGTCAGCTTGGGGATGATTTGTCAGCCCCTTGGACCCTTAATTGTGGGGTGCCCCAGGGGTGGTCAATATATACCCCCAGTGCTATTCAACATCTATGTGAAGCCGCTAGGGGAGGAGATTTGGAGTAAGGTGTCACCAGCAGGCTGATGACACGCAACACACACTCTCTCCTTTCCCACCTCTGCAGTGGATGCCATCCAGATGCTCGAACGCTGCCTGGTTTCCATATTGGAAAGGAGCAGGGCAAAGAGGCTTAAAGTGAACCCAGACAAGACTGAGATTTTGTTCCTCAGACACGTTGGGTGGATTAATCCCTAGACTGGATGGTTCTCTCCTCCCCCCCCCCCCCAGTTTAGGGTTCAAGTCCATAATTTCTGGACCGAGCTCTTTCTTGGGATTCCCAGATCCGAGGCGTGTCCCAATCAGTTTTCAATCCGCTCAGGTTTTTGGACGAACTCCGCCCTTGCCTGGATGAGAGTTCCCTTGGGGACACCCGGTGGAAACCCTGGTCGTCTCCTGGATTGACTATTCCGGTGCTCTGTAGGTGGGGCTCCCCTTGAACCTGGCCCAAGGATTACAGCAGGTCCAAAGTGCAGCAGCTAGATGGGTAACTGGTATGAACAACTTGGAGCCGATCACTCCAGTCCTGGCTCGTCTGCACTAGTCAGCCATGATGCCCCCAGATCAAGGTTTTAACTCTTATGTATAAAGTGCTCCACAATTTATTTATTTAAATCTCCTGTCCTACTACATTGTAAACTGTTTTGGGTGGGGTTTTGTTGTTGTTGTTGTTTTGGGGGGGGTTGCACCATCTGGGCTTCTTAGTGAATGTTTTTAATACTGTATGCTTGAAATTGTGCTCTTGCACTAACAGGGAAACAAAACAAAACAACACAAACAAACAAACAAATGCTAGAAAGCACACAGTGGTTGCATGTGCAAGAACGTAGGATTTTCTCTTCCATAAAATGAGGAGCAAGGGGATGGAGTTTCTTCCCTACACCAGAGGCTTGGATCCGATTCTTGGTACCGTATTTTTCCGTGTATAAGACTATACTTTTGTCTAAAATCTTTAGACTAAAAAATGAGGGTCGTCTTATACACGGAAGTAAGTTGAAGAGAGAACAAAAACAAGTGGAGGGGAAAGCAGGGATCAAAGCGATCCTGAAACGCTTTGATCCCTTTCCCCCTACACTTGCTAAGTCGCACTTATATTTCTTAATTTTGGATTAGAAAAGTTGGGGGCGTCTTATACACGGAAAAATAGGTATTTCCTATAAGAACAAGAATAGGGAACATGTGACCTGCCAGATGTAGTTGTTGAACTATAACTCCCCTCATTCCTCACCATGGCTGTGCTGATAAGGGATGATGGGGGTTGCAGGCCAGGAACATCTGGGGGGGAATTCATGATGATTTTGGTAATCACAACTTCTCTTCATCAGCTGTGGGAAGAGAGGTGGCCTGAAAGGGTCACAACCTTTGGGGTTGGAGGTGAGCGGAAAAGACCACGGTCTCCCAATGCCTCGGAAGTGGCTTCCCACTCAAGAAGCCAAGGCTTCGCAAGATAGATTAGCCCATCGTTGGGCAAGGCTCGTGTTCTTGTCTCTTTATTCACAGAAGCCTAATCAAAGCCACAGCAGCTTTTGTTCCACCATCGGCAGAAGAATGGAATTGGAGCTGTATGAGAAATAAAAAGCGCCATCCGAGCACACACCAAGGAGAATCCCGAAACCATAGCAGAGGGTGTCGATCCTTATTACGCCTGTGCAGGGGCTCTCCAAGGGCCCTGGAGGCCAATTCGGAGCTTTAAGAGGTATCCCATTGGGAATATGTAAAAGGCCATGAATTTCTGTTTTGTTTTTGCACGAATGAATATCACATCTAGAGGGATGATGGTCGTCCATACCTGTTAAATTCCAGACAAGATCGTTTTAGAGGTCTGCGCAGTAGGAAACTTAAAAGTTTGGCCATTTGAGGAAAAGGAGACAGAGAAAACAATGCCTAAGTTATTTGTGCCTCGTCCTATTTGATTTGTGTTCCAGATACCAACGGCTTTGTAAATTTGCTTTGCTTTGCTTTGCTGAAGAGTCAAATGGGGCCTTTCGGCTTTGATTCACACCTCATTCAAACTTGATCCAAGTCGGGCCAATTCTGTTGGCTATGCAAGGGCTGCTCCAGTCCAAAGCATAGCCATAATCCACATCAACAGACCAGCTCTGTCCCTCTCCACTAGGAGCAGCTCTTTTGTAAAGCTAATGGCTTCTAATGGTCTATTTTAAACCAAGCCACCCTCAAATACTTGGGACACAACTTTTAATAGCAGACAGGGGGCAAGAGACATGCATTTTTTTTCCTGGAAAGGTGTACACCATAGTCCAGACAGCACAAGGAAATTTGGATGGCACAGATGATGTCAGGATCCTGTCTAATCTGATCGTGCGAGCCAGGAGGTGAGGCTAAGGAGCCTAACGCTGAGGGAGGCCCGGAAGGAGAAGACAAGAAATTGGGCCTTCTCGGCGGTGGCTCCTCGCCTCTGGAACAACCTACCCCCTGAGATTCGCGTGGCTCTCTCACTGGGTATTTTCAAGAATCAATTAAAAACATGGATGTTTAGGCAGGCCTTCCCATCAGATAATTCCTGACGCCCTCCCCCCCCCCTCCTTCAGCTTTCCCATTCTGTTCAGTATTTCTGTAATGTAAAATTGTCTTTATACATATATTTATCGTATTATTTTCTACCGTACTTTCTAGCGTCTTCTCTTTGGTTCCCATGCCTAATTAGTATTGACTGGAAAAAAAACTAATCATTGTTACTTTTCTTCTTGAAAACAACAACTTTTTGTAGTTGAAAGAAATATACAAAAGGAACGGTTAGCTGGAAAACTAATTCCAGATGTCTTAGTGGATAAGCCAACTATAAAGACACAAAGAACGGTGTGAACTTTTGAAGTCACAGGTGTCTTCGTCACACAAGCTCCTACAAGGGAAAGAGAGAGGCCAGAGTCAAGAGATCGCATAATACCACATAAACTACTTGGCATTAATATCAAGCTACCGTCGTTAGGTCAACAAACTCTACCCAGCCACAAGGACTGATGATCACTGCACACAAAAGACTAGCTAATGGTGACACCAGTCAATCACAGTGACAAATCATCTCCCCCCCTTAGCACAACAATACACCCATAACAAAAAACACCCTGATCACCATAACCACCCCATCTCCTGAAAAAGACAAAAAAGCTGATCCCACAGCTACAGATACTCAACTACACTACACCAGAACACAGACAGAGTGCTGTCCTCTGAAGATGCCAGCCACAGAGACTGGCGAAACGTTAGGAAGAAAAACCTTCAGAACACGGCCAAATAGCCCAAAAAAACCTAAAACAACCACTGTCATTCACTTCTCTGCTTCCTTTTGTGATGTGTTTCTTGTAAAAGAGAGGTGGTCTCCAAAACTTGCACATTTTTTGATCTTTTAAAGACACACGATCATACTGTTAGAATTTTTGCAACTTCAGGTACTGCCTGGAAAAGGTTTGCTAGGAGAGGCTTTTCAGGCCTGGAGGGACTGTTGATCTATCCAGCACTAAGCAATCATTTCTTCCCTGCCTCTTAATTCAAAACGGAATTTGAGCCTCTCTTGCTCAGTGCTTTCCCCACCTCTATTGAGGCCTGTGGTTGAAAGCAGTCATGTTTGTCAGGTTTGCTGTTCATCCGTAAGTAAATGAAACATGTGTTAATTTTTTTCCTACTATTAACATCTCAAAGTGAGTTATTGAACCCAGAAGCGTGGGTTCATGAGAAAGGGGTGGCCTACTTTGAGAACGTGAAGCTATTCTGCCCTGTGAATCTCTGCACTTCTGCTAGGCTGCTAGAAGAATTAACTGAAAATTCAGCATTTCTGCAACACATATAAGGTGGCCATTGGTTCAGTGGGAAATATTCCTTTTATCAGTGTTTGAGATATGAACTTTTCTGGGTAACGTGTAAGGGAGAGGGCGAAACATACCTCTCAACTTCTTTTTCTTTTCTCTTCATTCCACGAAACCGCTAATTAGCCTCCTTTCTCCAAGCAGTCTGGGAAGCCTAAGCGAAACCCTCGTCAGTGGCAAAGTCTCTAATTACACCGGGAACCTTGACTCTGTAGTCATAACAGAGAAAAGGCTGATTAAAGTCCAGACCTCAAGCTGAGCAGGAGCTGTGGACAGACATCATCAGCTCACAGACATGCCGGCTCAAGGCAGGCCGACTAGGAACAGCGCAAGGAGGAGAAAAGAGCTGCTGAGATAATGTTACGTTTGGGAACCAGGTCCCTTGTCATCAGGACCTGATGCATCATCACCTGAAAAAGACCGAGCTTAGCAGGCTTCCTTTCCAGCCACCAACATCAACGGTTCGTGAGGAAAGAGGTTTGGGAGCAAAGAAGGATGCCATGGAGGCCAAGCAGGGACCGCCTCAGACAGAAGCCAGCGCTTTCTCACAAGAAAGTGTGGCGAGGCTGGCCAGCTTAGGTTGACTCTTAAAAGGAGAGGCAGCGTTGCGTGGTGGTTAGAGTGTCACTCTGGGACTTGGGAGATCCAGGTCCAAGTCTCGCCTGACCTTGGGCCTTTCAGCCTGGCCTACCTCACAGGGTTCCTGTTGGGATAAAGTGGGGCGGGGGTGGGGGGGCAGGCATGCCACTTGAGCTGACTGAGAAAAAGAAACACTACTAACGTTTACAGTTGTTGTTGTTGTCATGGACATGTACTGGCAAGCTGCTTTTCCAGCTCTGTGAGATGTCTAAGGAGCGGTTTATTATTGCCATACCCTGCCTGCCCTGTGAGCTTCTATAGCCGAGTCGGGATCTGAACCCAGGTCTCCTGAGACCTGTTCCAAAATGTATTCTCGAAGGCTTTCACGGCCAGGATCTGATGGTGGTTGTGGATTTTTCAGGCTCTTTGGCTGTGTTCTGAAGGTTGTTCTTCCTGACGTTTCGCCGGTCTCTGTGGCCAGCCTCTTCAGAGGACAGAACTCTGTCCGTGCTCTGGTGCAGTTTGTTGGATAGTTGAGTATTTATAGTGGTGGGAAAAGCTTTTGTCCTTTTAAGGGGGTTGAGTGATTATGGTGATCAGTGTGTTTTTCTTGTGGGTGTATTGTTGTGATAAGCGGGAGAGATGATCTGTCACTGTGATTGATGTGTATCGTTAGCTGGTCTTTTGTGTGCAGTGATCCCCTGGTCCTTGTGGCTGGGTAGAGTTCGTTGACCCGGTTATAGCAAACTTCTAAGTGGAACATTTTCAAAAACAGGCCCTGGCTTCGACACCCCTCACACCCACAGTCTGGTTCTGTGGTGCCTCGCTTAACGATTACCTCGTTAAACGATGAAACCGCTATACGATGATTGTTTTGCGATCGCTTTTGAGATAGCAAAACAATGTTTTAATAGGCAAAATTCACTTTACGGCGATCGGTTCCCTGCTTCGGGAACCAATTCTTCGCATTACGACGTTTTTAAAACAGCTGATCGGCGGCTTCAAAATGGCCACCCGCTGTGTAAAATGGCTCCCTGCTGTGTTTTGGATGGATTCCTCGCTTTATAGGCACCGCAAATGGCCGCCCCTATGGAGGATCTTCGCTGGACGGTGACAGAGGCTGCTGGGCTTGGTGATGACACCCTGTTGGTCTTGGTGCTCTTAGTGGAAAGGGAATCTGTTTTCATGGTTTTATTTCCACCCAACTCCGGGAGGTCGTGGAAAACAGGAGGGCCTGGCGTGCTCTGGTCTGTGGGGTAACGAAGAGTCGGGCACGACTTAACGACTAAACAACAACAAAATTGAGACTGAAGAAAATGTAACTACTTCTGCAACAAATAACTAGCTGCATGTAACTAATTACTACCAGTTTCTGAACTGGAATGTCTTGCCCTGTTTGCTGCAATCCCGCCCCTTTTCATGGTGGCCCTGCCAGCCTCGATGATGCTTCCCTTTTGGCTTTTGCCTGCATTAACCCAAACAATGGTCTAACTAGCACATAGGCCTTTAGAACCAGGAATTGAACTTGCGAAACACAGGCGCCAGAAAGGGGAATTTGCACATCTAA
Source organism: Pogona vitticeps (assembly GCF_051106095.1). Lineage (NCBI taxonomy): Eukaryota > Metazoa > Chordata > Lepidosauria > Squamata > Agamidae > Pogona > Pogona vitticeps. Next base: position 9,189,356 of record NC_135797.1, read on the forward strand.
TTATTACCTAACTCACAGGAGGCTTAATTGGGAAAGTTCCTCAGCAAAGCCCCTTGAACTCTGCTGAGCAGGCCAATACGGGATTCACATCTAAGGCACACATAGAGTCAGGCAGAAATCCCTTCTGGTTTGTTTGTTTTTCTGTGTGGTGTGTGTGTGTGTGTGTGTGTGTGTGTCTAGGAATATTAAATACAGTGGTGCCTCGCATAGCGAGGTTAATCCGTTCCGGATTAACCTTCGCTATGTGAAAACTTCGTTAAATGGAAAGTAAAAAGCCATTGGAACGCATTCCAAATCGGCTGAAAACTCACCGTTTAGCGAAGTTTCCTGTGTCCGGCAGCCATTTTCACGCCGAGGGGAGGGCGCGAAAACGCTGCGCGTGGCCATTTCTGGTGTCCGGTGGCCATTTTGGAACTGCCGAACAGCTGATCCGTGGCGTCGCAAAGTGAAGATCGGTAAGCAAAACGCTTACTGATCTTCGCTATGCGAGTTTCGCCCATTGGGGCCGAGGCAATGCCTCCGCATTAGCGATCCCGGAAAAGGGATCGCTATGCGGATTCGTCGCTATACGAGGCGCTCGTTATGCGAGGCACCACTGTATGTCTCATGCCTGAAGCTTCTTCTGTTCTGTGCCATCAAATCAGAACCAACTTACAGAGACCCTAACGGGGCTTTTAAGACATTTAAGGAGTGGTTTTAACTGCTAAACACACCCACACAGAGTGAGCTTCCATGGCTGAGCAGGAATTTGAACGCGGGTCTCCAGAGTCCTAGTCCATCATCACTCTGCCCACTGCACCACACTGGGTATAAATCCAAAGCTACCTGTCTAAAATTTGGCACACGGACTCACCTCTCGAGGGTTTGTCGTGGCTCCAAATTTCATGAAGAGCTGTGCAAAAAATCAAGACCACATAACCATTTTGATTTCCCAATGCATTGATTCCACCATTTTGCTGGTTACTGCAGTTCTAGGGCTGAAATCAAATTGGGTCAGGTCCAGAACACTCTGCGTTGAATCAGAAGGCCTGGCAGGTCCTCCTAACCCAGGTCAAGTACACAGCCCTAGGAAGAATATCTAAGCACCCTGATGTTTAGACATCGAAAGCCACCTGCCATGATTTTGTTTAATCCCCTTTTGAAGTTGTCCAAACCAGAGACCATCAGTAACCTTGGGGTTGCAAATTTCCTTAGCTGCTTATGAAATATTTCCCTATGAAATATTGATTCAGCCTAAAGGGGCGGGACTAAGAAAAGAGCAGGGCTGCGAGTAAGAGATTTGAATCTCAAAAAGACCAGGAGAGCTGAAGAGGCAGGAGCTGCTGTTGCTACTTGGACTGCTGAGGCTCTCGCTAACTTAGTCAAGGGTTCTGAAGATTCTCCTGGGAAGAATTATAGGGACCCAACCCAGTTGAGGAAGATAGATTGGATTTTAGTCTAACTTTGAAATCGAACTTTGCACCTTCTAATGCAACTCCTGCATTAGTCTTGTTACCAAGGCTTTGGATGCACAAATTGTTGTGTTTTGTTGTTACAGTTGCTCACGTTGTCTGCTATATAAATGCAGTTTTGTGAATTTGTGTTTGCAAGATTTATCAATAGTAAGCAAATAGCCTCATAGACCTTGAAAGTGTTAAACTTACTATGCCAAGCAGCCATTGCTTTTATTTCTGCTCCGCCCTGCCTCTAGGCAACACTCCTTTCAGTTCCCTTTACAAAGACCCATTTCTGGAAAGCAGCTGGGTTTGGTTTGGGTATTGGCAGAAACATACCTGGTTTAAAATGGCAGGCTAATTAAAATGGTAAATTTGTCCTCCCTCCCTCCCCCCAGCAGCTTTGTTGTTGTTTAGTCATGTCCGACTCTTTGACTCTTCGTGACCCCATGGACCAGAGCACGCCAGGCCCTCCTGTCTTCCACGGCCTCCTGGAGTTGGGTCAGATTGATGTTGGTCGCTTTGATGACGCTGTCCGGCCATCTCATCCTCTGTAGTTCCCTTCTCCTCTTGCCGTCACACTTTCCTAATATCACAGTCTTTTTCAAGGAGTCTTCTCCAAAGTAATGGAGCCTCAGCTTCAGGATCTGTCCTTCCAGGGAGCACTCAGGGTTGATTTCCTTTAGAACAGATTGGTTTTATCTCCTTGCAGTCCAGGGGACTCTCAAGAGTCTCCTCCAGCACCACAATTCAAAAGCATCCGTTCTTTGGTGGCCAGCCTTCTTTATGGTCCAGCTCTCACTTCTATATGTTGCTACTGGAAAAACCATAGCTTTGACTATGCGGACTTTTGTTGGCAAGGTGACATCTCTGCTTTTTAAGATGCTGTTGAGGTTTGTCATCGCTTTCCTCCCAAGAAGCAGGCATCTTTTAATTTCATGGTTGCTGTCACCATCTGCTGTGATCATGGAGCCCAGCAGCTTACCATTCTATAAAATGGAACAGTGGTCAATTTGGAAGCACAGATGCTGATTGTGACAGTCCCTATACCCACCTCACCCAGGCAGGGAGTTCAGAAATGCAGGCTGCTAGATTGATCCGTGTCCATGATAACTGAAGAACAGGTCTTTTGTAAAGTTAATGGCTCTTGCTGCTGACTTAAGACAAAATTACTCTCAGATACAGCGTTTTGCTTCCCAGCGCTGCAAGACTCTCTCTCTCCCCCATCTGCTTTGAGGACTGCAGCTAAACTGAGAGGGAACAGGGAAAGTGGTGGAGACGTCGTAGCTCGAACTAGTAATAAAAAAAATCCTATGGCTTCAATCCTATGATCTACTACGCATCAGGACAGTTTCAGTAACCCTTCAAAGCATGCCATCCAGCTGGATCTTGAAACAACCAGTTCTAATCCCCGTTAAGGCAGGAAATCCCCTGAGTGAATGTAGCCCTGTCATTTTGTTTGTTTGTTTGTCCTACCGCGCAAGATTGATGTAAGGATAAAATGCGGAGGAGAAGAGCCTTGAGTCCATTCAAGGAAAGGCAGGGTGTTAAACAAGCAAGCAAGCAAACAAACAGGTTGTTTAATGCTGCTAAAGATGTATGTTGTGTTGCTTTACTTGATAGCTTAGAGGTTTAGGTATCTGGCTTCTGTTTCCCTCTCCTTGGGAGGGTCTGGATTTTATGGATTCCCTTCCAGCTCTTCAGCGCTAAGATCCTCCTCCTCCAGTTTCCACTGACTCAAAAGCCGAGGTGACGATGGCGCCTTGCTTGAATATTTGTTGGGAAAACACAACTATCTTGTAATATATACGACCAACAGCTCAGCAGCTCCGAGCCTGAAACCAGGCCGTGCCCGGCTGCCTCGGTTTCTAAACTGGGAGAAAGGGTGCCCTTCCTAAAGGGTGGAACGAAGAAAAATGTCGAGGAAGGGTATGCATGACAGGGGGACTTTCACAGAGAATTGCTTTCTCATTGGTTTAAGTAAATCTTTAGGGGTGAAAACCTTACCACCCCTGCTCTATACAACAGCCCTTCAGGCCTTCCTGAAGGGCAGAAACCGGGTCTATAATTTACCAGAGGAAAAATGAGCCTGTCACACATAAATTTGGAAAAGGTGAGGCATATCATTCTGACCTGGGTTTTTGAGCACAACCTTTAATTATTGTGAGCTGCAGAAAGGATAACAGATGGGCCGAACACTCTAAAAAAAGATGCCCTGCTTTCTTTTGCCTGTGTTTTTTATTATTCTTATTTTGAACCATTTCAGCTTGAAGATAAGCCAGGCAAGAGCTTGTAAACGTTGCTCGCTCTCCTTCCCTCCTCCTTCCGGAGCAGATGCCCTTGGGAACGAAGCCTTGGCCTCGCTGAAATTCTTCCGGTAGGCAGGTCTGAACTAACAGGGCTGAGAGGAAAAAGGGTAGCTGTCCCGGCCAGTCACGCTGCAACCATTTCCCTGATTTCTCACTTCTTGGGCATCCCCGGGTCTGCTGTCCTACTACTGAACATCTCTTTTGAGTCAGCACCGCCAGTGAGTAGGCAGAGATGGGGTTTCCCTCGCTCCACCCGCCCCGGGGGCCTGATGTGCTGTCATTTGCTCAAGTTCCCTGGCAACCCGTCCCAACGATTTCAATATTTGCTTCTGTTATGATCCAGTATCCATCGCAACCACGCACTGTGCAGTAGCAGCAGCAGGAGGAGGAGAAGACATAGTTGAGTCCCTCCTGCTTGGGAGCCCAACGTTGTGGTCTCTCTAGGACGTACCAGGAGCCTGATTTTGCAGGCTGTGCTTTTCAGAGACCACACGGCTGCCTCGGCAGACCTGGGGCAACAGAGAAGCACGGTGTGCCATGACTTCTTGACAGGGCAGAGGAATCCTTTGATAAGAGACATCCTGATGACTCCGTTGGGGAGGATCTTCTCCTGGTAAGATCCACCACGAAGCCACGTTGGCTTGGCTGCCTCTTCCAGAGGTTCAGCTGGAGGCTCACTTCGCCCAGCCACCCCCTCCTCACCCACACTGAGGACCTGTTTCTGTCTGAAGGACAGGCTAAAGTCAAGCTGGAGGATTCACATTTCTCTCTTTCTTTCTCTCCCCCTCCCCGCTTTCTTCCCTTTTTTTGTTGCAGTCCTTCCCCCCTAAGAAACCACAAACCACAGCTAGCCCTATTTCCAGAATTGCACATGCTTTGCGCTCTTTCTCTCTCTCTCTCATGTCCGAATATTATATTAAAAGCAGAAATTTGTCAAAATAATTGGAATTCAGAACATTCACATGTTTTTATTCCTTTCTTTTTTTTTTCTCTATACAGGGAATGCTGCTTTTCATGGGGGAAGAATGAGAAGAACCGTACTAAATAATTCACTCTTTTTAAAAACAACGGTCCAGGCGGTTCTGAAACCTTTATGTTGTTAGAATGACAAATGTCCTCTGTTTAAATCCATTTTGATTTGAGCGTGTTATGGACAGAAACGATTCTTTTTTTGGGGGGGGGTAACACTGGCAGAGAATCAAAACCCAACTTAGCAGCTATCAAGGCTGGTGGCATTTACTGGCATCCTTGGGAACCTCGTTAGGGTAACCAGAGTCATCGGCCCCTGACTCTCTTTTAAGCCTCCCCCCCCCACATGCAACACCTGGCAATTGAGGCTAGTGGCCATCATTTCACACAAGGGTCCCTAAAAATAACCTTGCTCTTTGTCCTTCTCTCAGCCCTCCAAGATGACTGTAAGGATTCCAGGAGCCCCCCTTCCAGAAAGGGGTGGGGACAAGGGTAATATTCTTCTGATTTCCTAATTACTTGAAGGCCACACCCCCAAAAGGGTGTGATTGAAAGATTATGGGTGGTGTTTAGCAATTTAGTAGTTGTTTTCATTTTGTTTTAGACTACAGTACTGTATATTTATGTTTTAATAAATATACAGTACTGTATTGTGCTCACTGGAAGGACAGATCCTGAATACCCCTGAGTATTCGAGACCTAGAAAACCCTGGAAAGGATAGCCATAACTTGGAATCTATTTGATGGCACACAATTGTTGTTGTTGTTGTTGTTGTTGTTGTTGTTGTTGTTGTTGTTGTTGTTGTTGTTGTTGTTGTTGTTGTTGTTGTTGTTGTTGTTGTTGTTGTTACTACTATTACTATTACTACTACTACTACTACTACTACTACTACTACTATTATTATTATTATTATTATTATTAGCAAAATTACATGTATATTCATTAACATTTTATTGTAATAACTGTTGCTTATATTAATGTTTAGATGAAAAGCCAAAGTCACTACATTTTGTCCTTTGCATCTCTAGTTTTAAACGTTCGGGGAGCCAACGATGCGGAAGGCTTGCATCTTAGACCATGCAGAGAAACTGCGAGTCAGAACGCACAAAACCGGGTCTTGCAGAGTGCAAGACAAACAGCCCACGTGGTATGAAGTTATTTCTTCAATCTGTAAGGAGACAGTGTGTAAATTGCATATTTAAAAACCTTTTCTTTGCTACTCCCAGGCTGGCTTTGAATCTCGTTGCCAAGTCTTCTATCAGATACTAACGGGGTGCCTGGCTTTGCTCTGAGATGATAAGGCGGGTTGTAAATGTCCCCAAGTTTTAAGGGACAGCAGGGTGAAGAATACAATATCATTGAGGTTTGCCCTAATATGATTGATAATTAGGAATCCCCTAAACTCAGTGAAGAATATGAGCGGTTGGTGTTGATTTTTCCCATCTACAACGTTCCCCAGTAAACCACTTTCTTGGAATAGGAAGTTTAGGAAGTTTGTTTGTTTCTAATCTGTCCTGCGTTGAAATATTTTAGATTCGCTGGATTCCTTGTTCTTGTTAATTTCTGCTGTTTTGGCACAATGACACCTCAAGGGGAAAAAATCACTTCTCCCAAGGTTCTCCTGCTCCAGTATAAGAGTGAGATAAGATGCTCTTTGGTACTCTCAAGGTCTTCGAGGTTGCAGAAAATGTTTGTGCAAAACTAGTGCCTCACCAGACGTTTCCTACAAACATTAATCTTGCCAGTTTTCCGTTGGATTACCAGGGTCAAATCAAGTTAGCACGTGGATGGGAGACCACCTGGAGATATCAAAGATCTGCAGGTGGGGCTGGGAAAGAATCCTACCTATAAAGCCTTGGAGAGCAGCTGGTAATCGGAGTTAACAGGAATGACCCAGATGGACCAACGGGATGGCTCAGCTTAAGATTGCTTCCTACATTCTTGTTTCTTTGGCAAAGGCAATCTCCTGTAAAGAGCAGGCACAGAAGATCGGGAGATTGGTCAAAAAAGACCAAGTAACCCCTCTAACGCTTCAAGTTCATCAAAGTCTGTGGAACAAAGCCAAAACTATTAATCAAAGGGCCTTATTTGTGCCAAAGCTATTCTAACAAATGTGAAAGCTCTCATTGAGGCCAGCAAATGAAGATAACCTGTTTTCCCGAAAAGAAGACCTAACCTGAAAATAAGTCCTAGCATGATTTTTGAGGATGCTCGTCATATAAGCCCTACCCCAAAAATAAGCCCCAGTGAAGTGAAACCCCCGCCCTCCACTCTTGTGCAGCAAACAGAAGAAGAAGACAGGATTGTGTTTGAGTAAATGTAGATGGTTGTCCATGAAAAAAAAAATAAAACATCCCCTGAAAATAAGCCCTAATGCACTTTTTGGAGCAAAAATTAATATAAGACCCTGTTTTATTTTCGGGGAAACACGGTATCTCCCCTCCTGGCAGGTGTGGAGGGAAAAAATTGCAGCTTCTCACTCTCGGCCGTGAGAATGAGACAAGTGAGGATTTACATTCCTAGTTTGGAGGCACCCAAAATACAGGTGTGGGAGGCGGGGGGGTGCCTCACCCCGGCTGCCCTGTAATTATAACCCTGCTCCTCTTCTCTGTCTTACACCTTCACCATCTCCCGTCCCCACCCAAGGAATCCAAGCATATCATCAGGAAAGGAGGCAAGACTCAGCCTGTCTAGGACAGACAGAGGGGGGGGATTGTAGAACAGGTTTGTGTGCTGATCTGGAGTCGGAGAGAAGGAGGGGAGAGGCTGCCCTCCCCATCCTCGAACAGGGGTTCAACTGTTCGAAGAAAGGTACCATCTTCTGCAGGCCAGTCACAAACACACAACAAGGGGAAGATCCTTGGAACTGTAGTCTGAAAAAGGTAACTTTTCCAACCTCTGTCTGGATTTCTGGCAACGTTTTTTTGCTTGCAAATTAAACTGAGCAAGTGCCCCCAAGCAACGGGAGGCACAGATGACTCACGTTGGCCTCTGCAGACAGACAGGCAAACAGGTCTGAAACAATGAGGACTAGTCACTGTGGCAGAATTAATGGCAAAGTTGGCTTCAAGTCAAACGTGTTTATTCTTTCTTTGCATGGGCTGATGTGACTCAGTCTCAGTGCCAGCCTTCAGCATTCCAAACCCGTAACATGGAGTGGAAACACACAGAGAAAGATGCGCCCACATGGATTGCACCATATATTTGATTGCATGATTAGGAGCACCCCAGAAAAAAAATAATGTGGATGCATCCATAGCAACTGTTGCGCCAAAGCTAGGCTGTGCTTTTTGCAGTGTCCCACAAGTGTGCACACATCGGCAAATCAAGGGAAGGTCTGGCAAGATGCAAGACTCCCAACTTAGCAATTCAAACTGCTTCCAAATAATTAGGAAATGCATGGTTTTACCAATCAAAAGACCCCATGTAGTTCTTCTGGACATATGGTGAGAAGACAAGAGTTACCAGAAGAGACGATAATGATGGGAAATGTTGAAGACGTAGGAAAAGAGGAAGACGTAACATGGGATGGAGTGAGTCAAGAAAGGAAGGCAAAACAGAGCTGTCTTTCTATGAAGTCAAATGATTTCTGAACCAGGCAGTTAGTGTTCCAGAGGGAGCATTTGGGTTCCTGGGTGGCCACATTGGCCCCAGTATGTCATGTTACTGACTCCTGGCCTCACCCAATATTAGCTATTACAGTGGTGCCTCGCATAACGAGCAATCTATTTTTTGGGATCGCTAATGTGATTGCATTGCGATGTTTTAATAGCCTAAACATCGCATTGCGATGATCGATAAGCGTTTCGCTTACCGATCTTCGCATTGCGATGTTTGCGGAACAGCTGGTCGGCGGTTCCAAAATGGCTGTCGGGTGCCCAAAATGGCCACCACAACCATTTTTGCGTGATTTCCTTGATTACCGAGGCGGCGAAAATGGCGGCGCTATGGAGGATCTTCGCATAACAGTGAGTTTTCGCCCCATAGGAAGTTTAATGTGTTTCTATGGGGTTCCCCCCCCCCGCATTGCGATGTTTCCGGATAGCGACAATTACAGTGGGGTCTCTACTTAAGAACTTAATCCGTATTGGAAGGTGGTTCTCAAGTTGAAAAGTTCTTATGTTGAATCTGCATTTCCCATAGGAATGCATTGAAAACCATTTAATCCGTATCTGCTCTTTTCCATCCATAGAAACTACAGTGGAACCTCAACTTAAGAACTTAATCCGTTTTGGAATGGTGTTCTTAAGTTGAAACGTTCTTAAGTTGAAGCAAAATTTCCCATAGGAATGGACTGAAAACCAATTAATCCGTTCTGGCTGTCTTTTTGTTATGTAGAGGTGCGTTCGTACATTGAAGCATTAGTTCCCATAGGAACTAATGCAAAGCTGGTTAATACGTACTCTACCGCTAGGGGGAGAATTTTTTTTAACCTAAGATGACCTAAGGTTGAAAAAGAGCAGGAAAGGTTTTTTTTCCCTGTTCTTATCTTGGATTTCTGTTCTCAAGTAGAAGCAAAATTTAGCAAATGGAGCTGTTCTTAAGTTGGATTGTTCTTAAGTAGAGACGTTCTTAAGTAGAGACCCCACTGTAATCCGGAACGGATTAACGTCACTATGCGGGGCACCACTGTATTTCTACCTGCAGGTTGTTGGGAGTTTTTACAACCTCGCAAGCTGCATGGAGAAGGTGTGATTGGGAGGAACCTTTTCTGGACTGGGGTAACTGTCAGTCTATCCAGCACTAATCACTCATTCCTTCCCTGCCTCTGAATTCAAGGAGAGCATGGCCTTTTTGCTCCGTTCTTTCCCCCTCTCTAGAGTCTGTTGAAGTCTGTTGTTGAAAACAGTCGTGGTTTGTTAGCTCTCTGTTTTATTTTTTTTTCTATTGTAAGTAACAAAATCTTTTTATTCTTTCTGTTACTAATGTCTCAGAGTGAGTTGTCGAGACTGTAAGTGTCAGTTGATGAGAAAAAGGGGTGGACTGCTCCGGGGAACTTGAAGCTATTCTGCTCTGTGAATCCCTGCACTTCTATTGCACAGCTAGGAAAGATTAACCAACATTCAAAACTCTGTAACACAGATGTCAAGGATCTGAGGGACAGAGGGGAGGTTGCTCTCACTTTCGGCCTGACCCATTTCCACCGGAGACCCTGAAGCGCAATTGGCAAAACATGCGCTTTCCTTCTGAGCAAAGGTGCACACACACCTGAGACATACTTTTTGAGGGAAGAAAAGGATCTCACTTCGGGTTGTTTGGTTTGTTTGTTTAAGCTACACCTCTCTCCTATTTGTCGTTTGGGGAAGCGATAGGGCAAGGGAGCCTGACCTGGGGGGGGGGGAGGAAGGTGTGCCCTGTTTCTGACTTTACTGGACGTGTCGCATGGCTGAGGCCGCCCAGGGAAGGGCACACGGCCCCATAAGAGAAGGTGGGGACGGCTTTGGGCACCTCGCGAAGTGGGCGAGGGAACGGAAATGCGTGATCTGTGCCAATGTAAGCAAAGAGAGGAAAACGCCGTTCCTGTGGTCGGAGAGCGCATGATCGTTGTTCATGGGCGGAGGCATTCATTCAAGGATGACTGCGTTGTTTGCTTGCCTCCGCTCCTGCTGAGGGTCCCTCCTTACCTTCTTGCAGCTGCAGCTGAGCCTGAAGGGAGACCCCATGTATCTTCCACACGCGCCCCCCCCCATGCGCCACCCATGAAGGCCTGGGGAGGGAGTCACGCAGCTCACAAGTAAAGGCTAAGATTCGAAAGTCTTGCTTCCCCAGAGGGACAGGGGCTTCTTCTCTGCTTGCCAAAACTCAAAGGCCAGCGACCGCCATACGTGGGATCAGAGGGAACCGACAACATTATTCTGTATGTGGTTGCTCACCCCTGTTATAAATGTTGGAGCCCCTCTAAACGACAGCAAACTGTATTTTTTTTTTCCTCCCTGATCATGATAGCTCAGAGCCAGACCTAGCAAATGTGGCAGAGCCCAGTTGCTATATTTTCAGCATAATTTTATTTATTTATTTATTTGATTTCTATCCCGCCCATCTGGTCTGGTCGACCAAATTTTTGAACCGTCCTCAAGGGCAGCCCCATGTACAAACTAAAGTAGTCCAGACTGGATGTTGCCAAAGCGTGGACAGCGACAGAGAAATGTTCAGAGAGAAAATCCTGGTTTAAAGAAAGGGCACCGCAAAAAAGGAGATTTAGGGACCTGGATGCGGCCAATCTCTCCTTAGCTGTGCTTGGACAGAGAGCATCTGAGCATCAGGTGTACAAGTCACCTGAGTATTGACTTCCCCACTCCGGTCAGACATGTTTAAATTATATATTTATATTTTTTCCCCTTGAATTTGGCACTTGGACATACCAACTAGAAAATGCAGCTTGCAGCGAATCAGTACTCTCTTTATCCCCCCCTTTTTTTTTTTTTGGGTGACACACGTCTCTCCACCCCACCCCATCCCGGAGAGGGGTCAGTGGCCATCCTACCTGGTTTGTGTCTGTACAGTATGTGCACATTCCAGGGCTTGAGAAAGGCACCTGGGGGGATACAACTAACCAGAAACCCATGCTTTCCTGCGCTCTGTGCTTTGTGCAGGATGCATCCCAACGCTGTCTTCAGGGCGCTGCAACCTTCTGTTCCGGAACTCCCAAGATTCTGCACGGGGATAAACTAAACATCACGCATTAATGATCACGGCCCTTTCTTCCTTCCTAAATGGGAAATAATGACGGCAGTTAAGCTGCCTAAATGCTTTGAAACCCAATAAGCAAGACAATTAAATGAGAGCATAACGATAGGCCAAAGCAAGCCAAAACAAGGGCAGGACTGTAAGAGGTAGCCAGCTTCTGACAACATTAACTGTTGGAGTTCTGTTTACACCTTTCCCTACTGTCTGTAGTTTCAGGGACTGGAAGGAACTTTTCAGGACTGGGGTGATCTACCTAGCATGAACCAATTGTTCCTTCCAGGTTTTGAAATTCAAAGAGAGTCTTGTTGCTGAATGTTCTATCCCTCTCCCCCCCGCCATCCCCATGGGTGGCAGTTGTTTGTTTGCTGTCAATCTGTTCAGTTGGTTACTAAGTACAGTACCGTATTTTTCTGTGTATAAGACGCCCCCATGTATAAGATGCCCCCCCCCCCCACTTTTCTAATCCAAAATGAAGAAATCTAAGTGGGGCTTAGCAAGTGTAGGGGGAAAGGGATCAAAGCGCTGCAGGATCACTTTGATCCCTGCTTTCCCCTCCACTTGTTTTTGTTCTCTCCTCAGCTTACTTCAGTGTATAAGACAACCCTCAATTTTTACTCTAAAGATTTTAGGCAAAAGTATAGTTTTATACACGGAAAAATACGGTATGTGTGCAGTAAAGAAAGTGGCATACACACCTCTGATATTTCAAGAAACTATAAGTAGAGAAATGTTCCCTTTTTCCTGCAAACGTCTCAGAATGAGTTACTGAGAGTTCAAGTGTCAGTTCATGAGAACAGGCTGGACTTTGAAAAACTCATAGCTATTCTCTGTGAGTCTCTGTACATCTACTGTGCAGCAAAAGGAATTTTATCCGGAATTCAAAATTCTGCAGCATGAACTGTGGATGCACCATCCACCAAGAGGTTCTGCACAGCTGTTGTTGAAATCCATGGAGACTGGTGCACACCTCAATGGGTAACTGGTCAGAATCATTGGGAAACTCTTTATCTCCCAGATTTCCCTCAGTAACATGCCGCACAGCAGCATGACCCCATGCCCTGGTGCATCAAAGCCAGTCCACAGGTACATATGATAGCCTGGCCGGGGCTCAGAAATCTCTCTTCTCCCCCTCACTGCTTTTGGCTGGAAGTTGGAAGACAATAAAATGTGGAAGTGGGAGAATTTCTCCAAAATCAAAAGAGGAGGACATGATGCTGGAAAGTTCAGGAACAACGGCATTAACCCAATCAAGTAACAGCTTCCTGTTACATTACTTTTGAACGTATCTTGGTTAAACGTCTCTAAATCCCCTGAAGTAACAGATTTAATTTAATTTCCAATGTAATTTATTTTCATTTCAACTCGCCGCTTCCAAATGTGTGTCTCGAGAGAAGACTTCATTCAGGACTTCTTTTAAAACATTTTGCTTACTAAAAAAAACAGCCAAAAAAACCCCATGCTCTTGAATGAATTCACAGAGGCACAATTTATTGTTTTGACGTTGCCTCTTATGCGTTGTTGCTGATTTTGATTGTGTATGTTTTGCAACAAATGATGAATGACGTACAAAACAAATCATTTTTGTAAACTTAAAAAAAAGAGAGAGACAGAAAAATGTATTGCAGTTCCTTTCAGATATATGGTGGCCTAGGTTTCTGTGTGGATGCAATAATCCGATATAGGAAGAGTTCTCTTCTTTCGGTATGTAGGTGTGAATGCACAAATACACATATGCACACTCCCAGGGTGAGGGAAAGAAAGACTAACCACCAGGGAGGCCGAAAGGCCAGCCAGAGGCATAATCTGTGACACTTGTGTTGAAATACAAGAAAAGCCTAGGGACCATTTTTAGAGGACGGGTGTCTGGTGATAACACAATCTTCCCACTTAGCTGAGCCCATACAGCAGACTCTACAAATCACGCTTCTGATTAAGTGGGTTTTCTTATCCACCAAAGCTTCTGTGGCAGATAAATTGGTTGGTCTTTCCGATACTACAAGAGTTTTATCAGCAAGCCTTGAGTCCTAAATGGAGACAGTCAGGGCTTGGTTGATAAGACCCCCTCGAGGCACCTTAACGGCTAGCAGGTTTATCTGTGGCAGAAGCTTTTCATCTAAACCGGAGACCCTTTAGAGCTGTTAAAAATTAGCATATGAACATCTGGAAGATGGCCTGCTAAGTATGCTTTGGGGCCTGTCTATCCTGGTATGCCTTTGATCCTTGCATAGAGCTGTTGAGCTTTAAGGCAAGAAAAAGAGGGGGGATGATAACATAAATGTTTTCTGTGTACAAAGGGGGCACGCAGAAATTTCTCGTCCTCTCCCAGGTGGTTAGAATCCAAGAGGTCATTTGCCGAAGTTTAAACCGTAAAGGATTCAGAACAGATGGAAGGAAATACTCATTCCACATAGCACATAGGTAAACTGTGGAACTCACTGCCACAAGGTTATGAAGCCTAGTAGTGTCAGCAGAAGTCTCAGGGAATGGCTGTGTCCTTTGGGGTCTGAAGGCAAAGTAATACAGTGGTGCCTCGCACAGCGAGGTTAATCCGTCCCGGATTAACCCTCGCTGTGTGAAACATCGCTGAGCGGTAAGAAAAAAGCCATTGGAATGCATTAAACTTAGTTTAATGCGTTCCAATCGGCTGATTTACTCACCGTTCAGCGAAGTTTTTCAATGGCCGGCAGCCATTTTCGCGCCCTCCCCTCGCTTAACGAGGGTGCGAAAATGCTGCGCGCGGCCATTTTGGCTGTTCCGGTGGCCATTTTGTTGCCGCAGAACAGCTGATCGGCGGGTCGCAAAGTGAAGATCGGTAAGCGAACCACTTACCGACCTTCGCTCTGCGATTTTCGCCCATTGGGGCCATCGCTCTGCGATCGCATTAGCGATCGAAAAAGCGTCACCGTACAGCGAATTCATCGCTCTACGGTGCGCTCGTTCTGCGAGGCACCACTGTACGGCCATTGAAGACCCTCTGCACCCATTTCTAGGTTGAAACCAAGCTCATCATCTCAGTTCAAATGTGTGTTCACAGATCAAGAGTATGGCATGCATCGTTACATGGCCAAAAGGAAAATGTCCCCCCACCCACCCCGCCACCCAGCTGTGGGTTGCCACAGCTCTGTACTTCTAAGATGACGGTGATGTGGTCATGGATTTTGGACCTTTTAGGTTTGATTTGCACCCCACTCCCCAGCTCTGTCAGGCTCAGCCTGAGAAAAGCATGCAGAGTGGAAAATTCTGGTGGTTTTTGGAATATGCTTGGCAGTGCATCCCCTAGGATTTTCAGATTTTGTTTGGACTACAAATCTCATATGTTTCCGCTGTGGGCGTTCCACCTGACAGGCCGACACCTCACTGTGGCTCACATGGAAAAAAGGCCTAGCTAGGAGGGCCTAGTCCTGCTCCAGCACTTCCTGTTCAGAGAGGAAGCTGATCTTCTGCAAGCTGGGAGCCTCCTTTCTAAATTATGAGAATTACGTCGGATAATGTTGGGTCATGTAGTCCCCAAAAAATCTGAAAATCCCAATCTCGCTTCTCTTTCAAGAACTGTGTTCCTGCTCTGGATTCTGTCCAGTGGTTTCCTTCAAGCAGATCATTCCGCTTCCCGTCTCGCATTCACATCTCCAGATTTTGCATTTTATAGACTATGTCCTCTTGCTACTGAGTCCTCCTTTTTTTTTTCTTGGAACGTTTCATCCTTTAGGTTTCATAATAAATGAAAAAAAAAAAGATAGCAGATTTTTAAAAAAATTAGGTGTTCACACACGCATGCAAATCTTGGCATTCCCATAAGCGTGCCAAGCTATTATCCTGCCTACTTTTGCTTTCCAGTAGCTCTGTTTTGTCTCTGTCTCCGCTGGCATTTCTCCTACAAGGTCATTATCAGACGGAGGGATCCGTGATGACAAGAGGAAGCAAGCCTCCATGGAGAGCCACAAGCTCTCGGCTCCTTAGGGAGAAGGAAGGCCGCCGGAGGGCTCGGAGTCAACGCCTCCAACGGGACCCCGCCGGTGGGGCAGGGCCTTTCCCCGAACAAACCACTACCCAAAAATGAGCCAGTTGGCAGCTGCTTGGTGGGAGGAAGTGAGGCTTCCTGGCAGCAGAAAGCGAAGCAACTGGCAGGCGGTGGTGGAACTGGGAGGCAGAGGCGGGCAGAGAGGGGAACCGGAAACCGGGCTGGCCCTCCCAACACCTGCTGAATTGGCACCTACGCTTTGCAGAAGCAATGAAGGGAGCAATGAATTTGGGAGGGTTTCTTTTCATTTAAAAACAAAAGGTTTACAGTATTAGGCAGCCTTGTTAATTCTGCCTGGTCAGGAAAAAGGCAAGACCTGGCAGGACATCTGGCTTGTGGGAGACAATAGTCTTTTCTTGCCTTTTGGACTCTTTCTTGGTTTTATCTATACTATATCAAATCCTCAGGTGTCTTTCAGGAGTGGCCCTTAGGAGTTTTAAAAAACGACAAGGAAACCACGAAGGCACCTTTTGGGTCTGGCCAAGTTGGGTAAAGACGACAACACTGGCAAGGCCTGAGATGCCAAGCAAAAGTTCGGCTGCTCTGAAAATTAGCGTAGAAGAAGAGGAAGAATAGGAATGGCCAACATATCCTAGTTAAGTGATGGGACAGAAGAGAGGCAAGACTAGGGTTGCCAGATGTCAGGCAAAAGGAGGACATGTCCTCCTTTTTAGCCTAATGTCCTCCGCCAGGCAGGCAAAGATAAAAAACTTTAAAATGTCAGGCTTTTGTATATTTTATAATTTTGGATGGGAGGGGGAGAGGGGGAGGGACCCCCTTCCCCCTGGCTTTCCCCACCCCCACCTGCCCGCCCACCCCCAGTATTTTGCAAAAAAAAAAAAAAGCCTCCATTGAATTTATTTTTAATTTTTAACGTGCCTGTTTCTTGGTCGGTTCACTAAGAGACATTTATTGGCAGCTATTGAAATAAAATTGTATTGATTGTGTATTTAATCTGGAATGATTCAAATGAAACATTCAATATGTCCTCCTTTGTCCTGCTTTTTGTCTTTCTATGTCCTCCTTTTAGTACCCGTGTATCTGGCAACCCTAGGCAAGACTGAAGCAACTTCAGCCCACTTTTTATCCTTAAACAGGGCTTCACGAACCCCACGGAAAAACGGCCGAAAGAGCTGGGATCCCCCACCGTCCAGCCATTCTCCATGGACTGATTTTGGGCAGAGCAGGAAAGACCTGGGTTTGGAAGACCCAGGTTATGCTTGCTTTTTAAAAGGATGATGGGAGTTGTAGTCCAATCCATCTGGCTCCTGGAGGTTTTCCCTTCCTTAACATCCCAGTCTTCAATATAATGGGCAGAATCCTGTTGCTGATTGTGAATCTCATCACCAAATCGCTGCTCATTAACGAGATGCTGGTTGACTCGGTAGGCGCGGATCTAGAAATGCAATTTAGCACCTTGGTTAACGAGGAGCAATATGCTGCTAAATCTACTTCCTGCATGCACAAATAAATTAGCAGCAGGATTCCAGAGATAAATCCCTTTCCCGATAATGAAGGTAAATAATGACAATAACAACAACAAATGCCAACAGCAAAGTGTTCTAGGAATCAATAACATAAATTAATCAAACAGTAGATCAAATTGTGATGAGGTTGGGCTGTATCTTGCCTTGTAGTCCAGCACTGAATTAAAAACAAAACAAACCAACCAGCTTCTTTATAAATTCATCTACCATTGACTATGAGGCGTCCTCTCTCTGATCCTTGTTGTAACTCTAAGGTTTTCCCCATCTTTTTTTTCAAATTTATCTTTGCTGCAAGGCAGGGTAAACATCTGGTGTTTGAAATCATGCGATTCCTGGGCTCCACGGTGATTTTTCGTGTTGAGAAGCTGCCTGAATTGCTGGTGGAAGAGTATGTGCGGCCTGTTCCCCCGCCCTGTCTAAGGAAAACCTTCTCAAGTCAAAGCTTAACCCAACTCTGATTGTGTGTATTTAACCTCGATAAGAGTATCCCAGAACAAATTCTTCTAATCCAGAAGAATGCAACGCATGTCAATTGATGGCTGGAGATTAGTTGGAGCCTGGGGCAGACGTGACTCTTCTTTCCATTCCTTCTGGCCTCCACCAGCTCCCCAACGCTCCTATTTAAATCTCGGCTGCAACGTTCCCTGCCCATGTGCAGAGTGCCCTCCTAGGGTAGCCGTGCATTCTGCTTCTTAGAAGACAATCTTACATTTCAAAAGGTTTTCAGAGAAAGGTGGCCTCTGTTCAAAGAGCTTGTCTTGTTGAAAGAGAAGGAGAACAAGAGGAGTGTGGAGCAGGGGCCTTGGAGTCGTCTACCCATGCTTCGTAGCAGCTAAGCAGACGCTGAACTGTAAGCACAGAGGCCAGCTGGGTGACAGTCTTTCCCACGTTTGCTCTGTCTGGATCTGCCCTTAGTTAGAAACAGCTTCCAGGAGGTCGGCATTATGCATTAAAATCAATACCAGAGGTTTCTCTAACTAAGTTTAGGGTTCTCGATCTTCCTGCACTGTTCTAAATGGATGTCCTGAAATACTGCACAGTAAGGATGAGTCGTTTCCACATGGTAGTCATAAACTCACAGCACAGGCTCTCAAGACCCACACTACAGGATGTCCAGGGGGATTTTGGGAGTTGTAGTCCAAAAACACAACAAAGGCATAGCTGATCAGAAAAGAGAGATGCTTCTGCCAGACTCCGCGCATGGATTCTGGGATAAATGCAGCCATACGGAGTGTTTTTGCTGCCAGTGGGTGTCCAAAGCCCCACCCGTGTGGATTTCTGGCCAAAGCCGCAGAAGCTGCTGGGGTGAGAGGTTCTTCCTTTCTGCGACATTCCAGTCAAACGGCGAGGAGGAAAAGACTGCCTCTGAGCATACACCGAATGTAAATTGTAAAATGGATCCAGATAACGGGCAGATATGAGCGGTGTATTGGCACAAGATTTGGCAGCAGGGTTGAGGAGCCACACACCAGACAATGCTTTATACACTCTGAGAAAAAGAGATTGGATTGTACTCGCACAATTTTGGTAAAGTCGGCAGTTAATTTTTAAGAGGCCAAAGTTCCGGGCGACGAAGTGGCTTCTCTCTCTCTGCTGCCCAAGAAGAGGAAGCTGCTGCTTTATTCTAACTCCATGGAGACCGGGAGTTGTTGCTGTGTGGCAAGGGAAAGGCACTTTGCTCTGAGGTACTTATATATTGCTTTAGATGCATGGTTTTTCAAACGCAGAGGTGTGGTCGACTGTGGGAAGGGGAGGTACTAAGGTAAAGGAAACCACTGACACTCACAGGGTGGAATGTGTAACTGGTGGAGGCAGAGCCCATAGTGTCTAGATTACGCCCAATTTCCTTCGGTGCAAAGTCTAAATACACTTTGTATTGCTCTTCTGCCGGCGAGGAAGCAGTCTTGGCATTGGTGCAATGGAACCTGGGCTTGCAGGGTTCAAACCCTGGGACTTTCTGAGTGACAAGGACTATGATTCCGTCTGTCACACCCCTCAGATTTCTGTTTCCTCTGAGCTTGGCTGGGAGAGAAAAGGATTTGCCCAGGAACAATATATTACCGTAGTCTATGTTGTCGCTATTGCAATGCAAAGTGAGTGGTTCCATAAGAAACTGAGAGTCATTAACTTTGCAAAAGACCAGCCCTTTATTATTTTTTTTGTTTTAATATGTATTGATCCAGCTGCCTGCATTTTTGCACTCTGCTTTGAGGGCCCTGGTTAGGGAGACTGTCACCAGGAGTGCCTGGGCTTCCATTTTTTTAAAAACCCAAAATTTTTACAATAATGCCATTCGTTCTTCTTTAATATTTGAATAGTTTATTGTTCTCAGCTTTTAATATTTTGATTTTAATGGTGTACGTCGCAAGGGGGCCTTTCTAAGGAAAAAAGGCAGGTTAAAATGTTTTAAATACTGAAATAAAGTAAAAATAAAATAAAATAGATTGATGTGGTCTACCACAACTCCTAATGTGCTTGTGGTTCATCCCAGAGCAGCCCCATCATGCACAGCAGCAATGTGTGGCTTTCGAATGTCTTCTGCTAACTTTGAGGGACAGTGAAGGTTAACCCCCCCTCCCACACCCCTGGGAAGCTGGTCCTTGAAGGAAACCTGGCTTTGAGCCTGTGGAACTCCCGACTACCAGCTTGAGGTCCTTCCCAGTCCCTCCCTTGCAGGCTACAGAGGGCTGCCTTTGAAAATGAGACCTGGTTCTCTTGCTCCCACATAAAAAAATACGACTATGTGGAGCATCTTGGCTTTAATCCAGACCTTCTGTTGGCCTCTTGGGAATCTCTCCGAGAGCTCTATCCGGGCCAAAGGCTTCGCCTCTGGATGTGATCTCTGGAAAAGGTCCTCCCCGCCCTGCGTATTTGGAATGCAACTCCCAGTGGCTATGCTGGCCGAGGGATTCTGCGCCACACGAGAAGACCTTCCCAAATTCCGCGTGGATTCCCCGTTTTGTGGCTGCAGCTGAGTAGAATCCTCCTGACCCTCTGGATCGTGTAGGACAGAGGGGGCGTCCCAGTATTTCCAGGGAAGCGCGTGGCCCGGCCGTTCACACATGTCTTCATAACGAACACCCACGCCCTTGTCTTAAAAGATCAGTGGGGACGGTCGTCCAGAAAAGTGAGATCATGCGAGTCAAGCCATCTCACATCAGCAAACCTTCTGGGTCTGTGACACACACACACGGGCAGTCCTTTTGATAGGGGAAGGTGCTCTCTCTCTGTGTGTGTGTGTGTGTGTGTGTGTGTGTGTGTGTGTGTGTGTGTGTGTGTGTGTGTGTGTGTGTGTGTGTGTGTGCATTTGTGTCTGTGTGTCTACCATCCCAGGCTTCTTCCCCCAGGGAGAGTTTGGGAAGGGAGATTGTGTATATAGTCCTCTTTTGATCTGTCCTGGCAAGACAAGGGAAGAAGGGAGGAAGGAAGGGGTGTGTGTGCGTGGGGGGGGGGTGAGATGTGTGTCCCTGCCAGTCTTTCACTTCTGCTGCCTCCTTACACACATACACTCTCTCTCACGCACACACATACACAGAGAGATCCAGAGGCGGGCTGTGAAAGGGCTGAACCAGCATGGAAACTGATGCTCTCTCTCTCTCACATGACAGCTGCACGCCACTCCGGGCACATTCCAACAAAGGAGAACATTCAGACGCAGCCAACCCCCCAGAAATAGTCTTCTCCGTGTTTCATAAACAAGCCGACCCAGTTATAAAACGTAGGGAAGACTAGAGGAAACAGGGTGGGGTGGGAGGAGAGGGGAGAGAAAGAAGTGGGGTTCCACAAAAGGAATATTTACAAGCGCTTGCAGGCGAATTGCAGTAAGCGGCTGCTGGCATTTTCTTGTCGGACAGTCCGGCTAGGGGTGGGGGGAGAAAGTTTTTTTTCTGATATATTATTACTTATTTATCTGAAGCATTTGAACCTCATGTTTCCTCCCAAAAAAGAGTCCCAAAGTGGCCTCCAGTGATCAACAATAAGAACCTTCCTTGCTGTACGCTTCCAAAGACACAGCACAAGAGGAAAAAAGGATCAGGGAGGAGGAGGAAAAAAAAACACAGATGGAGACTCTTTTAAGTTACAGGATTCCTACAATGACCAGTCAGAATAGAAACCATTCACGGAGAAATGGAGCTGAAAAGGCTGCTGATGGTGTTTCATATGAGAATAGCCGTCTCTCCAAGTGTTTTTTTGCGTCCCCTTTTTTATATATGACTTCACCCGTTGAAAATGTCTTTTTATGCAATCATGGCAGGGTGGGGCTGCAGGTTACTTGGTTATTACAAAAGGGGGTCATGGCTCGAAAAAAAGGTTACAAACCACGGTCTAATAGCATATTTGGCTGCTGAAATGGGAGAGCTCATTGAGAGATAATTTTTTTCCCCTTGTTGTCTCTCATCTTCTCTCCCCCCCACCAACATCTTCTTGCAATCTTCTAAAGCCAGTATTTTTAACAGCTTGTTTGTTGGTCTTGTTACAGAGTTTTAAATTCCTCCATCTGCACAGCAGAAGGGCAGGGATTCACCAAGCAGAATAGCTCCAAGTTCCCTGTATCAGTCCACCCCTTATTCTCATCAACTGGCACGTACAATCTCAAGAACTCACTCTGAGACATTAGTTGCAAAAAGGACATAAAGTTTTCATTTACTTACAGTAAACAGATAACAGCAAGATAAGAATGTGACTGCTTTGCAGAAACAGGCCTCAACAGATTGGCTGACTGTTTCCAACAGGCAATTGGGCAGGGAGGGGGGGCTCTTAGCAAAGAGACATGGCTCGCTTTGGATTTAGAGGCAAGGAAGGAGTGATTGGTTAGTGCTGGATAGATTGACAGCCACTCCAGCTCCAAAAGGTCCCTCCCATCCAAACTTACTAAATACAGCATGCCAGGTTGCAAAAGCTCCCAACAGATTTTTGGCATTTGTGGTTTTTTGTCTCTCCCCCCCCCCCCAACTTTGCATATGCCAGCAGTTTACCAGCTTGATCTCACAATCAAGGCGTGCTCTGAGTCAGCTCCTTGTTCTACCTATTTTACAGTCTGAAGAAGTGAGGCTCAGAGAGACAGGCAGCTTAGCTGTATGGCAGGTTTGCATCTACAATGCTGGAGATTCCTGGTAATTTCCAAAGGGACTCCTCCTCCTGGGAGATGATCCTGCACAGGTGGAAGGAACACTGGATCAGCAGAAAGCCAAGCTGGGGCCGGTTATACTAGGAAGAGGAACTTAAACTTTTTTGCAATTATGAGGAAGATGTGTTTTTTTGGCAAGCAAACCAGAGCATCCGAGGCTGTTGCGTGTCACAGCCAGAATAACGTTGAGACATGTATCATCATCATGTCTTGCTGAGAACGTTTATCCCTGCCTGTTGAATGCGGATGAAAGGAGTTTATTGTTTGAAAAAGAGAGAGAGAGAGGAAGCAAGAGAGAAAAAGCCGTGTGATTTAATATTTATTCCTTCTTCCCGTTTTTATCTCACCTTTCCTCCGATGAGCTCAGAAGAGGTCTGCGGGCTCTCCCTCTTCCCTACACGATCATCCCAATGGCCCTGTGAGGTAGGTACAATAAAGCAAGATTCGAACTCTCTTCGGCCTCAGTAAGGGTGGCAAAGGATGTCAAGGACGAGGGGACGGATGCTTCAACATCTGGAGGGCCACAACCTCCTTTCGTCAACTGCCTCGTTTAATGCCACTGCGTGCCTGATGGTATAATTAGACCTCGGAATATAATCACAAATACTGTTATCGTATGCAGGCTTTTGGGGGGGATTTTGTGTCTCTTCACAGCCTTTGGGGTTTATGAGCAGATTTTCCCTCCATATCTGTTTTGCTTCCGTTTTCCTGTGTGCCTTTTAAATTATTCTTTCCGCATGGTGTTCTGATTTTGGAGCAGCATAAAAAAAACTATACAGTGGTGCCTCGCTTAATGGTCGCCCCGTTTAACGACGAATCTGCATAGCGATTAAGTTTTTGCAATCACTTTTGTGATTGCATTGCGATGATTTAGATAGGAAAAAATCGCTTTGCGATGATCGGTAAGCTGTTTCGCTTACCGATTTTCCCATAGCGATGTTTTCCTAACAGCTGATCAGTGGTTCCATAATGGCGGCCGGGTTAAAAAATTGGCTGCCCACTGTGTTTTCGCGCTGGTTCCTCGTTTACCGGGCAGCGAAAATGGCAACAATTTTTCCGGAATGGATTATCGCTGCTATGCGGGGCACCACTGTATTAATAAACAGGATCAGGGCACAATACTGCTGAGCCACGTATACCTTAGCCCTACACAGCTTTACTGAGAGATTGCTCAGTAAAGTCGTACTTACAGGTATGGATGCACAGATTTCGCCACCAGAGGCCAATGGCAAAAAGAGTGTCATTGTAGGGGTAGCCATAGGCATCGGAGTCCTCCGCCCCCCTCACAAAGAGGGCACAGACTTGTACAAAAATCGCATAGGCCAATTTAGATGCAACTTTGGGAGTGATTACTAACCCGTAAATTGAAATACAGTACACACCATCTGAGGGGACAAGACTAGGCCCAGATGAACCTCCAGGTTGATCCGCTGTTCAGGTGCCACTAACGGTGGATAGGCAACGTCTAACTCTTCCGTCTTGGCGGTCTCTTTAGGCAAGAGGGGAGAAAAATATGTCACTGTTTTTCTGGTGAGATGACAAGAGAGACCTGTGAGGAATCTCCAAATTGCTCCAGGAGTTGTTATCCCCAGAAGATTGGGGGAGGGGGAGCGAGGGGAGAGAGAGTGAGAGAACTATTTTTACCTATCCACATTTTGCACAAAATCTCTAGGTGCAAAAGTGATGTATTTTCCTCTTTGGTCTAAATGGGTGGCGGAGAAGTCCAATAAAACCAACCAACCAACCAAACCAACCAACCAAACCAACCAAACCAAACCAAACCAAACCAAACCAAACCAAACCAAACCAAACCAACCAACCAACCAACCAACCAACCAACCAACCAACCAACCAACCAATCAATCAATCTTATAAAGTAAGCAAATACTAGGTCGGGGGACTGGAGTTATGGGACTCACTGTCAACTTGGACTTAAGTTGCACCAGTAACTCAACTCAACTCATAACTCGGAACGCACCCACCTTCCCTTTTTTTCTGGGGGGAAAAGATTGTTTTTTTCCATAGGAACCCGGACTTGGGACTTCGGAATCAGGACTTGGTACCAAAGACCTGCCAACCTCCTTGGTAAATAAATATACGCAGCCCACATGGATGTACAGGCTGCTGGATCACCGAGACGCAAACGAGGCCTCGCGTGCTGCTCACCCAGAACTATGGGGATGTAGCAATTGGGACACACAGGTTCAAAGGACACCCCGGGTGACTTTCGACCCTCACGCTCTCCCTCGGCTCGACCTACCTCGCAGGGTTCTTGTGAGGACAAAGGAGGGAGGAATCGAATCACATACATTGCTTTGACCTCTCTTGGTAGTAGTGGGATCAAATCAAAACGAATAAATAATAACATGTTTGGTACTTACTACTTTGGCCAGTAATGTGCCTTTTTACAGAAATGTGCGAGCAGCAATCTAAAGCCATGCAAGTATCTCCCTGAAACAGTCACAACCAGAAAATCTCTTGCTGTTTCGAGATTATTATTTATTAATTGCATTTTTTCATTTTACAAGTGAGAACAACACAGGTCAGGATCTCCTACAGTCAGTAAGACCTTCTGGGAGAACTGCCACCAGCTTGTGGTTGCGTGCTCTCTCTCTCTGTGAGTGTGTGTGTGTGTGTGTGTGTTTTCTCCCACTGGCGCCAGGGCTACTGGAAGGCTCATGAGTCATGATGCCAGCTCTTCATTTGTTCACTTTATTTTGTATTCAGCATCTCTGCTAATAAAGGGATTCCCTGTTTTCCTCCCAAATGGCACGATAGCCCCCCCCCCGAAGCATTCACCAGCCATTCTCTTTTCATCCCTGATTTTTTGGGGCGCCCGTTGTAAGCGAGCACCCACTGAGAGTCGGTAGAACTGGGTGCAGAGGCTTTAAATCCACTTCACTTCACACAAACACACACACACTCAAATCCACCACTTCACAGCCGTCACCCTGGGATCCAGCAATCCGTGTATCCTCAGGCAGCGTAATTCCTTGGGCCAGCCCTGAGGGGAAGTCACCCACCACAATTGATTGATTGATTGATTGATTGATTGATTGATTGATTGATTGATTTGATTTGATTTGTATCCCGCCCATCTGGTCTATATGACTACTATAGGCTGCTTGTGTAATGGGACACCCAGCCTCTTCCCCGCCTTGCCCACTTCTTCGGTAGGCCAGCTAGAGAGGAAAGCCCTCACCAGATGTGAGCAGCTTAAAAGCCATGGAGGAATTTCCGGCCCTCCATGATTTCACAGAGTAAAGCCACATCTGGGGGGGGAAATCGTCAGTCTGATTGTTGCTATGGCGATACATTCTCCCCAACATTCCAGAGACATCATCTACACACACAGACACACACACAGACACAGACACACACACACACACACACAAACACATATACAGGGAAGGTGGAGAATGAAGAATTACTGAAATAAATGAATGTTGTTGTTGTTGTTGTTGTTGTTGTTGTTGTTGTTGTTGTTGTTGTTGTTGTTATGAGCCGTCAAGGACCCCCTACCTTATGGCAACCCTATGAAGGAGCAATCTCCAAAAGATCCTGCCCTCTAAAGCCCAGCTCAGCAATTGCAAGCTCAAGACCATGGTTTCATTTAGGGAATCAATCCATCTCATAGTTGGTCTCCCTCTTTTCCTGCTGCCTTTTGCCCTTCCTAGCATCATTATATTGCCCAGGGAATCCTGTTTGCTCATGATGTGCCCATGTAGAATGTCATTGAGTGAATAAAGACCAAGAAGTCATATAATGCATTAAAATCAGAAAAGCAGAGTGCGGTGGTAATGGATTGAGAAACAGAAGGTTTGGATTGTTACAGCTGATCACTCTAGGCAAAATGCAGAGAAAAAGGTCAAAAGAGCTATAATGATGTTCAAATTGGTAGCATAAGAAGATCTGACAATTAACCAGCCACCCGTGTTAAAAAAAAATAATGGCAAGGATAACAATATTAATAGAAGAATTTATTGATTAATTAATTTAAAATATTTTAACCCATTTTTCTCCTTAAAAAGGACACAAGCTGGCTTACATAATTAAAAACGCAATACAGTATTAAAAGCTAAAAGCAGCACATTGTTCAGATATTAAAGAAAAATTAATAATATTATATTCAAATGTTAGGGCAAACCATTTCAAAAACAGATTTAGAAGCAACAAAATATAACAAAATATAAACCATCCTGTTTATTGTCTCCTAGACAATCAGTCACTATGGAAAAGCTTGCCTGGAAAGAGAGGTATCTGCCTGCTTGCAGAAGGACAAGATAGAACCAGCCTGGCCTCCGGTGGGAGGGAGTTCCAGAGTCTGGGAGCAGCCACAGAGAAGGCCCTCCTCTCCCATGTTGCCACCAAATGCACCTGGGAAGGCGGTGGGGCCAAGATAAAGGTTTCTTCTGATGATCTTGATACCCTGGCAGGCTCATAAAGGCAGATGCAGACCTTGGACCTAAGCCATTTAGGGTCTACGAACATTTTAGAAAGAGAATGTTTGATTCACGGATAAATAAAGTGGCCGTTGGTGCACTAAGGCATCAGTTAAATTAGCTAAGATCACCAACTACTTCTTCCTTCTTCTTTAACCACATTTTTGCACGTGGTGGGCGGCTGATTTCCATGCCCTGAGCTATTTTTGCCTGTTGATTTCTGCAGACTAAACTGATTTTAAAGCTGCACACCAGGCCACTTCTTAGAATCCTAAATTCTAAGAAATTCCATGTATTTCTAAGGGACCTTCTCAGCAAGTTGGCATAGAGCATTGTTTTGGCCGCTGTTTGGAAGAAAGCAATGTATTTTCCTGACCCATATGGTCTCAGCTTCTAGTTTCTTTTAAAGTTGATGATGACGGTGTGGCTAAAGTTTGGATTACAGTCGCCACTTTTTCTCTTAGCCTTGCTCATGTGTCTTTTACCAGGAGCCTGAGGCACAAATTTATAGTGACATTTTTCTCCATCTGTTTATATTACGGATCATCCATCTCTCAGAGTATTTGCACCCATGCGTCTGCTTCACATCCATGCCAGAAAAAGTTTTCCCTCCTAAAACTGCATAGTAGGTATCAATCCCTGGTTTGCACTTAACAGGTATGTCTTAGCTTCTCCAAGCCTTTTAAACTTGCAGGTTTTTGATTGAACGCTTCTACTTTATCCTTTTATCTTTGAGCTGACTTTTACACCTGACTTTTACATGGCTTCACACTGTTGTTGGTTTTTTTTTATTTAATGCTTATATTTATTTTCAAACTGTTGCCTGGAAACCTTTTTCTATAGAAGAGCTGGTAAAGACCACAAACAAAACACATTGATGGTAGTTGCCAAAAAATAAGAGCGAATCGTCAAGTCAAATTCCGGCAAACGCAGCACTCCGTTGCATGTCATCCTGTGCCTTTCGGGGAATAAATACCCTTGCATGTCCACCCTCAAAATTCTGTGTAGTTTCACTTGGAAATCATATGTCGTACTGGGAAAGCATCATGAAAATAATTGGACTTGGCCGAGAAAGGATTTGGGTGGGGCGTGGGGCTCCCAACCTACAACCACTCGTAAAATGACCTGCCAGAATAGTTCAGATTCCAGCCTGACCCAGGGCCCGCTGACCTTTCCCTGGCATCCTCATAAAGATGTTGGCCAGATCTCACCCCTGGCATGGGGGGCCTCATCCGCAGCACACTCTAGATAAGGCAGCCTGCCCTGGGGCGTTGCATCTGGTTTTTGACCGTTTCCAGCTGGCCACGGTAGGAGAGAGCCTTCCGTAAGCAAAGGGCTGGCAGTTTTACTAACGGGGAAAAAACAACAACAGCAGCAACCCTTCCTTTAGGAAATCTTCCCTCTGCATCCTGCAGCGATCGTCCCTGTAGCTTCCCTGGTCTGTTTTCCAAGAGGAGCTGGGATCTCAAATGAAGTGCCTTCGGCCAGCTGCTCCTGCTGAACGCTGCTGATTCTACCTCTGCTGGTTTGTTAGTCGGATTTGCTATACTGTGTATATATACCGTATCTTTCCACGTATAAGACTATACTTTTGTCAAAAATCTTTAGACTAAAAATTGAGGGTCGTCTTATACACGGAAGTAAGCTGAGGAGAGAACAAAAACAAGTGGAGGGGAAAGCAGGGCTCAAAGCGATCCTGCAGCACTTTGATCCCTGCTTTCCCCTGCACTCGCTAAGCCCCACTTAGATTTCTTAATTTTGGATTAGTAAATTGGGGGTGTCTCATACATGGGGGTGTTTTATACACGGAAAAATACGGCATATTTTTCTTCCAGGAAGCTGAAGGCGGCTTACCTGGCTCTCCTTCCCACTTTCACCTCAGGGCAGCAGCAGTGGGGAGACAGCTGCCGCCTTACTCCCCGGCTTTTGGCCTTGTCCAGGGAAACTGGCGAGCCACCGTGAGTGCAACGAGGGGCACTGGGAAGTCCTGTCTTGTGTTCCAATGGCCACTCTTTCGAGATTGGATTATTTCTTTAACTTTTTTACCTTTTTAAAAACGGAGAGCTGGTGTGGTGTCTAGTGGGTCAGACTGCAATTCGGGACATCTGGGTTCAAACTCCCAGGAAACTTAATGGATGTGTATGTCAGTGGTAAATCTGTCTCTCTCTGGGCCAAAAGGTAGCTGAGATAGGATGGATATTCTGGTCTACAGTGGGTGGCTAGTTAGTCATAACCATCCCCAAATTACTTATTTCTCTCTCTCTCTCTCTCTCTCTCTCTCTCTCTTGCTGTCATAACAACAACCAACACGAATGTTTTGGGTAAAGCCCAAAGGGGAAGTTGTGAGTAATTCTCTTGTGTGTGTATGTTTTTTTTTTGTTTTTTTTTTGGTACAGTCATAGAACTGGCTTCCGTTATAGCCTTCCTTGAGGGCTGGGTTGCTGCGGCAACCCAAGACAAAAGCATTTCGATATAACAACAGCAGTCCTGTGCCCGGGCAGGCAGCGCCCGGCTTTCATGAGTCATCGCCAGGACGGATGCGAGCCCATGCCGAGTCACTGGCCTTGTCAACGATGGAGAACCTCTGAGCCGTGCATGGAGGAAACGCCTCGTGGAGAAAGGAAACCGTTGCCCAAGGACTGGAAGGAAGGAAAAAGAAACTAATAAATAAATAAAAGAGAGCAAAGAATGGAGAAAGAGGTGCGTCAGGCTTCAGGCTGGCATGGAATTCACATTCTTTTATCCCAGTTTGTGTGGGAACCTCCTGGGGCAACTGAGGGAGGACGGCCGCTCGCTCTGCACATGCTCAGAGGTGCTGTTTGTCCAGTGATCCCGTCACATTTTTTGATCCGTCTGCATCGCTGGAAGGCCCTGGGTTTTGCGTGGCATGAGAGAGCTGTGGTGTACAGTGCCTGTGAACACACACACACACACACACACACAGAGAGAGAGAACACAATCAGGGCTGGGCTCATCGTGAAGAAGAGGGAGGCTGGTGTCTCAGGCAGAAGATTTTTGGGGGATCACGAAAAGGTGGTAAATTACTATTAGTTTTTTTCCCTGCCAGAGCAAGGAAGAAACATTTGTGGGATTTTTTTTTAACTTCAGGTGCCAAAATAACTTGGCTGCTGGGTAGGTAAGGGAGAACCAAACACTCTGGACTGCCTCTGAGTAAACCATGGAAGTGGGTTTTATACAGTTCTGGACAAATCAATTAAGAGAAATATCTTTGGATTAGACTGGGCTGCTACCTTGATCCTTATCCCAGAAGAGCAAGAATTTCCCAGGATCAGCTGACACGCGCCAAAGGGACTCCATTCCACTACCATTTAATAATAAAAAAACCTTCCATATGTTACCCCCTCATCCTATCTTAAAGAAACACTCCAAAGCTAAACCTTACAGAGCCAAACCAAGAATTTAGCAAGTTAGATCTGATGTGAAGATCTTAAAAAATATTAAACATTTTTCTTTTTTTGCAGGAACACATTTCCTACGATCATATTCAAGACCAAAGAGTAGACTCTGTCTAGAGGGGCGGGGTAGAAATCGAATAATAAATAAAATAAATAAAATAAACCTATTTTAAGGCATGCGTTAGCAGTATTCTCAGTCCACCTGCAGCTGATCTCTAGCAAAGCTTGCCTTGGCCCAGAGTGGCTTTGGCCAGATGGGTGGTATAATAATCAATCAATCAATCAATCAATCAATCAATCAATCAATCAATCAATCAATCAATCTGCAGAACAGCTCTTTCTGAAAGCATAGGCTGCTCAAGGGGGTGAAGAGCTTACACAGAAAAGCATTCAGTTTCAGCATGCCAAAAATCCATGTTTGCATTGAACCGCTTGCCCCTTGCAAAGTTCATCTTGCTGGCTTTAATTGCTGCCTACTGGTAAATATGAAAGCTCTTTGTAGTCTTACGTGGAGAAAGGAACGGAAGGCAGGAAAAAGCACCCCCAAAATGTAAGGGACGTTCTCCAGTCCTTGTTAGAGGTAAGGCTACCAGCCAAAGATGGGGCTGAGCCCCATTCCTCCAAAGGCTGATAGCCACCTGCCTCGTTTCTCTCATCG
The DNA here is from genome assembly GCF_051106095.1 of Pogona vitticeps. NCBI lineage: Eukaryota > Metazoa > Chordata > Lepidosauria > Squamata > Agamidae > Pogona > Pogona vitticeps. The sequence continues at coordinate 9,219,904 of NC_135797.1, forward strand.
GATGATCTTCTGCTTCCTTGTAAACAATCTGGTGGCAGAAAATGACTCACTCCAGCGTGCCCAACATTTTAATTTAGCCACCGCAATAACTGGTTCTGCGTTTTGGAGGAAGAAAAAGAAAAAGGCTTTCCCCCCCCCCTGGCGTGGTGGGTGTAGGCGAAAGAAACCTGTGGGTGGCACCCCAAAGAGAAAGGTTTCTAAAAGGGGGGGGGCGTCTGATGGTTGCACAAGAGGGCCTGGCTTAATCCAGATGATTGTCTTGGCTCATATGGGTATCTCTCTGTGGGGGTGGCTGGGTGGGTAGTTTTACTGTTTCAGACTAGATTCATCCATTTTTCCTAGCCTGCCATACATTTCGGAGTTCTGGGAAATGTGTGTGAACAAATGCTTGTCCTTAAGGGACCACCGTCACAATATATGATTTGTCAGGGGGGTTCTGTTGGAAGAAAAGGTGGCAGAACGCTCCCATAAAAGAGTATCTCAGCCCCCCGACCTAGCCTACAGAGGACCCAATTCATTCATAACCCCTACCCTATCCATGTGCACTTACCCTGTTTCCCCAAAAATAAGACCTAGCCTGAAAATAAGCCCTAGTAGGATTTTTCAGGATGCTCGTAATATAAGCCCTACCCCAAAAATAAGCCCCAAGTTAAGTGAAACCCCGCTCTCCACTCTTGTGCAGCAACCAGAAGAAGAGGACAGGACTGTGTTTGAATAAATGTTGATTGTTGAGCATGAAAAAAAATAAAACATCCCTTGAAAATAAGCCCTGATGCAATTTTTTTGGAGCAAAAATTAATATAAGACCCTGTCTTATTTTCGGGGAAACACAGTAGTTGCATGCCTGGCGTGACAGAAAAGGACTTGCTTTCTGTGTAAAAATTGTAGAACAAGAAGGATTATTGATCTATAGGATTTTTTTTAAAAAAAATCAGAAACCCAACAACAGCCAATAAAAAACTGTGCTAGCTTTTGAGTTCTACAGAATTCTTCATCAAGCTAGTTTAAAAAAAAAGGGGGGGGAGAAATGGGGAAAAGCCACAGCTTTTATGCTCTTTATTCTCTTCTCTCATATATTGATGAATTCTGGACCACTCTGTAGTGTACCAATTTTGTGTAGTTACAGTGGATCCTAAGAAGAGCGTTGCCCACCTCTGGGTTTGGAATTTTTTGCCAGAAAAATGCCTCCAGGCCTATAGTAACCCCCTGGTCGGCCACAACCGACCACCACGTTGCTTATGTCCCTTGTCCTTTGCTTACCCCCCAGGTAATCTAATCATCTTCCTTGGTTAAGCAGCCGGAACCTGTAGGATGGGGTTCCCTTTTTTTCACAAAGGTGACCTATCTGATCCCCATCTACTGATGTAGGTGGCAGGATACTTACCAACCCTCTCATTAGGCAAAACAGCCACCTCTGAATCTTCACCCACAGAAGAGATTCTGGAAGGAGATTTGAGGGTAGCTATGCAGGTTTCCACCATCCGGTTAGCTAGGACGGCCAGGGTTTTCTTTCCCACAAACATATACAACATACACACACAAACACATATTTTCCCCAGTTCCTGCGCAGATGAACAGCAACATTTTGGGTAGGAGAAGAAAAAAAACCTTCCCATGCCAGGAAAAACTAAACATTGCTCGCTTGCTACCATCTCGTGCAGCTATATAAAAAAAGAGAGAGGCCTTGTTTAGGTTTTAAAACTTGGCTGCTTTGTGAAAAGTTGTGGCTTGGCAGCGAATAAGCTCGGAGCCGGGATGGAAAGGTGCCATTCCTTTTGTCTCGAAAGGGCAGTAAGGTTAAAGGGTTAGAGCAGAGGACAGACCGTTAAGTGGTAGCCTGGGAAACGAGGGTGGGTGGGTGGGGGAGAATGGACGAATTGTACTATTGTGTGTCAAAAGCAGGAATGGGACGGCGGAAATCCAAATTTTGGAGCCATGGAATTCACTTTGACCTTGCCCCTCTGGCCTACCACGCAGGGTCGTTGTAAAAACAGAAGGGGGGAGGAGGAAGAAGACCTAACTGGAGGAAACGTCTGATACAAATGAAATGGAATACATGAGATGGATAAACAACAGGGAGGAATCAAGGCAGGGTTCCCCCTCACCCCTCAGCTGCAAGGAAAGCACCAAGATTTCAGCTTATTATGCAGTTATTAAAGGCCACAGGAACTTTGCAAGGTGGAAAATTCAGAAACAAGAATTCTGAGCTGCGCGGAGAGGAATGAGGATCCTGGAGAAAGCG